>NC_139042.1:2124154-2649154 GCF_965140915.1 Aythya marila
TTTTAAATCCTGCTTGTGTCCTGCATCTTGACATCACTTGCTGTTCAGGATCTTCGGGGCAGACATCGTGGCTTTGTCCAAGTGCCTTAAATAGCATCAAGCTTCTCATGCCCTATTCCAGCTGACAGTTGTTTCTGCCTGTGGTGTGCTGCTGGCACGTGGGGAAGGCAGCCTGGGAAGCTCTGGTTAGGGACAAACCAAAGCAGACAGCAGCTGAGAGAAGGGAAGAGGAAACTTGTGCAGTAACTAATGCTGGGTTTTATAAACAGCATGAGAAAAGATAAAGTGCAGGCGGGGAGGTGACCTCGGGCACGAGGCCATGGGGTTGTGGGGGCACAGAGCTTGGGGCAGATGAGTTGGGAGAGAGCAGATGTGATGTGATCAGCAAATAGCTCTGGTTTCAGACTGGATGTGCTTGTGCCTCCATCCTGTGTCCATCCTGAGGGGGATGAACTCAGGGGATGTGGCTAAAATGAGAAATAGGGGGTCAGCCTAGTTCTTCAAGGCTTCCCTCCATAGGACATGGCAATGAAGGGTTTTCAGATGGCTAAGATACTTTTTCAAGCCATGTCAGGCTTTGCTGTCGGTGAGGATGTTGCTGCTCAAAGCTGTAGCAGCTTTTTGCAAGACCTGAGCACTGGGCATCCTACATACGTGGCCATGAAGTGGTTACCCTATAGAAAGTGCAATTTGCTTACTGCCCACATACTGCGTGCACTCTGGAAAGGTAGCAGAACACTTTGCAAGCTCAATGGCCCTTGAGCATCACTCAAACAGCACTGATTATCCAGGAGACAGCAGCGTGTGGGCTGTGGGTGTGTGTTTGTGCACGAGGGAACTGGAAAACCCCTGGTGGGAGCGAGCACAGCTGAAAGGGCGATGTGACGCCACGAGACTGGCGAGCGTTTGCTCTGAGGTTCCCATCCCCGAACGTTTACTCTATGAATTAGTAAGAATGTATGGTGACTCGGTCTGTTCTTGATATGAATCTCACCAGAGATAAAAGCAAAGCTACTAAGTATGTAATAATGAAAAAAAAAAAAAGAAAAGCCCTGTGACGCACGGAGCCTGTAATCGATAGAGCAGAGTACTTTCCCTTCAAGCAGAGGTGTTCCCACGCGTGGCAAACTGAGCCTCAGAGTCAGGCTGGTCCTTTGGGAGTGGATGCTGCTTGGTAGAGAGGGAACCGTGGTGGGGGAAGGCTGCAGCCAGCTCTGCATCCTGGTGAATGTTTGCTGTAAAGGTAGGGGGGTAATATCTGCCTCTTTGCAGCCTGCACGGAAGTGTTAGCTCCTTGCCTGGGACTGTTTTGCAGCCTCCGTAGGATGCTCGCCGTAAACTGATTTAGCTTGGCAGGGTTTCAGCTTTGCAGAGGTCTCTGAATCAATTTTAAGGCTGTGCTTGCGGAGGGTACGGTTCTTTACATTTCAATCATTTCTATGAATCTAATCATCGGGCAGCAAGCAGTCTATCTCTTGCTCTTGTCCTTGTGTGGCTTCTCTCACCGGTAGCTCCCATGAATGCATTCCTCTTCAGTGGTGTGGGAGAAACAGCGCGAGGAAATAAAACTTGCAGACTAATTAAACTCCTCAGTCTTGTTGAGTAACAAGCTGAAGACATTAGCAGGGCTGGGAATAGATCTGATTATCATTTCTTCTCTCTCAATAGCCAGAGGACATGGTTAATTATTAAATTGCTTGTTAAAGTATTAAAACATCACTTGGCACCTCTAACTTCCTTCCCCCCCTCTATCTTTTTTTTTTTCCTCTTGCTGAAGGGCGCTCCCAGGACCTGATGGATTTCTGATACCCCATTCCTGAGGGGCTGGAAGGAGCATGGTTAAACACCAGCCGCTGCAGTACTACGAGCCGCAGCTATGCTTGTCCTGTCTGACGGGGATCTACGGCTGCCGCTGGAAACGGTACCAGCGCTCGCACGATGACACCACCAAGGTGGGTAGCGAACCGTGAAAACCCAGCCCAAGAGCTTTGAATGCGAGGGAGATGCTGGTTGAAAATGCTGGGTGCTTATTTTGTATGTGGTGTTTTTTATAAATTGCGTCTGGAAGAAGCCCTCAGCCTGTGGGTGATATAAGAGATGGGCATGGGTTGTTGGTCTTGGTGCTCCGTGGGGTTGAGTGGTATGGGTCTGGTTAAATCTGTCCTTTATTTTCCCTTTTGGTGCTGGGGAGAGTTTTGTTTTCTCCTTACTCCTCCATCATTTGTGTGTTTGCTCCATCTTTGGCCAAATATGTGGAACCTGCATTGCTTTGTACGCATGGAAATACCTTTGTAGGTAGGTGAAGGCAGCGGGAGGTGAGAACCAGCTGGGGATGAACAGAGGAGCTGTTAGAAGTGACTGTTCCCTCCCCTGCACAAATGCAGCTTATATTCCCTCTGGCAGAGGAAATCCAGGCAGCTGGGGCCAGACTCGTGTGTCCCTGGTCATTTGGGGCTGGGAGATGGATCCCTAGGACTCTCTGTGTTTGCAGTGAGGAGGATGAAAAAACTGCTGTCAAAGCTTCAAAGCTGTCGTGTGTACAACTATTACCCAAAAGATGAAATTACTGCTCTTCTGTGCTCGTGTTGTCTTTTGTGTGTGTGTTTATTACTTAAAGAAGAAGGAGAAAAAAAATCACAAAGCAAAACTTAAATCTCACTTGCTCTGGCAGTGCTCCCAGGAGACACTTTCATTGCTTTCTGAGGGCTCAGTTTTGCTCTGGTGACAGCTTGCTGTTTCACTTTTAAGTCTATAACCAGGAATCTTTCAAGCTATGGAGTGCCTCTCTGGAAAAGAGACTGTTAAGGAGAAAACACTTCTGGGCAGTGGATCCCATGCCAGAGTCCTCCGGATTCTGAATCGCATCAATTGTTGGTGGCGCAGCTTGGCTGGGAGCTCCCATGTGAATTGAGAAGTCATGGCTTGTGTTTGTGCAGCGTAAAACAAATTTCCTTTTGCAGAGTAGAAGTGTTTGTGCTGTTTTCCCTCCTCTCTGTCTGGCCAGCTTATTCTCAGTGACTGTTTTTTCTGAGCCAGCAGCAAGTTTCCTTTGAGCAAACACCCAGGCACATCCGCAGCGGAGGGTGTAGTTGGGTTTTGAAGACTTGGTCAGGAAAACAGTGGGATGTAATGTCTTGGCATGCATGCGTGTACTAATTTAAATACTCAAAATGCCTTGTTCCTTACATCTTTTGAACCAGAACATATGTATCTGAGCTAAAAATCCATAGGAAAAACTGTCATTGGCATAACTTCTCATTGAAATCTGGCTCCAATTGCACTGATTTTTCTTTTACCTGAAAATATAAGTGGCAGCTTTCCAACGCTACTTGGAATTTCAGTTGTTTTTCTGGTGCCGGATAAGAATTTGTTGTGTTTAAAGGTACCTTGGCTGGTCTCTGAGCCTGTTTTAAGCCTACATGGGGTCTCAACTTCCACTTCAAAGGCACAAATGGAGAAGGCTTATCTTTTGTGTGAGCAAGAGAAGGTCTAAAATTAGCTGCTGACTATGAAAAACCAAGGTGTGAAGAATCTGTCCCCATCTTGCTGTCAATAAACTGCCTCTCAGGTAGTCAGGTGCTGAGATAAACAGTTGTAGCACTATGGGGTGAGGGTAAAAAAAAAAAAAAGTGCAAATGAAAGCTGGTTGTCCTCTGGAGTGGTCTATTTGCATGTGTGTGAATACTGACACGGTATTTGGCTGTATCTGTGAGAGATTAGCTAGGAAAATATCATACCATAACTTAAGTGCCTATTTGCTTTGCACAAAGGCAGTGGTATATTGTTACCCTGTATCCATCCCTATAGTAACTCAGTCACTGCAAACCCAGGGTAGAGCCAATTGCAGTATAATAAACCTTTGTAAGTGTAGTTTTTATTATATATATTAAAATATATATTCCATGCTTTGGGAGGTCTTGCAAAAATCTAGAGCTACCTGAGAAGGGAAAAATAAGGTGTGTATATGTTACATCTATATATTTTGAATATGTGCTTTGCTTTCTGATAATTAGAGAGCAATTTATCTTAGATGGCCATGATGCACCCTGCATTGCTTTCTATTCAAAAGATCAAGTTTTCTAGAATGGAAAGCTTTCACTTAACAGTGGGCTATGACCCAGCCTTGCAAAGAGCATCCTTGAAACGTGATGATCACGAACGTCTGTTTTCTGAATAGCGCTGCTGCTCAGCAGCCAGAGTTTTAATGATTCTGCTCCTCTTCCTCCAATTTTATGCAGCTCAGGCTTCCCATGAAACGCAAATTTGCATGAAAATGAGGATTTTAATTGTAAGCTTGAATCCCAAGTTTGTTTTGGGAGACTGCGTGATGGAATTGTGATTATCTCTTGCCTTCCTAGAATGGCTTCAGTTGGAAGGGGCCCTAAGGATCACCCAGGCTGCCCCCAGCCCCATCCAGCCTGGTCTTGGGCACTGCCAGGGCTGGGGAACCCCCAGCTCCTCTGGGCAGCCTGGGCCAGGGCCTCAGTGCCCTCAGAGGGAAGAATGTGCCTCCGCTTTCCTGATCCCACCCCTATACTCTTCATTTCTCCTTTTGAGAGTGCAGGAGGGGGGCTGAAAGCAACCTGCACACTTGGTCTCCTTTTTAAATTGAGTTTAAACAGCTGTAAAATTTCTTCTTCTATTGCGTGGCTTCAGATTTACTGGCAAGGTCTCCTTTACTTTTTTTTTTTTTCTTTTTAGTGAAAGGTATGTAAAAGAAAAATCCTCTTCCTGAAGTTCAGACCATGATAATCTCTGTAGCCACTGTGAAGGAGCGATTTCTGCTCTAACTACAGCTTGTTCAATGGTTATTCAACCAAGAAAGTCCTTAGGAAATCAGTGCATCTTCTTAACAGTGCTCTATCTCCCTGAAGGCAGAAAATGTGGATAAATAAGCTTCGGCTTGTAGTGGCCAGGCGTGCTTTAAAAGGTCCAAAGTTCAGATGGCAACTTCCAAGGTAGCTCCTGGACAGCATCATCCTGTTGATGGATTGCCAGCAATTAAACACACAGAGAGCGGCACAGCTAATTGCTGTGTATAAACACAATGCTCCATGTGCAGCTTGTGTACTTCACCCGAAATGACCTGCTGCTGGGTATTACACCACCAGAACAGCTCTTGCTTCCAAGGAAGAGTCCAGAGCTGGCTGCAGCATCTTTTAAAATCCACCCAGAGCTCTTGCAGGATCGGTATCCGCATGGGAGATATTGATGGGTTGTGTTGTATAAACATGAAGTTAGATTTATCAGCTGGTTTTGTTCTTTTTTAATTGATTCCAAAGCCATGTTGTTTGTACACAGCAAATACCACACCTGGGAAATCATCCTGGGCAGGACTGGGGGAAGAGATATTCTGCAGAAGAAAATTGCACTGATAATTTTTAATCTATCCAGCAACGAGAAGTAGCTATGTTCATTGGCTGGCTGTTTTTAGTGGTTACTAAATATTGAAGTCTTGAGAGTTTTGCAGTTCTTTTTAATTTGCTGTCAAAGGGGATAAAATAATATAGCTATTTGCAAAGGACTTCTCTGCTTGGTGACAGGTTTGATTGATAACCATGCTTCCCAGCCATCAACCCTTCTGAGATACAAGTGGAGGTGAACAAAATGTAATGGGGATCTCTTCTTGTGTCCCCCATTGCTACCGAAACTTTCCATCTTGTCCTATTTTGGTGCATATACCATCTTCTTGGCAGTTTTGGAGAGGAAAAAGAGGCAAGGCTTAGGTGCCTGGTTTGATTGCATACAGAAGGAAGGGCTATCTCCTGGGACTGAAACCCAAATTAGCATCTTTAGATCCCAGATGACTGAAATTACAGAATTTCTGTGCTTTCTGTTTTTCAGTGTCATCTACCTCATATTTAAATGGGGGTCTCTTCATCTACTGCGTGAGTGGTGCCCTTCATGGGACTTGTACCATCTTTTTTACCTCCCGTTACTCTTGTGAACACCCCTGGGATGTTGTGAGTGAAAAGAGCAGTGTTAGCAACGAAATCCCGTTCAGAAACTTGCATTCTGAATGCCCAAATCCTAGAGGTGTTAACCTGAGTGTCTAATAAACCACATTCTCATTAAGAACCTGGAAAGATGGTGAAACTGGAGCTAATGAGGTGCAAATCCAAGTGCAGGAGTGGATTACTTTGCAAGCCTTTGAGGCAGTCAGGACTGATGGTCAATGAAACACGGGGCCCTCAAGGTTGGATTTTTGGGCATAACAGTAAGGTTTTTGTTGTCCTAAAAATATGACTTGTTCAGAATTTATCACAAAACAACAAAACAAATCCCCTCATCTTTCAGTGTAGCACAGAAGCAAGTTATTTAAAGTGGCTTTTTGCAGTGTCTGCTGCAACACTTTCCTTTCTGCCTCCATCCTCTTCTGACATCTTCAGTAATGTCAGTAACAGCGGAGACATTTCCTCATCGCTGCTGCTTTGTAGGCATGCTGCTCCCATCAGCGAGGAGCTGTCAAGTCCTGAGCAATGCCTTGGCATGCATCAGCTCCTCTACACCCAGCAGCAGATGCTTCACGGTCCGTGGAGCTCAGGAGCTGTCAGGTTATGATATTAGAGGCTCTTTGGAAACACCTTGAGCCAGGAGTGTCACTCCGTCCCCTGTCCCTCTCAACTAGCAGGCTTTTATACCTGTGCTGGGCAAAATACTGAGAAGTGTTAGGAACACCTGGGGCTGTTCAGATTAAGTGCAATAAAAATTTCACGGGGCTTCGAGTGCCTCAAGCTCCCTGACCTGAGGCTTCTGCAGAAGATGGGCACGTCCAAGTGGGAGGGAAGGGAGAATTTCCCAACGTGAACGGTTCTTGCACAGTAACCCTTCTGGTTTCATCCTCCACCCCATGGTCCAGTGTTAATGGCTGGAATTTCTAATCTTTGGCTGGAATGCCAAAGCTTTCAGCCCTCCCACATTTATTGTGCAGGGTGAAGCATCACTAGCCCCTCTACAAGCTTGCTTTTTTGTTCTGTAATAGCGTAAACTGAAGCACAGAAATCAAAGATGATCTGTGATGACTTGGTGGTGGCCAGAATGGATGAATTTTGAATCCCAGGAGTCACACTAACATGGACACTTCTGAAATCTCACCAGGTCCCGTGAATATGGTTAGGGGCTGCCTGGTGGTGCTGGGTTTTTCCTGTCAGTTTTGAGGGGAGAAGCTGAGCACAGGATCTGCAATGCCTTGGGAACTGCAGAAAGCTTGGTGGCTCAGGGTTGTTTGCTGTGACTATAACTTGGCTGCCTGTGGCTTCGTGCTCTGTGTAACAAGTGACCCACGGGCAAGGCTGATGTTTTTAGGGGTGATTGAGTAGCTCTTAGAGCAACGGTTTGAAAATTTCTAATACTTTGTCATTACTGCTTTATTCAGAAACTTTGAAGCGATCCATGTGCAAGCTCCCTGCGATAAACAGACAGACCAGCCCCCCTCGGATACACAAAGGTGCCTTGTGACTTTTCCAACGTTATGGGCCTCCAGGGTTTTATTCGGATTGTGGCATTTCCTCGTTATAGCTGCCAGATGTGCTCCTTCCAACTGTTTTTTCTTTATGCGTTGTACTAATTATCTGGGTGAATAATTACATTGCTGGAGCCCATTATTCCTCCCTCTCTCCTGATTGCTCTCATGCCTTTTTGAGGGGGGTGTAGCAGATGATGCTGCTTCTGTCCTTCTTGAAGCCACTGCACACATTGTGTTGCCTTAAAATGTGATTTGGGAAGGTGAGCTCAGCATTACTGAGCATTGGTAGGTTGTTTATCCACTTAAGGTATACCAGAAAGTCTCAAAGTTGGCAAGGAATCTCCAGAAACACAGAATATCAACCTTAAAGAAGATTGTAGGGATGGACCTTTATCTTGCCCCAAGTTTTCATCCTGGATGGTAGTGAAAAGTAACCTTGAATTAACAGCTTAAAGCAGAGCTCAATAGTTGGTGTGCATGTAGTATGTAGAGACTAGTAAATCCAAGGACTGGTGGCCATATGCTCTCTGTGCAGGAAAAGGAGGCTTTGGAAAGTTGAGGTGGGAGAGAGGAAGAAAGAAAAGCGAGGAAAAAGTATAGGGATAAAGGGTTTAGAAAATCCCTCTTAAATATTCCCAGGCAAGCTGGGACAAAAGGGGATTTCTCATTTTTTTCTGATATTCAAGAAATCTCCATGTTAAATCTCCATGTTCTGTCTTTATTCCAGCAGCAGCTAGAGGAGGTAACTCTTCTACTCTCCCCTCCAAACCTCTTGTCTATGGTTTCCAGAGAAGAGTAGGCTGCCTGTGTTACCCAGGGAATCCATTACATATTATCATGGGGTTTAGCCACACCTTTGCTAGAAATTACTCAAAACGTGATGACTTCAAGCTTGCTGTGCTCAGCTTGGGGAGAAAAAAGGCTGAGAGCGAGGTAGCATCAATGCCTTGGAGCTCTTGAGGGTACGCACTGTGGATGGAGGAATTAAAGGCTCATGGTTGGCTGTGAGGACCCTGATTTCTGACCTGTTGCTGGAGTGAGCTTCTGGAGAGAGGGGCTGGAGTTTGCTGTGGGTTTCCAGGGTCAGATGTTGGAAGGGACAGGAGGAAGCTGCAGCCCATCGTGTTGTGCTATGTGCTAGGAAAGTTGATTGGAGACTTGGAAGCTGTGTTTGGTGCCAAAACAGCAAGAAAAACGACTTCGGGTGCTCTGGTTTCATTTGAGATGTTTTCACCCTGATTGTTTCCTTCAAGATTTTTCTCTGAATTCCTCCTTGGATGTTTGACTGTGCTGGTGTTTCCATGACAATCATCCAGATTTTGGTACTTGGAGGAAAATCTCGATGCGTCTACATCCTCCTAACACAGTGTGTCCCAGCTGGGATACTGCAGACCAGGCTTGCTGAACACACCTTTTCCTTAGCATTTTTTTTTCTTTTTAAAGTCTAGAAAATTCCAAAGTGCTCTGTATCACCTGTTGACCAGTTATATACATGCCAAGGGCAGAATATATGTGAGCTGATGCATCCTTCTACCCCTTCTTATCAGCCAACAAATGATGGCAGAGGGCAGTCATTATATGGGCAGGCAACACTTTAGGAACAAACCTGGTGAGGAGCAGAGCTACCCCAGTCTCTGCTCATGAAACTGATGCTGCATTACAGGGGGTGACAACGCTGGTCTAATTAGTGCTAATAAATGCTGTAGGTAGCGTTAGGGCACGCATTGGATGCTGCCGAGCTATCAAAGCATCTTCCTCTATGGGTATGTGCTCTCCTGTTGTGGTCAAAGCAAAGAAATTGGGACTGCTGGGGTACTTGAGAGAGCAGTGGGGAAAAGCAGAAATGCCCGGAGCCAGATGCATCTCCCTTGCATCCTTTTAACTTCAGCAGTGCTCATTTAGCAAGAAAAAGCAGAGAGCTGCTGTAACAGATTAGAAAGCAGACTGCCCCTTATGATTTAAATAAATGCTTTGTGCAAATGCCTTGGTTGGTGCATGGTGTGCGAGGGAAAGGCAATGGGTTTGTTATGGCCCATGGGGCAACTGAACACACTCACCAGAAATCAGCGGTGTTGTTGGAGGATGTGCACCACTGCTGTCCTCGATACGGTGTTTTGATGGCACGCATCTCCTAACCCTCTGGTTAAATAAATGTAAGGTGTCTGAAATGTGCAGATACGGGGGGAAGAAGACAGACTTGCAATGTCTCTCCCTAACTTCAAAGTATCTAGTGCTGCTCGTGTAGCTGCAGGACGATATAAATTAGTTATCAAACCATTCCTAATAAATTAGGTGTTTGCTGTTAAAATTTATTCCCTTTGAGTAAAATGGTAATAATTCAAGATGGCTTAAAAACATCACGCGTCTTCAAGCTGGGGCTTCTGATGGCTTTTTTTTTTTTTCCTTTTGGAAAAAGATGAAGCTGTGAGAAGAATGCAGAGCTGCAATCCATTGACATAATGGATTGCTGTGCCGTGTCCATGATACATGCATTAATTCACTTCGGAGTGAAATACTCTTGTAATTCCCGCTTGGTAAGAGCTGTTAAATGACTTGAACAGATGATCTGAGCCACGCTGGCGTGATACACCTGTGTGACTGAAGGGTTTGGAGCTGGAACTTTGCAGGGTCTTTGGTGTTAATCCCCCAATGGCCAAAGGTCACTGGTTAGCCCACAAAAATTGCTTGCTTTGCTGAAAACCGCAATTACAGGAAGGGTGAATTCACTCCTTTTCAATGCAATTTCAGTTTGTTAATGTTCGTGACTGTAGGCCTGAAGATACAGGAGCTTTTCATGAAAGATGCTCTTTGAAGCCTGTTTGCTTTGTGGTTGGCTCTAAGGCATCAGATGCTGGCTTCTGTGGTGGGACGCGACCAGTGATCCAGAGCTGGATCTCCACGACTGGATTTATCAGGTGATGTTGGAGTGATGGGCTAAATTCAGGAAAAAATGCAGGAAAACCCAATTTTTTTAATTGTTGGATTAAATATTTGATTTACTTAATTTTAACCAATGCTTGCAATCAAAAGCAATGCTACCGTGTTGTCAGGGATTTACCCATCACTTAAACATCTTTTTAAATCTACCTTTTGAGCCATTCATTGGACAGGGATGCTATGAGATAACACAGGGAAGAGGTTTGGGGAGGGATGAGGTTTGAGATGCTCACAGCTGCATGCAGACACATCACCCAGCCCACATCACAGGGTCCAGTGCCTCCAGCTCCTGCTGCAGGTTTTACTGAACTCCCTTTGTCGTGGCTGCCTTGAAGTAATTGTGCTATCTGTTTTAATGGCATCACTCACCCATAAAATCTTCCTTTTGGGTCTGGGAGATGCCCAGGAGTCAGGGAGAGGTGCTAAACTTCTCCTAGGGCTGCAGGTGGTTCTCCTGGGAATGTTGAGATTGTTCAAGTGTTTTCCTGTTCCGTGATGTACTTCAGAGGATGAATCCTAACAACATTAAGAGCTTAATCAGTAGTAGAAATTTCCTTCATGAATGAGCAGAATGTCTCTTAGTCTGGGCAGAAGTCCTACGGAAGACTGGCACAGAGCAGAGATGTCCTAGAGGCAAACTGGATCTCAGAAACTGGTCTTAACCTGGAGCTTGCTTATCACAGAGACCTACAATCTCAGCTCCTGGATGTCTGAGGCAGGGATGAACCTGCCACAGGGCAAGGCTGATGCCAAAACCATTGCCTGCTTAAACACTTGAGTCTGCAGAAGACCATTGTTGGTCGCATCTAGATCCTACCATGGCTTTACATGCCCAGAAAGCTGATGTGTTCATGATTGCTTGACCAAAAGTCCAGGCTGCTGGGCTGTGCTTCAAACAGCAGTCCATTAAATAGCTGAACTTCCAGCCTTAATGGATTTGGTTTGCCCCCTGAGCTGTTCTTCAATGAAAAGTCACCGCTGACTGCAGATCTTGTGGCCTCTCTGAATTCCTTCCTGCTTGCTCCGTGTGAAGGATGTTTCCTACTCCTGTAATGCTCGTTTGAAGGATGAGAAATCCCAAGCCCCAGGAAAGCCGCAGGGTTTGACTTGCTGCCTGGTGCAGCCTCACGCTGTCAGGGTGAGGATGTTTGACTAATGCTAAATCTCTGGCTTATTCCCCATGTAGGCAGAATGCCGGTGGGAGGGAGTCTGCAAAACCCATTGACTGCGCGCCTGGGTTCGGATTATGGGCTCAGACTGGGTGATTAACATGCCCTGTGATTTATAATGCTTTATAGGTGTCAAAGGTTTTTTACTGCAGAGCATCTGCAAAATGTGTTTCAGGCTATAAACGGCCAGTGCTGAGCTGGAGCTGCATCTGGAGAAAGGGGAGAGGGAGGCAGGTGGAGATGCTTGGAAAAAGAGATGGGGAAGGGGGATCTTTGGGTCGTGGTCCCTTAGATCTGACCCTGTGCTTTGCTAATAAGAGCTGGTGGCTATAAAGTTTGGGTTTTGCCAGGGTATTTTCCCCAGGGACTTGGGGACAGTGATGTCCTTCCAGTCCAGAGGCAGTGGTGTGCAGCCACTCCTGCCAAATATTCACTGATTTGAAAGATGCTGGATTAGAGACAGGGTTTGGATGCTCAACCAGCATGGCGTTTAACCCATCACCACGTAGGGGAAAACGTCCCCCAGCTGCAGCAGCCAAAGCATCCCAAAGTGTGGTGGATTTCACCCAGCAGATTTTGTTATTGAGCTAATGCCTTAGCATTTCCACCAGGCTGTGGGAATTCAGCTCACTTGAGCTTTGTCATTGAAACTAAAGAGGCCAAAGGATGGCGTGTTGATTCTCTTAAATGCATGCACTGCTTTGCTTTGTCAATTTTTCTTTACATAAGCAAATACTTCACTTTCCCAGTACAGCACTTGTGGAGGGACTGGGGAATTCCAGCACTTGCAGGGAGGAAGGTGAAATATTTACCGAATGTTTTCTAAAAGGGGGAAAAAGGATATTATTTTTCTGCTTGCTTTCCAAAACAAATAAATATATTTTCTTTCTTGGCAGTGTATTTTCTTTCTGCCAGTGCTAGAGGTTGGTATTTTAGATTGAACTGAAAAACATCGTTTTTCAAAACAAGCAATGGAAACCAGGGCAAGCTTTAGCAGTGGCAGTGGCTCTAACACAGGTTAATTCAATGTCATGCTATTTACTTGAATATTTTGTCCTTTCCCATAAAGACAGAAAATGCTAGAAGTGAGGTGACACTAAAATCATGGAAGGTTGACCTTCTTTTGGTGTGTGAAACCCTCTCTGATCCAGCAAAGGGTGGTGACAAAGCAGGGCCCTTCTCCAGAGGAGCCTTCACTTATCCTAATTCAGAGAGAACCAAGGTGTCCCTGCTGCCTATCAGGAACTCCAGTGATTTATTTTTACTTTGGGGTTTGAATTCACTGGTCTACTGGTCCAAGTCTACTCTTGCAAAGCCTTTCCCTGATTCTCAGGGGTGATGGTGCCAAAACGCCGGTGAGATCTAAGGCTGCGTTCCCCTGGGGATTGCTGGTGAGATGTCCTTTGCAAACAGCCTCCTGCTGGGGTCCTCTCTTCATTTTCAGCAGCAGATTAGATATTTATATGAGCAATTGAAGCTTGGCACTGCTCTTGCTGGTGTTTTAAGTGGCTATGGATAGCAGCCTTCAGGGAAGGGAAACAAGAAAGTAAAGAGATTAAAGAGATCATTGAGTTGGAGGGGTTGAACTTCCCATGAAGCCATGGATGGAGCACAAATGGTCCAAGATGATGGTGTCCTGCCCCTACAGCTCTTCTTAGAGAGGTCTATCGGCATCCAAGGGAGATGGAGATGTGTGGCTTTGAGGGTACTTCACCAGCAGGAGGGCAGACACAGTGACGAAGGGCCTGATTCTTGCCGGCTGGGATGGGTGGGAGATGCTGTGCAGATGTTGGGGCACAAGCTCATGTACAGGTTGTTGCTGTGGGAAGGGAATGTGGTGGAGCACCTAGCCAAGATTGGGATGGGAAGGCTTTAAGCATAGTGATGGGCTCCCAAATGCCTGGGGGTGTGAAAAGGGAGAACTGGAGGGAGGAGATGAGGCTTGGGCTGGGAGAGATGCTCATGTGTCCTGCATCATTTGAGAGAAACCCGTCTTGGATGCTTGCTGTGTGAAAACGTTTTGGAAGCCCTGCACTGCTCAATACAGAGCTGCTTGTGCTGAGGATTCAGATGTTTGCTGCAGACTTCACAGAGATGAACCTGCCTAGTATTTCTTTATTTCACCTAATTCCTCTGCCCCAAAAGTCACATGCTGTCCTTCAACCCCATCCTTTTGGTATTGGATTAATTCAGAATTGAGAATAAAAGACTTGAAAAGAGTAGGTTTTCAGTGACATAGGTAGTTGCTTTTGAAGGGTGAGAAATGTCTGTACAACTGGGAAAAAGGAGGATTATACCACTGCTCTCTTCTCTTTTGTCCTTTAAGCACTTGCTCCTTTGCAGAACATGGTGGGATTTTATATACAAAGGTTTTTTGGCTAAAAATGGCAAGGCAAAAAACCACATCCTTCTGCAGAACTGTAAAGGTGTGAGGGATGGAGCTGTGCAATAAGCTTTGCTCAGAAATCTTGGCAGTGAGGGCAGGTTTTGGAGCTACTGAGTTCCTACAGATGCTGAAAATGAGCATCTGGGAAGAGTGGAGCAATGAATTGCTCTCCCACCGGGGAGCCTGCAGCTAAGAAACCTTTTTTCTGACTTGCCACGTGGCCCGTGAATGTGAGCTCAGATAGCATCTGGTGGATGTGTATCCAGCCACTCCAAATGCTATGCCCAAATAGTAATTGGATTTTCTTCCTCTTGTCCAGCATAAGGACTGGTGTGTCTCAGTGGTCTCTGGTTTAGACCAGAAGTTGTAATCTGGGTCTAGGAAACCTCCTGATGAAAGATCTTGTGGTTTCCTGGAAAACTTCCCCAACCTGGCACTTTTTTTTTTTTCTCTTTTTTGAAGGTCATGCTGAAAAATCCCGCTGTGCTGCTTTCTTTTAAGCTGACTTTTCTGAAAATTAAATTTCTTGGCAGTTGAGCCTGTAGCTCTCCTCCAAAGTTATGTATGTGGCTCTAAATGAAGAACATCTTGCCATCTCTAAAGATGATGAGTGGTAATTGCGTCGTGTTACAGTCCAATGGGGGACAAACTTGTGGGTTCTGGTGCTATGAATGCTTTTCGATGGTGTTGATATTTTACAAATCAGCATTATCCCATATTGTGTTTGGCCTGATATTTTGGAGAGTGGGTCACCATATTTTGAGTTCAAAGTGATGTCCTCTGTGACCTTAAGTATTGAAGGAATAGTTTAAAGTCCATGTAACCATCTTCATTTGCATCTATGGATGATTTTGCTTGAACAGACTAACAATTCTTTGCACAAATGGGTTACTTGGACCTGTTTTTCCCTTCTCTACAGCTCTTTAGGATTCTCAGTCTCCAAAACCATTGGGTCTCTTTCTGGAAAGTGTGCCTAGAAACCATGTTTAACTATAGCTCAGTACCCCAGTAAGGGGGTGACATTCAGTGGCATTTCTTGTACAGAAGTCAAGCTGGATGATTTAATAGTCCCTTTGGTTTTCAAAATGTATGTGTTTTATTTTGTGATGTAAAAAGCTTCTAAATTGAGGGCAGAGGTTAGCTTGACAAATACATTGCAGCTGTTCATCCTAATTTGGAAGGAGAGGCTGCTAGAAGTTCTGGAACAGAAAGGCTTGGAAGCCAGAGTGCTTTTGCATAATATCTTCCTGCCTTTAATACAGATGTTCACATTCATGCCTCCTATTCTGGGAGTCTGGCCAAGCTTCCGTATAGAGTAACTGTACACAGTTCCTGGTCCTGTCCTTCACCCCAACATCATCCCAGAACAGGTACAGCCTGAGATTAATTTCCTTGCTGGAGTTTCCAATCCATTTATTAATAAATCAAACAGCGCGCCGCTTCAGACACATGGCTGGCTTTTGCACTGGAGGGACAGATAGAGCATATTTCCCCACAGGGCAATCACTCTTCATAGCTTGCAAACTAGTCCCATTAAATTAAAAAGCCACCACAAACTGAAAGTCTGAAGCTTTCTTGCAGCATGTGGGTTATTGCAGTGATGCTCGTTCAGGGGATTGATTCTGATGGTTGCGGCTGTGGCTTCCTTCATCTTTACCAGGAAAAGACTGTAGCAGTTCAGCAGTTTTTGTTCTTTTTTTTTTTTTTTTTTTTTCTTGTATTCCTCTCGATTGCAAGCATTTTTTATTTTTTATTATTTTTTGAGAAGCAAAGCTCTGCATCAGAGAAGTCTCTATTCCCCAGGTAGCTTTACTACTCAAGCAAAGAGTTTTGGCGTCCATAAATGTGGTTGACAGCACTAGCAAAGGCCAGCTGAAGCTAGGAAGCTCACAGCAAAGATTTGGAAGCACAAATGGGTTAGGAATTATAGTTTTGGAAATTGTTCTTATGAGCTTTTCTTAATAGAAGATGAATTTTCTTAATAGATGTTGAGCAAACATCCAGAGTGGCTGCCAGACCAGGTGTCCTGCGGTGCACACAGGTTTCCAATGCTTTCAGGAGTCATTGAGGTGTGGGCAAAAATGAAGCCATGCCCCATGACCACATGCATATGGGTGGTTTGGCTTCTGGTAGATAGCTCTATGGCATGCTGTGGTTAGGGGAGAAGAACTTGAAGAAATGTGGTGATGTGGCTTTCCTGGCATCCGTCTAGGGCTTGTTGCAAGGCGGTTTGTAGTCTGCCAGGAAGTCTTTTTGCAGATGATGTGGCTGCCTGTCATCTCTATGGGGATCCAGAGGGCCTCAACACCGAGGTGATCAACTTGGATGCCAAAAATGCTTGTGTTTTTATGGGCTGGAGACCTCTGTGTTAACTTGTTGGCTTATTTTAAAAAGAAAACTATTAGTAAAGCTTAAAAACATAGATAACTGTTCTTCACTGTTGGCCATGAAGTTGACCTACACTTGCCTGCCTCTTTGTCTTGTGAGTTCCTCTTGAAAACTTAGGAGCCTTGAATTTAGAGTTGTTTAAATGCGGATTCAAACTTTTTCTCCTGGTTGTTTCTAGGAGATCTGCTGCTGGGCTCCCAGGTGTGATTTCAAGGGTGGGTAGAAGCGACAGTAGGAGATGTGCAAGGAGAAACTCTGCTTGTCTAGGGCTGGAGGTTTTAATAAGCTTTTTAGTGGCTGATACTTGTAGCTCATCTCAAGCTTGAAAATTTTTTTATCCCTTTGTGTCACCTCTACAATAAGCTGTTAACAGGGAAGAGCTGATGAACTGGTCTGAACCCATAATTTGTCATGTTCTCCTTGACACGCGGTTCTGAGCCTTTGTTTGGTGGTGTGCTTCTTTGCACATGACGTCAGCCAGCACTTGAGAATCAATTGACTTCAATACAGTCAAAAGAGGCCCTTTTACTGGGACAATTATAAGAGAGGGGGAAGAGAAAAGGAGAAAATAAAATTAAAAAAACCTCCCAAGATGCACCTTAAGGTCTTATTTGAAGTCTTTGCAACTTGGAGCATTCTGACTATTTAAAAATTGAGTCACCTGTGTTTAACTTCCTCGTGTGGTTTCCTGAAGCAAGCTTCCCAGAAGTCACAAAACTTGCTTATCTCAACCGGAGGAAATCACTGGGAGGCTTAGCAAAGGAACATGATGAGAAGCTGGGGCACTCCTCTCTACTAGAAGCAAGCAACCCCTCTCCTGATCAAGATGTTTGGGGTGATGCTTATTTTTTTGGTGTCGTGCAGGGCTCCAGCGCCATCATCCCCATCACCATGTTGAACACCACCAGTTAAAGGTGGAGGAAGAGCACGCGTTGGCTTTTCTGCTCTCCCAGACTGCTGGTTTCACCGCAAAGCTGTTCTTTCATTCTTGCTAGCTGCTGTCTCTTGTCTTTTTTTTTTTTTTTTTTTTTTTTTTTTTTTTTGACTCAGCTATGCTGGCCTCTCTGGAAAAACAAACCACCTCCTGGTTCCTCTAATTCAGAACACGCTGCTATGCCTTGCTTTAGGGTTTGCTTAACAAGCCGACTTTGTAACCACCTAAACCGCTGCAGAGCTTGAGCAAACCGCGCTGCTGGGAGCTGCACTGTGTTGTCGTGGTGTTTTCCTTGCCAGGAAGGCCGAGAGCTCGAAGCTGAGCTGGGTGTGGTGGTGCAGCTTTTAGCTGAGTGATATCTGAAAAGGATATCTCATTTCATTGCTGTTCTTGAGGTCGATGTGAATTAGTGTGTGTGTGTTTGCAAGGGTTATTAGCAATGCACCCGAGTCTGAACGAGTGATTTTATTGCATTTGTCTGCTGCCATCAGGGTTTGCTGCTCCTTCAGCAAGAAGGGAGTGATAAATGGGGCAATGCAAAATGAAACCTGCCTTGATGCTGTTGTATTATGCTTTGGTGTGTTTTATCTGTGCTTGGTAAATGTGGCACTGCTGTGCGATGAGCAGACTCCAGCACTTATAGCCATGCTGGTTGACTTTTTTTCCCCTCTATGTTCAGTCCTTGAGAGGTAAAAAATAAAATAAATTTTGCAAGGAAAACTTCTGTCCTCTCTCCAGATGGATGCTGGCTTTGGATACTCAGCTGCTGCTGAAGCTTGTGACTTCATTTGGTTCCCCTCTGGCAGTGCACTGAACCCGTTTAAATCTCTTACAGGCAAAAATAAGTAAATCCCTTCCATATGTCAAGTATTAGAAAAATACATGATTTCTTTGACTTGCACAAAGCGTCCCGTTGTCTGGCAGATAGAGAAACAAGTGCACCCTTGTTTCTGGGAAGCAGAGCTGTAACCTCACGCTGGTAAATCTGACATGTCACTGTCCACTGTTTCAGACGGTCTCTGTTCACGTTAACTTGGCATGTGGAGGCTGGGCAGGGCTCTGATCTTATCGACTTCTTCCCCTTAAAAGAGAGAGACTTCAGTTTTCTCTGCTCTAAATCTCTTATTATAGTCTTTCAGGTCACTGGATTGCCCCCAAAGATGGGGGAGAAAGCGTTTTGTGTGTTAGCTTGCTCAATGGCTTTTGTTAGCAGATACGTCTTTGCCCTCTGGATCCCCCATCACATGGGATTAATGAGTCCGTGTATTGATGGGGCAGTGTCTCTTCAAGCAAAGTGCTAGCTTGTAGATCTTGCCAACTGGGTCAGACCAAAGGTCATTGTACACGGCATCCTGTCTCTGCGAGGGTCCAATGATTGATGCTGGAGAGAGGCAGGAGATCATCCTGGTTGTGCTCCCTTCTCTCTCTTGGCTTTTGGCAAGCACTTTTTGGATGCAAAACCATAAAATGTGCTCCATAAAGCTGTTTGTGCTCATCTAGTCACCTTTTGTGCCACCAGCTTGCTCCAGAAATATTGTAACTAGAAAATATCTTGTGGTCTGAAAAAGATCAATAGGGAATTCCTGGGAATTCAGGAGCTGGCTTGTATCTGAATTGAGATCTTCTTTGGAAGATCTCTTCCTGCTCGTAGTGCTTACAGTGGGTGATGAATACACGGAATGAGACATGAACCTTGGGGTCTCTGGGCATCTCCTCTTCCCAGTGTGCTGGCTGATCGATTTGACCAAGAGAAAGATGAAAAGGAGATAATATGGGCCTTGGGTGGGAAGGGGAGGAATGAATGGAGGTGGCAAAGTGCAGATAAAGCCTCAGCAAGAGCTTTTGGAGATGCTGGCCAAGGCGCTGCAGGCTGTGCACTTGGTAAGCCCTTTTTCTAGGGTTTTCACCCCAGTAGAGGAGGTCCACGTGCCAGGGACCCCTTGATCTCCTCCATGGATGATGGTCTACTATTAAGTTCCCTGTAATGATGGAAGCAGACCAGTGCAGTTGGTGGGAGGATGTCCCTTTTTTAGGGGGACATGAGGGTGCATAGGTGATAGGGAACAAGACGTTGGATTGAGCTTTTGGTCTGACCTAGGATGAGCTGGGGAAAAGTGCTCTACTACCAGGAAGATTATCCTTGTTCTCTTGTTCATCCCACTTTAAAAATAAATATAGAGAGGCTGCAACTTGCCTGGCACCCTTGTTTTATGAGGATTAAGAGCAGCCTGAGGGACAGATCCAGCTGAGCTTGGCTGCCTTCAAAAAAAACCTGATTAAAACACACCTGGAGATCCATGGACCTCAGAAATAAAACACCCAGAATACAGCAAGAGAAGGATTGAAGTTTGTATGTGGGTGATGAGAAATTCACTTGGCTAATCTGTGTCAAGACAAGAAAGTTTTCCAATGGCCAGGTATTTGAGCTAATGAATGACAAAAGGATGAAGGAGGTGAAGTAACTACAGGCTGCCCGTCAGCCTTGCTCCAGGTAGTCCATAGCATGAGTTTTGGTAGCCGAGGCATGGGAAGCTGGCAAAAAGAAGCCAAATTATAGGGTTGTAACTCTGATAGGAAGGTGATTTCTGGTGGGAAGTCTTGTTCCTTCCTTTCCTTTGTAGCTCTTCCCCACCTGGCCCTTTTTGTTCCTTGCAGCACTCTTTAGCTAAACAAAAAGGGCTGAATTTCAGATGTTTTGTGCTGAAGAGGTTGAGTTACTTTTGTGGCTGCTGTCCTGAAGCAGTGAAACTTGTAAAACCTCAAGACAAGGCCTGGGGAAGAGGAAAGCAAGTAGAAAGACAAGTAAATAAAACAGAGGTGAGGAAGGATGTGCGTCTGATCCAGTAGTTGGCTGCACTTTTTGATTTTAATTACCTGATGTCTATCAACTCACCTGGGAAGTGAACAGAAAAAACATTTCCAATTGAAAATATCTGGTGTGTGTGTGTGTGGGGACATTTTCTAATGAGATTATTCTGGATGGGCGCACTATTGCCTTAGAGTAAAAAAAAATGGCATTAGGGTAATTTCTGAGCATATTTCCTTTGAACACAGGAGAATTTTATGCGTGGTTGGAGCAGGAACCCCCTTAGGTATACAGGCTTTTCCACATACCTGTTAATCTAAGATATTGTTCTGCTGCTCTGAGCCCTTCTCAGGCTGAGCTTATTTTTGTGGGAGTAGAAATAAATTCAGGGTCATGTACTTTTGCTGGAGTTGTCTTGATACTCTGTAAAGACTCTTTTTTCTATATAGTTTAGTTTTGCTCAGGGATGCCATGATACATACCAGCTTTGCAATATTTTTATTTAGGAAGCATGTGTTTTATTGGGTCTGAAATGAGTAAAACACTTTTTCTTCCCACTTCCAGTTCATAGTTCATTTATGGCTTGGTCGGGTTACTTTGCATCGTGGTTGCTCAGAAACATGAGCTGGGCACCCAAAATGCTCACCCAAATCACTGCAGTTTGTTCATGTCTGACCCAGAGCCAAGCTGCAAGCTGTTCATGAATCATTTTGTTTTCTGAGACAGCCAGCATTGGTAAAGAACATTAGGCTGTGGGTGCTGTAATGCGTGAACTAGGGGAAATGAAACCCAAGTGTTTATTTCATGAAGAGCTTTCCCAATTGATGGAGCTTTTGGATCTGGATGCTTTTTCTATTTTTTTTCTTCTATTGCTCAGCAGTAAATCCATATCTGCTTTTAACCAAAGGAGTAACATGCTGATATCCTACAGCTTGTCTACAGTTTTTAAGTTTGTTTATTTTTTTTCTGGGTGGCACAAGCTGCTGCTGCTTTCATCCCAGCTCCTTAGGGATGCCATAGCAGGCCTGGTGTGATGCAGCTGTTTTGGGGGAAGGTATGATGAGACTTCTGCCCTGGTGGCAGAGGTGGATGCCAGGGCACGATCAGCACAGACACCAGGAGGAGGTGTCTGAGTGTTTATGGATCTGCTTTTGATGGAAATGCTGGTCAATAATCATGATGGCTTGGATGATGCAGGAGGATTTGGTAGCTGAATATTTCCCAGGAGGCTGGTAGTGTAAATACATCCAGAAGAAGAGAGACAAGCACTGTCTGCATGCCTGGGTCCTCTTTGCAATGTTTGGCACAAAAAAAATCATCAAAGGGCACTGTTTCTCCACAATTTAGCAGGTGATGTGGGGAGCTTGGCTCCTCCAGGAGTGACCAGCCCATTTTGCTATTGGAGTAAAAATTTCCCTCAAAACAAAAACAAACAAACTTGGTTATTCTATTTTTTGATTATTATTATTTTTTTAAATCTGCATTACTGACTCTGGAATATAAACCTAAATCTCAACAATATCCCTTTAAAACTTCCAGCCAAGCTGGGAAATAGTCTTTTTTTTTTTTTTTTTTTTTTTTTTTTTTCCTTCCCCATCTACCCTGGCTGGCTGGGATGGGGTTTTGAGTAACTCCCCGCTCTGTAATTCAGTGGGTATTCTCACTGGGTTTAATGTCATCAGCTCTAGCGTTGGCTCCTCTGCAGCAGCCTGTCACTGTTTCCATGATAAACTGCAATGTTTATGGGTGGCAGATAAGTCTGTGAAATACATCCTTTGTGTATGCATAAGCCTCCAAGCAGAGATCTGAGAGGAATTTTATACATTCAGTTATTTAAGTCAGAGCCAGAGGAAAAAGTTACCTGTTTCATATGTGGTTGTCTTGTATTATTATTTCAATAAGAGTTATAAATGATTTTTCTGTGTTTTCTTTGACTTGGACTGCTTGTGATTGTGGTGTATGGAAATTTGTTTGAGAGAAAGTATTTCTGAAGTTATGGGTAGTTTTCACCAGCACTTGTTGAAAACTTGGATTGCCAGCACTTCCAGTTTTATTTCTGGCCTTGTGATGAGAGATTTTTGTGATGGGGACAGCCAGAGCTCTGCAAATGTATTAAATCAAATGGGAGGTGGCCTGGCACTTATAAGAAGGCAGCTGAGAAAATGAAGTAAAAATAGTTCTCCTGCCCACCCTGGGCTAAAGTGACAGCAAAACACCATTAAAGCAACGTGTGCTCTTAGGGCAGCGTCCTCCTGTGGTTTCATTGGGATGAACCTGGAGGGATAGCTGGAAAATGAATTTCTTTGGGACAGATGACACACTCAGCTCAAAGCTGTCCCCGTAAATAGTTACTCAGAGCATTGGGTAACATCCTAAAATTGGCCAACCTCACAGCCTGGGTCTCTGCTCCCAGCCAGGCGTCTGGAAGGGTTTTGTATGGGAGAGGTGTAGACAGTCTTTCAGCCCTTGTCCAGAAACTGCAGTTTATGAACCCAGCAATGTTCAGACACCGCAAAGTAAAGCATCTCTTGTGTAAATAAGTGCCTGCTGTTGCTGTGCAGCCGTCCCATGACTGGGGAGACAACTGGGGAAAGGGTGGATGTTTGTCTGCCTGAGCTGGCGTTCTCCCAAGCAATTCCCTCCCTACAGCTTAATGACAGCTAGAGCACCCAGCTGGGCTTTCATATGAATGAGGACAACGGCCTTCTCTCCTCTAACAAACTCATCCTTTGATATATAAGGAAATGGTACATGAGAAGATGTCCTAGATAAAGTGCTTACCAGTCAGCCTCTGGCCATGCTTACGGGTTTTAATTGAGTTCAGTGGGAATAACCAGTGGGTAGATTGATGTGTAGCACCAGCACTTGCTTTCACAGGTTTTATGTCTGCAACAGTTCTTAATTAAGGAGAAAATGGGTGATCTCAAGGTGTTTTTTCCTCCTTTTCTCTTCTTCAAAGTCCTTTGTTGTACTTCCAGCCTAAAGCACATCTTTTGTGGTGCCGTACAGGGGCATGTCCCAGGTGGATGCACCCTCTCCTATGGGAGGCAGGTGGTGGCTGTGCAGCAAAACTTGTAGAGACCATTGTAGGAAGTATAGCCTGGGCCATTTAGCTCAGCTCTGCAATTATGTGGCCCCTTTTATGAATAGGGTCATGGGTGTGAAGGGATGCCAACTGCCACCAGTGCATGAAGTGATGACACAGCAGGTGGGGCGGGGAGTGCTTTGCCTTCACCCCCCATTTCTAATTTCTAGGCAGTAGGTAGAGGTGATGCAATGGATTTATCCTGATTTCATCCCACCAAGGTTTGATCTGGATATAGGATAACACCCTCATGATCACCAGCCCGTATTCTGTCATTGTTGTTGGATAATGTCAAGCCAAACATCTGCATTTGGTTATTTCTTTCAACCTAAATTCTGCATTTGACTTTCTGGTGCGCTTTGAGACCTGTCTGTGTGCCTGGTGTTTTGCAGTGTATGCTCTCCAGGCTGTTGCATGACCAAGATCTTGCTCCTCTGATGGAGTCTGGTGATATCTGTGCTCCTTGAACAGCAACCACGTTGCCCCAGCCTCTCCCCAGTGTGTTACAAACACGCAGAAGAATCATTATCTGCCTTGTCTGATGGAGCCTGAGGTGAGGGACCAGCTGATTTTACAGTTGATCTATTAATATGAAATGCAAACTCATTTGGCTCTCCAGTTTTCTGAAATCAATGTTTTCGTCGAGGTTGTGTTGGGCTCCCTCAGGCCAGCAGAGCTGGTGGCCGAGCTGGAGAGAGAGGTGCCACTCAACTCAAACCTCTCCAATGCCTGAATGTGTCTGAGCTGGTTATCTTTCAGAAAATAAATGACTGATGTGAAACAAAACCACCCGGGAGTCTTTTTTTTTTTTTTTTTTTTTTTAACCAGGCTTGTTCCTGCGTGGGGAAGGCAGAGCACTACTGGGAGCTGCTGCTCTTCGTTGTTCCCTTTGCTCTGGCTTTTTAACTACATTAAAATAAAGAATGGTGCATTTGCTTTGATGCTTATCACTAGCTCTTCCGCTGGTTTGCCAAGAACATCCCCATCCCAGACTGCAAGGTGTTTCCTCAGGCCCTATTGCCAAATCTCCACGAGCTGCTAATTCCTGGGGGCACAGGGAGCTGCTTGCTTCGTGCACGGCTTTTCTGAGTGAGCCCTGGAGTATGATGGCAGAGCCGAGCGTTATGCTAATAAACCATGATTCAGTGCATTTCATTGTGTTCTGTTGTGTGAAGACTGAAACTCACTGAATGAAAAAAAATGTGCTTGTTCCTAAGGTTTTTTTTGTCATCTTATCTTTCTAAGCAGCCTGGACTGTGCCTGTGCTTCTTGCCTTAATATTCTGCATTTCTTTTCCCGTGTTTTTTTTTTTTTTTTTTTGTCTGTTTCTTTTTATAATGATAATAAAAGCCCTGAATGATAGATCTGGTGGGGAGTTGGTGAATTAAATACAGGCTCGGGATCTGGCCTTTTTATTGCCAGTCATTCTGTCTTTGGCTTTCAAGGTGGCAATTTAATCTTCCTTCCTCATCTGCTAATGGGGGAGGGCTGATCTGATATCGAGGAAACGGCATTTAACGCTTTACCATATTTATCTCCAGAGTGGTGAAAGTGCTGGAGGTATGATGATGTTAAAGTTCATACCACTGTTTGGGGAATGGATGTTGCATTGGCCAAAAAGATGTGCTTTTGCCCATGTTTAGGGGATGTGACTTGAAGTTGAGAGTGGCTGTGGGCGATGCCACCCACAATGAGGTTTGGAAATAAGGGAGGAATGGAAATAAGGTAGGAATGCATGTAATGCATCTAAGCCTTAGTAGGCAGCACGTATTGATTTATCTGCTTTTCTAGCATTTTAAGTAGAATCTGTTATGTTGGATATTTGCATATATCCAAATTTATTAGGATTCTTTCAGTCTCCTCCTGTGGAGTGTGGCCAAAGAACTGGCAGAACCCTTTTCCTCCTGAGATTGCTCAGGGAAGTGGTGGAGTCACCACCCCTGGAAGTCTTCAAAAGACGTTTAGATGTAGAGCTTAGGGATATGGTTTAGTGGGGACTGTTAGCGTTAGGTCAGAGGTTGGGCTCGATGATCTTGAGGTCTCTTCCAACCTAGAAAATTCTGTGATTCTGTGAGATCTTGTAATGGCAGTGCTTAACACCTGCCTAGCACATGTGAAGTGTCTACAGGTGGATTTGGAGTGGCAGAAAGTCTACAAACACTTACTTATGGGGCATGGTGTCCTAAAGGGCTGTGAGATCTGCAGGAGCAGTTCTCCAGGCCTGATTTCTTCATCCTGAAACCAAATCTCCCCCGGGGAAACAGTGGCTGAATGTTTCTGTGCTCAGATGCAGGGATCAGCAGATGAACTTCTCCGCGCAGTAGCCAGGATAAATTATTTAAAGTTATTCCTTTCTCTGTTTCCTAGAAACTTCTGCAAGTTTTAAGAAAGCACTTTTTCCTGCTCTAGGAAATAAAGATTTTTCTGTGCTGGTCATGTTGCTTAAAAGCAGACCTGCGGGAAGCACCTCAGCAATTACTGTGGGAGAAGAATGAAGAAGTGACCATATCTGTCCTTTTTTTTTTTTCCCCGTGCTCTTTCAGTTTGGTCAAAATTTGTTTTTTCTAGCCTGGCTTTGCAGGAAACACATTTAGGGGCGTGATGAGGGGACGGAGCCAGGCTCTGCTCAGGATGCCCAGAAGGGGGCTGGGGGCTCCTCCTTGGGAATCTCCAGCAGCTGCCTGGATGTGGGTCTGGGCCCTCTGCTTGTGGTGGCCCTGCTGGAGCAGGGCTGGCTCCAGATGACCTCCAGAGTCCCCTGCCAGCCTCAAACTTTGTGTGGAAAGGAGAGGGACTGGGAATCTTGCTTGGGCGCGAGCTGTTTTTGTGCACGGGCTTGGTTTGGGGCTCTGGGCGGTGGATGCTCGCTGGAGGCAAAGGCACCTTGTGACTCCATCATGAATCCGCACCAGCCTTGGGGAACGGGAACGCGATGCTCTTATTCTGTTCCTCATCTCTTTGGCAAAATGCAAGTCCTCCAGTCTAAATTACAGAGTCCCTGATTGCAGGAGCCCATCCTCATTACCATTTCAATTGCCAATCTGTGGCAGTTGTCTGCCTGATACAACAGGGCCTGGAAGGGAGGCTCTGGCTGAGGCTCCCTGCAGTTGTCTTGGTTCAAATATTCTTTTTGCTGAGTGTTTTTAACAAATTCTGCACCCAGTTGCCATGTTTTTGCTTAAATTTTGACTCCTTGTGTTCTAGCTCTTTGTTCCAACAAGTTGGAAGGGCATTTTGTTTGAATCTTGGACCATTACTAAAGGGATCAGTGTGTTGATGGCAAGAGGGAATTCTCATCTATGCCAACACAGGACACGTTTTTAGTCCCCATCTGCATCAGCCTGTAGGGATGCTTCAAGGCACTGAGTCAACTGGAGCTAAACCATTACGTTTTGCAACAGGGTTAAGGTCTAGAAAAGTTCTCCACCCCCTCTGTCTAGGTGTGATTCATGAGATAATTCACTGCCTGTGCTCCTCGGTTGTCTTCCTTATCAATTATCACTTGTTCTCCAGCCTGTCATTACCAGCTGCTGGAAGTGCTGCTGCCGGCATGGATAATGCGAGCTGCTGGAGCCGGGTGCACTGGCTGCCCAGGGGAATGCAATTTGCCTCCGTGGCTGCTGGCAGCAGTGATGGATGGGTTCACCTCGAGTTAGATGCTCCTGCCTCGAAACGATGCTGAGCAAGCACAAAACCTGATGGATGGTGACACCCTGTCAGCAGGCGATGGGGTGACGTGGTTTGCAGCAACCCCAAGGGCTGCTGGAGCGAGTTGCTGGTTGCTTTTCCATTGACCTTTTGCTTCTGTGCTGTGTGTAGGATGCTTTTGGACCCATTTTGTTTTCAGGACCAGCAGCAGAACCTGACTCACACCCGTTCTGCTTATTGAGGGCTATATTGTAAAGCACTCAGGCATCTCTGGAGATGAAGACCTCTCTTCTTTTCCTCCCTTCACTCCCTCTAACTAGCCTGCAAATGAGAATGCTCATCTTACCCTTACGATGCTGTCCTTGGAGCAGATTGCTTTATCTTCTGGCAACCTTTGCTTTGTAAACGACTCCCAGTGGCAGCAATGGATGTTGTACCGGAGGGAAATTTTGGAAACAACTGCTGGTGTTTGCACATAAACTGGTTTATGAGAGGTTAGCAGTAAAGCTGCTCTATGAGAGGTCAGCACTCAACTTCTTATTA
The DNA here is from genome assembly GCF_965140915.1 of Aythya marila. NCBI lineage: Eukaryota > Metazoa > Chordata > Aves > Anseriformes > Anatidae > Aythya > Aythya marila. Next base: position 2,151,516 of record NC_139042.1, read on the forward strand.
GTCCAGTGCCTCTGTGGCTTGGAAACAAATAAAATCTGATATTTTAAACACTTGCAACCAATGCTTGAAGCTATTAGGGAGCTAGAAGAGGTTGGAATGACTGCTGAAGCCCCCATTATAATCATTAAAACTGATTGAAGTGTTTCGCCAAGGTGCCTTGTAATGCTGCGTGTAAGTGCTTAATGTAGCAAGCAGAAAGCAATGATGTGCTGTAATGGCTTTTTGAAGCAGCTTCTGGACTTTCCTCCTCCAGGAGTCTGCAGTGAAGCTGGGAGGGTGAACGTGGTCCAGGGACAAAGGTCTCCCAGGCCTGGGGGTGATGCCCAGTGGTGTCCTCTGGAAGGATGGCCATGGATAAGGGCAGAGCTCCTGCTGAGATCAACTCCTTAGAGGTCTCCACAGGATCTGAGGTCAGAAAAAATAACAGGAGGAAAAGAAAAGGCCTCAACTTGTGACCACTTCTGCAATACACCACCAAGACAGGCTTGTTTAGCAATTTAATGTTGCCATGAATGAACTCTTTTCTTTGGCAGTAAAATTACATGTTTTGCTTTCTGGTTTTAATTTAGATAGAGCACACCTTCTCCTTTCATTCCCTGCTCTGTTTGTATCTGTTTTTCTGTATTTTTTTTTTAATATATATATTTTTTTGCTTGTGGTGTCCCCTCCTCCGCCAAGGAAACAGCCAAAATCTCTCTCCGAGGAGCTGCCATGCTAAGTAATATCAGACTGTCTGAAGGCAAACTCTTTTAAAAGTCAGATATCTGTTTTTCACTACTGCTTGCTGAGGACAATGAGTTCTTGTACTCTTGTTCCTGATGGTGCTGATTTTACGACATCAGACAGATTGTTTTTCCCCTGCTTTGAGATCCATAAAGAAAAGAACTAGGTGGCATTCAGGCACTTCTCAGAAACAGGCAGAATGTGTTCCTGCTGCCAGGAAATGTTGTTAATATTTTTTTTACTTAAAGTGTGTGAGCAAATTCTTCAGGAGCAACCTGCCCCAATATCACTGGGCAGTGGGTGTTAAAATTGGATGGAAGCTTCTGGTGGAAAAAGAAAAAGAAAAAAAATAATTTCAGGCTATTATTTCTTCTGTGTATGTTTGTGTCCTCCTCTGGAGCAAATTAAAACCCACCTGAGCTCTGCAGCTCTGGTTTCTTCTCTGCTGATCTGCAGTGCCCTGTGTATCTGCTTCTTTTTCGTAGCAAAGGGAGGTGATGATAACAGCATAAAAACATGTAAAAGGCCAGAGGAGAGATGAGATCTAGCACATACAGCTCACAGGGTGCAAGTGCCCTGAAGTGATGAGTATAATACAGTGTTGGACTCTCATATGCATATTTGGCATCCTTTGTTCTTGCACAAACGAAGTTGTGGGGAATGGATATTGAGATTTTCCTCGCTCCATTGCACAAAATACAGGGGCTGGCTTTGGCCAGGTGTACGCTTGCCAGGGAGCTAGGGGTCAGGGGGAGCTGTGCCAAATTGGGGCTGTTTTGTTACCCTGGGTCAGTGACGAGCCCAGCTGCTGTGTGATAGTGAATGTTGCCACCCACGTCACTTCCCAGCCCATCTGTGCAGCTGCTGTTTGTGCCCATGTTTAATTATAGCAGCAGTAGCTAAAGGTGCGAGCATCCCTCCTTGTGATGCCGCCCCCAAAACAACACCCACAAAGGAATTTCCCCTTTTTCCTCCTCCTGAACACGTGGCTGTCATTTGAGAAGAGCTCTTGCTTGCCACGCAGGCGACCCATGAGACTGAATCAATTCATTGCTGTGCTCAGCGTCTCATGTCACCTGCCACCTGATCTGGCATGCTCAGATGGCTGTACTGGCTAAAAGAGCCTTGGAGGTTTAGGGGTGGATGGGGGAGCTAGGTCCGTGTGCTGAAATGCTTGTATGGGGAATATAAAGCCTGTAGAAACAGGGTTGACCACCTGGCAGAGTGGGGAGCATCAAGTTAATTTTGCAAACATTATTTGGACCTTTAAAATCACCTTTTCTCCATACTGGAAGGCAAGAGACTATAGAGGCTGTGACAAAACTGCAGATTTAAGGAAAGCTTTGAAAAGAAGATGGATTTGGGATCAGGAAAGGTCTCTAGACATGGAGCTGAAGGAAAACTTTTGCAAGTGATGGTCTTCAAAACTGTGTCCCTCCTGTAGGTAGAAAAACCCTTAGAGATGCAAGACAAGCTGACACATTAAATGCCATCCTGGTATCTCTAGAAAGTCAGTTTCTAGGTGAGAAAAAGATGTCCTTTAGGAAAGATGGGAATGATGATGCTCTGTGTAATGGAAGCTCTGATCTTAGCTGGCTCCTCTGAGCTCTTCTTCTACAAGTGGTTCAGGCTGGTTTATGGGCTGCTAGAACCATTTGGAGGGTTTTGAGAGGTTTTTCAGGTCTAGGACTGACTGCAGTATGTATAGTCTTTTATGGCTGTTCATGAGCACATACAGAGGAATTGTAGTGTGTTACCTGTTTCTGGGGTGTCTGAATGTGTGCCTTTGCCCAGGGAGGAGGCTGGAGCCAAATGCCTGGATGAAGAGCCCAGTTCTGGTTTCATAGGAGAGAAGAGGATTGCACAATGACCACCTCCCTCCCTGGAGCTAGCTGGGAATCCTTCCTCTCCTTCACATTCATCTCCTTTATAAAGGAAGAAGGTTGTCTGCATTTTTTTAATTTTTTTTATTTTTTAAGTTTTACTTTTTATAGAGAGCACTGGAGCCCCAGGAATATAGTTCTCAGGGATGGATGGTGCTGCAAAACTAACTCTGAAAATGTTCTGGGTTGTTTATTTAACCTAAAGCTGCTGCTGCTTGCTGTGAAGGTGATGACGACTCTGCAATCACGTGTGCAGGAAGAAAGCTGAATTACTTCACCGGCCTGTCAAATATAGCAGCATTTGATTCAGACTTGGGGTTGAAAGGGCAGGACCAGAGGTTTTTGTCCCATTTTTTTCCTAAGATAATGTGATCATGGCATGCAGAGCACATCTCTTGGACCAGTGTACGGTATCAGCTGCATAAAAGCTGTGCTCTTTCATGCTCTACGTAAGCAGGTATCAAGTGTTGTAACTGCCTGTGGTGGGTGTATACATGTATAATGCTCTCTTCTATGTTCTCATATACCCCATCTCTATCTCCTGGCCATGTCTATCCCATGTCTTGTGTCAAATAACCATATGGCTACTGAACATAAGTTTGACATGTTTTGGTAGCTAAAGCTCCAGCTTTTCTGGAAGAAGGCCAATGAGTGTCATGCAGCTAGCTCCACTGAGCTGGTAAGTGGGCTCCTGTCAGAGAATCACAGAAAGGTTTAGGTTGGAAGGGACCTTAAAGCCCATTTAATTTAACCCCCTGCCATGGTCAGGGCCCCCAGCCCCCCCCAGCCTGGCCTTGGGCACTGCCAGGGCTGGGGCACCCCCAGCTCTTCTGGGCAGCCTGGGCCAGGCCCTCAGCGCCCTCAGAGGGCAGAATTTCTTCCCAAGGCCTCCCCGAAGCCTCTCCCCTGCCAGGCTCCAGCCGCTGCCCCTCGTCCTGGCCCCCCAGCCCTGACCAAGCGTCCCTCCCCAGCTTTCCTGCCCCCGGGGCCTTCTCTTCCCCAGGCCCACCACCCCCAGCTCTCTCAGCCTGGCCCCACAGCAGAGCTGCTCCAGCCTCTGAGCTCTGTAAACCCTCAGCTCTTGTCTTTAGCTCCTGTTCTGCCACAGCTCTTGTCTGTGAAGGGGAGAGCCCTGCTGCTTTTCAGTCAATGCACTCAACATGGGCTTTTATCATTGCATCCAACCTGCCTCCATCATAGCCCTGAGGGGTTGGGTCTAGAGACTGCTTTTATTCTCCTATTCCTTTCTTCCTCTTTCTTTACCAGGCTTCTATTTTTCTGTAGTCTCTGCTCTGTGGGACAGTATGAATGAGGTGTTGGCCTCTAAAGGACGGTGTAGGACCTCTCTTCAGGTTTTCTCATCTGATGGGAGCCATGCCTTTTGGAATTGATGCTTATATGCCCTTTGTTAGCTCTGACCATTCCTGCCTTCTGCATGTCTCCAAAGGTGCTGTATCCGATGTCACCCTTGGTATGCACAGGATCTGATCTTCCAAGGCCTATGAGAAATACCTGAAGTAAAAATAACCTAGATAACAGGTTCCCAACCAGCTTTTACCCTTACAGATTCATGCAGGCAAAAATCTAAAAAAAAAAATAAATTGTGTTTGCTTCTTTTTGTGTACTGTCTCATTCTGAAAAAGCACTATTAAGTTCTGCATTGTGATTGGATTTTCAGTATCTTAGCATAACAGTTTTGGGTTAGAAAAGAGCATCTCTAGAAACATAAATGCATCCACGTGTATTGTGTGTAAGGACAAGGTCCTGGTGTTTTGGCATTTTTTGTCTTTTGCACATAAATGTTTCTCCCTTTCCTGATGCTGTCTCAGCTGGTGTTGCTATTAAGTGCTTAAGTATTTACTGCTCCCTCCAGACCTTGCCTTTCTGCCCTTTGGGTATCACAGATGCAAGCTACAAAGGGTGTGGGGGCAGGATTTTGGTCATGTTTGGTCTGTCTTCTCTATTAACCTCTCAATGGAAAAGACACTCATAGTTGTTTTTTTCAAATGAGTTGAGCAGTGGTGAATGAATTCAGCTCTTCTCAAACTCCAGCTCTAAGATCAATGGGCTGAAGAGAAGAAAGTGTGAGATTGGAAGCAGGGGAATATAACTTCCTCACCTTGGCATGGCACAAGATTACATGGTTTTCAAAGACTAGTGCAGAAATCAATTTCTGATACTGCAAGGGCATCGGGGCACTCTAAAAATCTTTCCTGCCTCCAACTCAGTGGCAAACCCTTGTGTACGTCCTGCCTTGATGCTGGGTTGAATTGGGATGGTTCAGACATCAGAGAGGTACCAAGATACTTGCAAAACTGGGAGTGTCCCCAGATAAAAGGAGCACCCTTTATTTGTCATCATGCACTTAATGCTGCAGCTGGAGGATGGATGACCAGCCTGCTGGAGCACTTCGATTAAGGGGCACTTAAAATAATGAGGCTGCCTTCTAAGGACATTAAAGACTTGCATAGAACAATTTAAGCATTTCCCATCTGACCAAGACCAAAATCCTTTCTATTTTTGTGTCAGGATTGTGGTAGTTTAACAAATGCATTAAGGCAGCTGTGGTAAAAGCACCTGGAACTGCAAATCACTATACTGCATTTTAATCGCAAATTGTTTGGTTTTATTCAGCCATGGGGTCAAAACTGAGTGGATTAGCTAAAGGCAAGAAACGGCTTGCAAGCATTTTAACTTGCATGTAGCTTCCTGCATTTTGTCTGCTTCCCCCCAGGTCTTGGGTAGAGTAGGAAAATGCAGCTAAAAAATAATAAAATGAGAAATAATAAAATAGTTGGCTTTAGAGAGCGTTGTTGGGGAGCGACAGTGGAGGCTTAGTTAACAATTCATAATGACAGATTAGCTATCTTTTTTTGCCTTTGTTATACTTTCATTGCCTTTTGATTATCTTGTGCAATAGTGAATCACTCTGGCAACTCTGGAAAAGTGAAATAATTGTTTGTCTCTTGACTTCAGAGAAAAGAAAATAAGGTGCTAAAGTGCCCTTTCTGTGGGTCTCTAGGAAGCTTTGAAAAAGGGTTTTGGGGATTTTCTTGGGAAATTCTTGGGAATTTTGTTTTCTAACCTCCCCTCTGAGTTTACTCCATTCTTCTAGAAGTAATATTCCTAGAGATAGAACTTGCCTTTTTGAATTGCTTTGCATAGAGTTGAGAGGATGAACTGGTGCCATCCTCCTGGAGATGTGATAGAGAGAAGGTTCAACCTCTCCCAAAACTGAGAGCTCACTGTTTTCTGGGTGGCCAGAGACCAATTAAAAGCAGGAAAGGATTAGTAAATGGAGAAAAACTAAATATGTAGACATGCTCGGGGGAAAAGATCATTGAGCAAATGTAGATGCAAAATGAAACTGCAAAGTTTTGGACCGTTGACTTGCTTATGGGAATATGATGAAATGCTCTTTTTCACAGAATCAGAAAACACACAAAAAGGTTTTGAGCTTAGTAATTCATGCATCAACTTCTTGAGCTTTGTTTAAACACTTCTGCCTATGATTATAGCACTGGCTTGAAATAGGATTATGGTTTATTTTTCTTGGCATCCCAAAATTTTGCTTAAGGAGGACTTTATTATGAAGCCATGTTTACTCTGTAAGGACACTAACACCAATGATGAAAGCTTGTGAAATAATTCATGTGCTTCCTGTGTGTTTGGCTACTGCTTTATATTTATTATAGCTTTCTACAGTAGATTTGCTTTCATATAATTTGGGGGAGGAGGGTTACGTACATATGAACCTAATTATTTTAAATAGTAGTGAAGGAATCCTCCATCGCGGTGTCATTCCTGTCTGCAAAATTGCAGCTATTCATCCTCCTCGGGGTCCTGTTGCGGTAAAATTCCAGATGTCAGTGTTTGCAGGGTTTTAAAAATGATTTTAATTTTCTCAAAGGTCTAGAGAGTGTGTCAGGATTGATCTGCTGTCTGTGAATAGAGACTTCACCTCTGCGGGCTCTAAGCTTGAAAGACAACTTCAGGGCCACTGTGCATCTTTTTGATAAGCTTTGGGAATGTTGCAAACCAAATTATCCAGATCATTCTTGTTTTGAGAATGTTACTGCTGCTTAGAACCTGAGAAGGCTCGTGGGAGGATGAAATAGGTTGGGTTATCTTGATGCAAGGACTTGTCTGTGCCTACGAAGTCTATCTATCGCTGTAATCTCAGACCCAAACAAGTGTAGGCATCCTGTGAGGGCTTGATGCAAGAAGCACATTTTTTTGTGAGCTCTCATACAGGATCCTGCCTTAAAGCAACAAAGAGGTGTCTGAGTTGTAGACTCATGAAATATTCAAGGCTTGGCCTTTTGTTTCCCTGTTTCTGAACTGCAGGTAGGGGCAAAAGTAAAACAGATACACCCCAGATTTGCTTGGTTGCACTCTTGTGTGAACTTAATAACTGCAGATGCTCTGGAAGAACTTTCCTTGTGTCATTTTTTAGGGAAAATGTGACAAATTTCTGTGAACCTGTTATATGAATTTATCTCCACTCCCTTGGGCTGATGGAGTTTTTTCTTGGTCCCAAAGCTAGGACTGATCTGCTTACTGTGCTCTGTAAATAATACAGATTTTTGGTCTCCATGGCAGGGGCTGAATCCTCGCAAGCCCTCAGCATGCACAGTCCTCCCTGTTTGTAGGTGGGGAGGAAGTGCAAAAGGTTCAGGCTGTGTTTTGGGAGGCTTGCTGGGCTTCCTCACTGCCAGCACCACCTTCCTCTTGGCTGTCGAGGAGCATTTCTTCAGTGGTTGAAGGCAGGCGTGATGTCCTTTCTCACACATGAAACAGAGAAAGAGGAAAAATCCCCTGCAGAAAGCAGGGAGAGTTCACATCTAGGGCTTGCACGTGGTCCAAGCAAAACATCATGAAGGTATTGCTCCAGGCCAGCCTGCCTTGCTGGAGATCAGAGCCCAATGTTTTCCCTTGCATTGCTCCACATATGGGATGGTCAATATGGGAGTTTCCAAGATATTTTTATTAGTTATTGGCTGCTATTCAAACCCTGATGCAGACCTGTTGATTCCTTCAGCCTTTCTGTGACTCTCATCTGATGATGGTTCGTCCTTGGAAAAGGCTGAACTGTTTTCCTTGAATACGTTACATTAAATTGCAGTCACAGAGTACAAAATGGGGTGAGAGCAGGCACACAGGGTGGGAAATGAGACAAAGTGAATTTTGGGGGGCTTGTAAAATCGCTGGGCTGCTGGAGGATGGAGAGCTGGGTTGTGGACTGAGCAAACAGTAAATCTCTTTCCCATGTCTGCTCTGTCTTTGTAAGACAAATAAAGTTGTGTCCCTGCCCCCTGCTTTTTGGGGGTGGGTTTTTAGATTCAAGGGATCCCTCTAGCTGTTAGTTATTTTTATTTTTATTTTTATTTTTATTTTTATTTTTATTTTTATTTTTATTTTTTTTCTCCTCCCTCTTAAATGTATTTTCTAGCATTGATGCTTCCAAGGACTTTCCTTTTCTTACAGTAGGAAATGTGGAAGGAGAAATGGAAACCACACACCCGCATGAATGTCTGAGGGTCTTGGTGTATGCTTGCCCAATCCTAGAGAAGAAAAGGGTGGAAACTGCTTGCCTCTCCCTTCCACACAACTCTTCTGGCTCGATAGACATCTCAGAGGCACTGACTTTAACCAAACAAACCCTCTGCAACTTCCAGAACCTATTCTTGCTGGTGCCCCACTGGGACAGGCTTGTTCCTTCACAGAACCCAATAAAAGCAGAATTTCCTAAGGCCAAATGCTTTCTCCTGATTTAACTAGATCATCTTCAGCTGCGCTGTAACAAGGGAGGTTAATGTGTTTCATGAAATCTGGCCACACTCCTGCTGTTTGGAGGAGTTTCTTCTCCTGCCTTCTCCATCACCCAGCCAAATGGGCTGGTGGAGATCCATATCCCCAGATCTCAGCCTGAGCTGTCTCTGCTTCCTGATTTATCATTATAGTGGACCTTTTTCCTCCAAATTCTGTGTATCTCCCCACATAAATACATAAATGTTCTCATTTGTGGGGTATTTCCTTAGCTTTTAGAGAAAGATGCTTTGCTCTTGGAGAAATTTCCATGCTGCAGAATAAAAGAGAGGTGCCATATATCACTCCTCCTGACGTTATGATAATTATGCTCCCAAAGCAGATTTTTAATTTGTGCCTTTCTAGGGTTGACCATAACTTATAATCCAATAAACCTATATATTGTTGCTCAAGGCAGGCAGGGATGTCGTATCGAGCCAAACCTAATAATTTAGAAGCTCTTTAGGAAGCTCAATAACATCTATAATGCAATTGCTTTTATGGGCTGGTTTATCCCATTTGGCAGTACCTAGTTTTTCCAGCATGCTGCTATGTTCTAAATTTATTGCTACAACCCATGAATGGCTTGCCTAATTTATCTTGATTGGGGAAATGAGGCTGCCTGTGTGGTGAGAGGATGGGCCCCTAAAACCTCTCTGTGCTGAGAAGAGGAGGCTCGCTTAAATGGGATGCTTAAATGGGAACTTGTTTCTGGGAAGCACCTTTGTGGAAGAAACTCCTGGGGATTTTTGGTGACGTGAGAGACATAAGGCAGGAGTCTGCGTGCTCCATGGGGGCTGTGGTCAAAGCTTTCGGTCACCCCGACTGCGTAGCTCTAAGAGCAGCTGAAAGCCTGGATGTGGTCAAGGTGCTTTTGTTGGCCATCCAGCTCAGTCCTGATGTCTGCATTATGCGTGAGGAATAAAGCCCTCAAATGGCCTTAAATTAAAGGAAAATGGGACTGGTTTGGCTGAATATTGTTGAATGAAGGGGTGAATCTTGCTCTAAAGTCATGTCCTGTTACTTTCAAAGCTGACTGGGGATGTTTAGCCCTTGCAAACAAGCTTTGTGTGGAGTACCACAGAATCACCAAGCATTTTGGGTTGGAAGAGACCTTATAGGCCACCTAATTCCCAGCCCCACCCAGCCTGGCCTTGGGCACTGCCAGGGCTGGGGCACCCCCAGCTCCTCTAGACAGCCTGGGACAGTTTATTTTCTTTTTTTTTTTTTTTTTTGTTTTTCTTTTAAGCAAGTGTTTAACTACTCTAACCTAGGAAATCTCCCAGGCAGTGGTTGTTTGAGGTGTACACATAGATTCTGTTGAAAAAGTAAAGCTCAAAGACTCAAAAGAAAGCTGTGCTGGTCATACTGAGCCTCTCCCAATCCACACAAGGAGCACTCCACTTCACAGGGAAGACTTCAGGTGGTAGCGTAGCAAGATGCTTGGCTCTACTCCACCACTACAAGCAAGAAAATGCAAGAAATCCCCTTATATTTCACCACATCAAGCTCTGTGACAAAGCAGTGAAGACATTTTTCTTTCACAACTGATTTGTGTATGCTGTTTATTACAATTATTACATGCATAAAGCGTTTGTTGTGTGACACAGGACCTAAACTTTTGATAAGACGGAGAATTATTTTCTTAAATACCTGCTAGCAGAAAACTCTGGCTTCAGACCTTGTCTCCAAGCCGTCGTGTGACTCTGACACATTTATTTTATATTCTGTCTTGCCCGACCCCAGGCAGCTACTGCATCTCTTGCTGTTTTCTGCATCCACATCTGCTGCGTGAGGTGGCAGCAGCATGCTAATAGCTCGCTTTTGCAGATGGCATTGAGCACATCGAGAGGAGAATTGGCCACAGGAATAAACCTACCAGTTCCCTTGAAGTCCGAATCTTGGAGACCTTCCAACATAATGCTGTGGATGTGTGAGGAGAAAGCTTTGCTCTGTCTCTTGAGCAGAACACAAATTTCTGGACCTGCAAGTGTTACCCAAGGTGTCAGGGTGAGCACCCGTAAGGAGGAAGCCCTGGGCACCACCTTCCCAGTTGCTGGATAAATAAATACTTTCTGCAAAGAGTCGGCATTGAGCAGAGCCATCTCCAATGCCAAGCTGGTTTGGGCTGATTCTGTTCTTATAATTGAATGAACCCCTGGGCTTTGGGCTGAGTGGTGAGCGAATTTGGTTCATAGCTTCCTGTTCACACTACCGATGCCTTTGGGCATTTCCAAATGGAGAAGGATATATCTATTCCCCTATTGCTTGTTCCAGGTATGGATGTGTCGAGCCAGAGCAAATTGTTGGGCTTTAAGATGAACCCAAGTCCGTGGTGTGAATAATCTGCTCTTATTTAATCTGCTATATGGGTGATTTGGCTGAAGTGGATGTCTTAACTCCTGTCCCTGGCAGCAGTTCTCTTGCTGGAAATACCAACATCCACATGCAATTCTCCTGTGGCTTCCTAATCTGAGGCTGGGGGGTCATGTTCCACCTTTTTCCTGTCTCTCACCTCCTGCAAACTCAACTGTAAATTACTTTGGGCTGCGGTTACAGCCTGCTTCCAGGCTGCTGCCATGTGATTTATGAACACTTTTTTTCTTTCTTTTTTTTTTTTTTCTTTTCCTTTTTTTTTTTTTTCTGGCATGGTACAGTCGTTGCATTAGGCAGGTCTTTCAAGGGGGTCCTGGGCTGGGGAAATCAGCCCCGATGTTGTTTCCTTAATGGATTAAGAGTCGTCAGCGAAGCTTTGCTCATCAAACATTCATGCTCTTTTTGCTGGTGGAAAAAACACTTCTGATGCCAGGCAGGAACTGGCTCCATCCTTTTATCCCCTCAGTCCTTTGTGATACTCCCAGGGCTTACTGGCCACAGCCAGCAAATGCTTTGGGAAATGCCTGCCTGTGATACGAGGCAGTAATTGGAAATTCAGCGGTCTTTCAGGCTTTCAGGTGCGGGTGGATGGTGCTGGCAATTGCTGAACTTTTGAGCATCTAATGGAGATCATTTGGGGCTAGGATGTCAGGGGAGATGATGGAGGAGCCTTTACTTGAATAATTCAGGCAGAGTCTGAATGGAGGAGACTGGGGGGGAGTAATCCTGCACTTGCTGGGCTGGGGATAGGAGGAGTTACTGGAAATCACAGCCCGTGTGCATGTGATTGCTGAACAGCAGAGCTCATTGAGGAGCTGGGGTTTGTGGCTCACCTTGCTTGTGACCAAAGCTCACAGTTCGAGTTCTTTTCTTTGCCCTGAGTTTCCTAATGAAATGCAAGCAATTCTGTATTAAATGCACCAGGAAAATGCAAAAGATTGTGTCCCTTAGGGAGTTCAGCTCGTGCACTTGGTGCGTGAATTGCTTTAGAGCGATCGCTTTTCATTTTATTTGTCTCTTCCAATAGCTGCAGCATGCTTGGCACTGCAGTAAGTCCAAGGACAGTCTCCTCTTGAGCCTGTGGACTTGAGCAGCGGCACACCTCCTGCCTCCGAGCATCCTTGCCTATTTTTGGATGGGAAGGAACAAAGAGTCCTTCCGCGCCTTTGTGAGCTACCTGTGATAGTTTCTTAGCGGGTTGGAGGTGTTAATAACCTGACTGATGAAGAGTGATTTTTATCGTGTGTATTTAAAAAAGAAAAAAAAAGAAAAGAAAACAACAACAACAAAATAGAAATATGGCTTTGCACATTCTATATTTAAAAGTCTCATCAGCGCTAGTGAAATAGGAGTAGAGGTGCTGTAGGTAATTGGGATAATCCAGATTTCTTTGTCACTGGAAGCATTTGGATGGGCTTCCTGCAGGCAGACAGTTGACAGCCTTGTGTTCGGTGGCGGGTTTGCAATTCAGGCTTTTCTTTTCCATTGTCCCATGCATTGTGTAGGCAACATCTCAGCTGCGTTGTTGGTAGGAGCAGTAAGCAGAGCATAACCAAAGTGTCCTGGACCCAGTGTGTCTGGAGAAACTTGGAGCTGTGGCTCCCAGAGACACCAAAGAGCTCAGGGCCCAAAAAAAAAAAAAAAAAAAAAAAAAAAAAAAAAAAGCTGACAAATAAAAGCAGAACTGCTGCACGCCATCCATTCCCGTCAAATGTCTAGCTCAACAAGTTAATCTTCTACTTAATGATTTTGATGTCAAAGCCCACGGAGATGACAGATGCCTTTTCAGTGACTGTGCAGATACCTTTCCTGCCGTGGCTTTTATTGAACAAGCAATTATACTCTTGCACAGAGAGAGCTGGTTTGGAAAACTCCTTTTGGGGAGGTGTCGTTTTAACGTGAAATCCAATTTTTTTCCCTCTCAACTATGCATTTGTCTCTCTGTGCTACTCCTTCAAGCCCAAGATCTTTTTAAGGAGGAGAGTTGTTTCTGATAGCATTACAGTCGGCATCCCTACGAGCATCTTGACCTTCTGCCAAGGGTCTGCTCCGTTGTCTAACAAGAAACAGAGATTGAAGAGCTGCTTTTAAACTTTCTGAAGTGAAAAGCTGCCTGTAGCAACCTGTGTGCCCAAGCTGCCTGCTCAGCCTCTCTGCAAGGCTTTTACACCAGAAGAAAGTACCTTGGAGGGTGTCCATGTGTTGAGCTGTTAATTCCTGGATTGGCTTTGCCTCGTTGCTTCTCTCCTGCTGCTTCCACTGAAGTTCCTGTTAAGAAGATGCCTAGTGAATGCTTCTTTTGACTATTTTAATGCCAGCGTGGGAAGGATTGCTGGCTGCAAAGGCCTTAGGTGAGCTTTTATAACTCTAGATACTGAGTCCTGCTGTCCCTTGCCCTGGCAATTCACTATCTACACTTGTTGAAAATATCAGTCTGTCTTAAGGGTTACCTTGTGCTTTAGGGATTTTCATGCAGACCCTAACCTGCTGCAGATTAATCATGGTAAAAGCACCTGCCAGCACTGGATGCAGCACACCATGGGTATTTTGTGGGGCTGTGCTGGGATGGCTGGGCTCACGTCCCCATGGTTCAGATTGTGGCCACATCTCTCTTGATGCCCAGTGAGAGAAAAAATAAACTAATACCAGATGTGAAACAGGCTGAAACTCGTCAGCCAGTGAGGAAACAACTTTATCTGTGATAATTAATGGGAGGAATAATGCTAGTGACATGCCAGGCAGAGAAGTTGCCTGGTACAGCTGTCTATAAGACGAGAGACGATGCTCTTCTGAGCTCTGAGCTGCGGGGTGGGATGTTGCTGTGATCTCCTCCTCTTCCTTCCCCCCTGCTGTTCGCACTGGCTGGCTTCTCCTCCTGCATCTCTGATTCACAGTGAGGGGGGAGAACATCCCATAAAACTTGGTGCCTGCAGAGCCTTGTGGCTGTCTCTGCGTTGCACCCGTGCTCCCGTAGCTGCAAACCCAGCGGTTCGCCCCAAGGAGACCCATCCTGCGCTTGCTGAGCCATTCGTCACGCCCTGGGGCTTACGGCATTTTTGGCTCCCCTCTAAAGGAGCCTGTTTTTATGCCAATAAAAGCAACTTTGTGAGCAGTTAATTGCTTTAAAACTTGCGGAAGGTTGAGGATATGAGTAATGAATATATATATATATATATTAGTCCTCTGGACATGGTAAATCTGCGGTGGCACGGGGGAGAGCTCAAACTGGGCTGTTATTTATCACAGAGGGTGGATTGTGACTTGACCTATGTCAAGGAAAGGCATTCCTTTGCTCCATGAGAAAGCTCGTGAAGGATAGCTGAATGCAGGCTTTATACCTTGCTACAATGCAGCTTGTGCCTAATTCGGGGCTGGAGCAAATGACAGCCTTGGTTTCTTCCGCAGCAGGAGAGGGGCTCTGGGTGGTGGCATCTTTTGGGACGGTGTTGTTGATGCCGTGGGCAGTGTGTGTGTCATGTTCTATTCTTGTACTTGGAAATATTTTTTATTAGCACGTGTCTGGGATGCGAAGCCAAAAGCCACGTTGTTTGTTGCCTACAAACTCCCAGGCTGATGCTTCAGGAAGTTTTTCCCTGCATGCTTCCCCTCGCTGTTTTTCCATGCACAGCGTGCGCCTGGTCCATCTATTTTGTGGCCAGAACAGTGGCTTTATCTGCAACTCAGGAAATATCTATTTTCTGTTGAGTAAGGCAATTTTGTGAAAGCAGGTCACTCCTGCAAGGTGTCCAGAGTCCTGTAGGAAAGCTGTAAGATTCGTGGCATATTTCTGCAACCAGTCAATGCAGAGCCAGGAGAGAGCCTGAGCTTCAGCTGTCTGGGTTATTTTCCGGGCGAGTTCTTTTAAACTTCCACCAAATGTTCTGTTCAGGCTCGCTTATTAGAGGACAGTGGAAAAATCAGGCTGGCTTTGGTGCTGCTTTGAGAAATCTCGAGTTCAGCAAGCTCCAGAAAGAGTGGCACTGCAGAGACTTGCTATTTCTGGAACGCCTTCCAGTGGAGGGATTGGAGTGCTCTAATCAATGAGCAGCTCTTGATGAGAGGGATAATTATTTCCATTTTTATGGAGTGGGAATATGAGAGAGTTTAAAATGGCTTCTCTGAAATTGCAGATAATTCTATGGCAAGGAAATGAACCGAGCCTTCCCTCCAAGGATTGTCCTCCCAGTGTGCCTGGGCTGTCTCCATCTGACATCCCAGCAGAGATGTGAAATTTGCTCTGTTTTTGGGAGGTGAATCAGGAATGCCTCTCCTGTTACCTGGAGGCCCAGTACCTCATCTCACTACATCCCCTGTCCCTTGCATGTCTTTGTGCTTTAGCTGCAGATGATTCTTTGGCTTCTTACTCAGCTAACTCCATGAGAAATTTCAGGATTAGAAGGGTTCATGTGCTGGCTTGCCACTGGAAAGCACCAGGACACCGAGCAGTTGTGATGCCTTTATTGACATGCGTAGAGCAAACAGGCTCTTGCTTAAAACAGGATGGAAACAACTTGCCTCTCGTGTCTGCAAGTAGGCTGCCTGCATTTCAGTCATGGTAATGGGTACTGAAAGGAGATAGCTGCAGGGGAATCTCATGGCTCCCCTCTAGACACGCGTGGCAGAGCTGCTGTTATGTAATTTGGCTTTGCTACGCCAGAATTATGAACATCACAGAAAATGCCCAACTGCAACAGCAGCGATGTGCGATTTGTCAGAGCCGATGGAAAGCAGAAAAAGGGGCCTTGCGTAAGGCAGAGCCTCAGCTTCTCTGCAGGTTTTATTGACCAATAATTTTTGCTTAACGTCATCAGCATTTCTGTGCCTTCCAGACAATGAATTTCTGAATAATGCAGGCGTTTGGGTATCTACTGCTTTATAGTTTTCCTCGCTGCTTCCTCAGCTGGGGTTCAGCTGACCCACTGGGTGGGATGCCTGGACAGTCTGCCCTCAGATGCCTTTTTGAGCTGTCACTGCCTGTTACTTCTGATGTGGATGGGGACAGGAGAAATAGCATGTGGACAACTGTGTAGGGAGATGTTCTGGCCTGCCTTTTGGCACCGCTTTTGTTGATGCTTGTATTTTTAGCTTTTTCCTCCTGTATTTGTATGGGCATGACCCTACCCGCACCAAAATGAGCAACGTGAGATGAGTGGGGCTTTGGGGATGGCAGATTTCACGTGCAGAGCCTGTCATCTTGTGTGGAGGTGGGATGTGCTGGTCTCTGTCATTCCCAGGGCATCAATAGGATTTTCCCAGATACAGAGTCGTAGCTGGGGTGTAATATAGAAGCCCTCTTGAATCACCACCACCAGGGTGAACTTGGTTATTCTGTGAACATCTGGTCCTGCTCTTTTGGCTTCTTTCAGCTCGAATATAAACCCTCTTCCAGTTTGAGGGGAGAGGTGGACTTCTTCTTGATGTCAAGAGTCGCTCATTGCCTTGCCAGTGCAGGGTTTCATCACTTGCTGGTGATGCTCTCGCCCACAGAGAGCAAAGAAACATGAGGCGTTTATGCCCAGCATTGTGACAAAGTAGTATTCTGCAGCTGGGTTTTCAGGGATTTTCTGCAAAGAACAAGATGTGGCAGAGGAAAGAAATTATCCAAGGAATAAGTTGACTGGCTGTTTGTTCTCCTTGTCGTATCCTTCACCCTTGAATCCACTTGACATCTGTGTCAGGCTCTTTGGGTGAGAACTATTTGTTCTGAACCAGAGCATTTTACAACAGAATTCCTGTGAGCACTCCAGTAATGACAGTAATTCTCTTTAAATATGCATTCAGTATTCATTCTCTTCACTGTTGTTCCTAATGAAAGCCATACTTATTAAGCTCATAAACACCACCCAGGAAAGAGTTGGAGGCATGTCAGAGCCTGGGATGAGACTGAGCTGGACAGAGCAGGCTGGGGCAGAAATAGGAGCAGCAAAGGCTAATGCAGAGCTTTATCCTCATGTAGGTGATTTGGCTCTGTTGTCAGATAACTTGTATATATCTCCCCCCCTTTTTTAGAAAAAAAAATATAGTAAAAACTTATGTATATGTATTTTTATTCTGAAAACTCATTGCCCCAGGGTGTCAGTGCTTTAATTAAAGTGAACCATAAGCTGAATGCAAGTCGACAACATTGTGTGTCTGGGAAAAGGACTAACATGAGACTAGGATGTGATAGCAGGAGTTACATCCTCAGGAGACATCGAGAATGCGGTCCTCCTGCTGCTTGATGCTGATGAGACCTCAGCAGGGATGCTGTGCTCAGCAAGGTGCTCCGCTCCCGGCAAGGCTCCAACTTCCTCCACTTGGTCTGCAGGAGAGCAGTGGGATATATATATATATATATATATATATATATATATATATATTTTTTTTTTTTTTTCAGATGAGCCTCATCAGTAGAGACAGAAAGACCTGGACCTATTTAGACTAGAAAAGAGTTGCCTTCCCATGGCCTCCAAGTATGCAATATATGTACCATTCCCTTTCTCTTTACAACATTATTAGCACCAGTAATAGTTTTGCAGTGCACTGGAGTCCCCAGTACTTGAATCCATCCATCAGTGTGGTCAGAAGTACCGCATGTCTCTGGTTATGTTGTCCAGGGTAGATGTACTAAGCTAAAAACCCAGAGGCAGGTGCTGTGAAGGTAGAGAACATGCTGCAGGGAATAGATTGGGGAGCTCCTGATGCTCTGTCCTGTTCCCTTGTGAATCAGAGTCTCCCTAAGGAGTTCAGTTTACTGTGCTGAATGAAAGAGGGAGGATGTAATTGCAAGAGGCAGAGCTGGTCCAGGACGTTATTATTGCTGCTGAATGTCCCTTGGGGCCGCTAATAGCACCGTCTCCAGCTGTGCATCGTCTCTGCTCTGGTGTAGGAATTCCCATCACAGTGCCGTTGGGATTTGCCAGTGTTTTCTGTGTTGATCAGAGCTGCTGGGATCCCGTTAAACATTGTCTCTGTGCAATGAAATGCACCTGGAGAGAAAATGGTCTTCTCTAAAGGGGGCAGAGCACAGGGGGAAAGAAGGACATGCAGGTAGTGTCATCCCTTTGTTTGGAAGAAGGGTGCCTGGGCAAGAAAAACAGCCCAGTTGCTCCTTAGCTTTGCAAAGGTGCAAGCTCTGAATTAGTAGTCCTGCCTGACTACCCTTTCTGGTTGTGTTTTTGGAAGCTGGGAGCAGCGGCGTTTTGCGAAGTGTAATAATGTTATTTTTAGAGATTTGGCTCTCTTTCTGTTGCATCTGTTGGTCTTTGGTTCAATTATGGCAGCCCCAGCAGGAACCCATATTTCAGTAATATGTTTTCTGCCACTTTCTCTGACCTGCTAAATTGAATTGTAAATGGAGCATGTCACAGCTCAGAAATCTCATTCATGGCCTTCTCTAACAAGGTGTGCAGAGAGCTATTAGCCTGGTCTTTACAATAATCAAATAAGATCTATCTGAGATTTGCAATGACTTTCGGAAGCATTGGGTTAGCTATCGAAGCCTCAGTAGCCAGAACAGTAGGAATATTTTTTTCCTTCTTACTTTGGTCCCATTGTTTGTCAGATCCAATTTCTTCATTTTCCTGCCCATTTACGAGATTACTGGCAGATGTCTCTCATGAAAGACCATCATGTGCATACTAGGAGTAGTAAACTGGCCAAAACCTTTGCAGTGCTTCTGAAGTGGCTGGATGGACTCAAATTTATGTTGACACACGTTTCCTTCTGCTTAGCCCATCTTCTGCCCTGAGAAGGCTGTAGTAAATGGAAAAACGTTGTATACTGTATGAGATCTGAAGTACTAAGCAAAGAAGAGGAGAAGATGAGAATGAAGAGTAAAGCAAGAAGTGGGGAATGTGTTGCAGCGGAGTTTTGTACCCAGTGTTTGTGGTCTTGGTTGTTAGATGGAGGGATAATGATGCCTTTGGGCAGATTACAAAGTGCTACGAGAGCCAACTGATGCATTGTGTAGTCCTGCTCGCTGCTGTGTGCTCTCTCTTGGGCTCGCGAGTCTTCAATCTGACAAAAAGACGAAAGACTGATCCCTCTGTGGCCTCTTAAGGCGAGGAAATCGAAGAGCAGGCGCCTTGATTCTGTTTCCAATGTATGTAAGGTCTGCTTAGGTCAACATCTACGAGTCAGGTATTGATCTGGTCACTGAGATGCTTTGGGTCTTTGGGATTGAAAGGTGCACTCCCTTTATTAAATCCCTCTGCAGTACGAGGTTCAGCTACTGGATGCACTTTGAGCAGTGAAAGCTGATTGCATTTTGGCCTGCTGTAGTGGAAGTACAGCCAGCAGCTTGAGGGATGGGCTTTTCCTCCCTACTGATGTTTGAGATCTGAGCACTGGATTTGATTTGGGGTTCCCCAAAACCAGGTGGGCAGTAACAGCCAGGTGAGCCCAGTGGGGTAACCAAACTGGAGCCTGCAACCTACAAGGAGAAGCTGAAGGTTGTGCAGTGGCGGAAGGGGAATGAAGGGGAAGTTATAACTATAGAGTGGTCAGGGAGAAAGAGAGGGAGCCAGGCAAGAGGCAAGGGATGCAAAATGCATCAAGGGAAATTGTGGTGCCATGAGTTGGACTCGATGATCCTTATGTGTCCCAACTTGGGATATTCCATGATTCTATGAAATTACAGTTGCTGTGAAAGCTGCTCCTCACGATGGTGGCCAAACCCTGGAGCAGGGTCTGGGAATTGTCATCCTTGGAGACATTCAGACCTTGCTGGGACACTGCACTGAGCAGCCTGACCTGCACTGGCCCTGCTTTCAGCAGGAGTTTGGAGCCCCTTGTACCCTCACTTATTCTGCCTTTAAATGTTCATTAGTGTCCGAGTTTGATCTTGGATAGCGTGGTCAGAGATAATAAGCTCAAAACTGGCTGGGGTGAAGAACTGTCCGTGTTTCTGGTACATGATTTTGCTGTAAGGACTATGCATTTATACCCCATAAGTTATTCGTGAAATTGTAACTTGGCTGTAGGAGCCGAAGTATTGCTCACTGACAAAATCCTTCAGCTGATGTTTGCTTTTGTTCCTCTCATCTCCTGGTTCGATTGGGCGCAGCTGGAAGATGTAGTCATCTTTCATCTTCAGAGATGATTTAATAACTTGCTTGAAGATGATTTTCTTTTGTTAGTGCAAAGGAGGTCCAATTGGGTAATCCGGAAATGAAGAATCATGCCTTCAATTTTTCTTTTGTATTTACTGGATAAATGTTAGCTTGTCTCCTTCCCTCTCTAAGCTAATGCTGATAAATGTCTGCAGGAAATTGATTCTTGAAGATGTCAGAAAATAGTGTAGTGAAGACTCATTAGTAAACTCTTCTTTGTACCCGGGAGTGGGTTTAAATGACCTGAAATCACACGTGAGTAATGGTGGTGCTCCAATTTGAGTTCGGCTCTTGCGTTTGCTCTTGAGGTAGAGAGCAATTATTTAGGACTACGTGGCCTTGATCCTTCAGTGAAATCTAGTCACTTGTTAAAGGTAGGTGCAGCCCTGGGCCAGTGGATATTTAGGGACACACGGATGATGTGCACTGCAGGAAGGTAAAAGATCTTCCCAGTCTTGCTGCGTTTGCAAGTATGAAGATCTGTTTTTCTTGGATGTCTCTGAAAATAAAGCCTCCAGTGGGAAAATGATGAATATCTTGTGGCAGGGGGATGGAGAAAGAGATTTATCCACAGGCCACATGGCTGCTGCTGCTAATAGAGCTTACCTCTTTTGAAAGCTCTGCACTTAAACTCATAGGTGCTTTCTTCTGGAGTGAAAGCTTGAATTTAAAGCAAGTGATGGGAGAAGCAGTGTTAGATGTGTAACAGTTGGGCTGAGCACAGTGGAGAAGACCTCCCAGTATCTCAAGGGAAACCAGTGGGCATCAGGATATCCAATCCGCATGGAGTTGCGGAGGTACTAATGCAACTTGTTTCAAGTCACTGCTTGCTCTTGTTTTTTATGTTCTTTTATCAGTGCTGGGAAACCCTGGTTGCTCCTGGGTTATGTCCTTAGAATAGTAATCAGGTCTGATCAGGGTGTCTTAAGTCAATCGGGTAGTCTGGAGTAGCTGTTGGCTGGAGATCCTAGTGCAGGCAGGGTAGAACTGATGTTGGATGGCTTGCACTGGTTATGGATGTGGTCTTTGACAGGGAGAAGACTGAAGCCAACTAAACCTCGACCCAAGGTTGGGTTTGGATGCAAATAAAAAGCCAGTTAGGTTTGTGGCTAGAGTTACAACAGCAGCCTTCAGGAGGCTGAGGTCTGTTCCTCCTCATGTCATGTCGTCACCCCTCCAGGCTTCTGTGTTTCCCCCTCTAAATTCCCATGTCACCCAGCCCTCAGCTGTTCCAACAGCATTGTTGGACAGGTAGAGGTGAAGAAAGATGTGTGGGTTGGTTTCTTTTTGCTTGTGCTGTTGTTCTCCATCCTAAGTGAAGCACTACCAGGCTGGGGGAGGGCTTGGTGTGCCCTGGGTTTCCTCTGAGCAGAAATTCCAACCTCCAGCTGAGATGCCCTTCAGCAAGAATTTGCTTTCAAATGGCATGCTTCCTATGAAAGACTTCAGTTTTTGACAATTGGGATTTTTCTGACCAAGAAAGGAGGGGGAAAAAAAGTCAAAAAGCTCCTTCCTACTTTAGTTTGATATATTTTTTTTGGAATGAACAGGAGGCTTACTGTGCTCAGGAGACAGAATGGGTGGGATCTGGCATGAGGGCCAAAAGCCGTGAATTCCCAGGGGCGCTTTGGCTTGAACAAGAGCCCTCTTCATGTCGGGTGATGGGCATTTGTAGCTGCCAGCCAGTCCTTCTGATCACTGCTTGGTTTCTGGCTGGGGAGCACAAGTTGTGCCGGGAGAGGCTCCCCAGCTTGCATCTGCCACATTGTGTGGCATGCCCAGGTCCTGGCTCAGATGGTGGCATTCCCAGAGACACCACAGGGAGCAGACAGAAGGCTGAGACTGTTTTGCACCCCTTGTGCACAAAATTATCATGCAAGCCCTCTGAGATCATGGGGACAGGAGGTGAAATGTATTTCCATCAGCCTTGATGGAAAGAGACCCATAGAATCCCAGAATCATTAAGGTTAGAAAAGCCCTCCAAGATCATTTGGTCCAACCACCCCCCTACCACCAATGTCACCCACCAAACCATGTCCCCAAGCACCACGTCCAACTTTTCCTTGAACAACCCCAGGGACAGTGACTCAATGAGTTGGATGGTGGGAGGAATTCAAGCTATCTGGGTGTAATTTTTAAAAGTGAGAGGATGCTCTCAGAGACTCTGTATGTAGCCAGCAGAGAGGACTGCCTTCCTCCAGGGCAAATTTAGAGATTTAGATTGAAATTTTATATTGAAACCCTTGCTTGGAGCAAACCTCTGGATGACTGTACGTGGAGACCACTATAACCTCACATATGCACAGATAATAATTTTTGTTTGGGGTAGCTACACATAAATATACTTGCTATTTTTTCAGTGTGGAGTGACTTCCTTCAGCATCTTTCTGTAGCTGGTTCTATTTGTTAGAAATAGGCTGAAACTTTTCTGGTCTCGGAAACCTCTGACCAGAAAACAGATGCTATCAGCAGGTGAAATGGAAAAAATAATTTTCTGCTCTGCCTGATCTTTAGGATTGTTTGCTCTGCACAATGTTTATTATAACTTAATGCTCATGCGGAGAGGTGAGTCAGATGTTTTTAGTGCTCTGGTTTGCACTGAATTTTCAAAATATGGTACCGTGGAGCACTCGGGGTTTGGATTTATGAAGAAGGTTGAAAAAAAAAAAGTGCATTTAACAGAAGGAAGGTGATCTCTGAACAGTTTTGGCAGAATAATCCTCAGTTCTGCTTGAAGTAGCAGCAAGACAGGGAAGGCGCCCGCTCTGCCAGTAGCACTTAATGACGAGAGATTTCCTGGTGCGGTGTGAAATATAAATTAACGGCAGAGAGGAATGTGGAATTGAAAGGAAACTCAATTTATCCACCTTCCTGAAATAATGAATCTAGCAATAAAAGGTTCTGGTTCAAAGCCAGGGCACAGGGAAGCGACTTGGAGTTTTTCTATTGATTTCAGTGGGTTCGTCTGATCCTTTCGCTGCCCTCCAGCCCCCGGCCGTCATGCTGTCTTTTTTTTGGCTGGTAGCAACCTCTACCCATCCTTCCTGTCTTTGCTTTTCAAGTGCAGGTTGCGTCCCTGCATAGCGATCTCTGGCGAAGGGCTTTTCTTCTTGCTCTCAGCGGTTTAGGTTTGTAAATGCTAGCGATGATCCTTCTTGATTTGAGGCCCTTTGGGGTAAGGGAGCTTTGAGTCTGAAGGGAATCAATAGAGAGTATTGTTTTTCTCTCTCTCTCTCTTTTTTTTTTTTTTTTTTTCCTTTTGCATTTTGCTGGTTGAGCCCTGCTTTCGAAGAACTGTCTTTCTGCTTTATTGAACTTTGTTAAAAGACCGAGGCACCTGGAGAGCAGACTCGCTTCAGTTGTGAACGCCAGTCTGTTCTTGCCTTGTTTCAAGCCCTTTTTTTCTCCATTAAAGGCTTGGCAGTGCTTTGTGAAAAAGCAAAGCATGGTACCCCACCCAGTGCATTCATCTGACCCAACAACCTGCTGGTTTGTGGAGGATTTTTTCCTCTGAATGGCTTTTGGTGTAAATGTTTCTCTGGTTTTTAGTCTTTTAAAGAAAATTAGTTTTAATCAGGGAAGAAAAAAGAAATCTGCTTTGTTTTGCATCTCCTCGCTTCCAGGCACCCCTGACCTCACCCCTGTTTTAAAGCCTGTAGGTGAAATCTTGCTCACCATGATTTTGGCTGCTCTGGGGGAGCTTTGGAACCTACCACGGGGGAAGGATTGATGTAAGGAGCTGTACAATCCTCACGGTGAGGTGTGAATCAAAACAGGGGCTGCACAAAACGCTTGCTTGCACCCATCAGCTGCTAAAATTAACTACCCCAGTACACATCAGGGCAAGCTCCCATTGCATTTGTCCCGGAAGGCTTCGAGGGACGCGCAGGTTGGAAGGGACCCAACTTCACCCACGTTGGCTGAGCGAGTGGCTGTTTGCTGTGAGCTGTCCGTGGAGGAATGGAGCCCTTAATCCTTCCGGCGCTGGCATTTCCTCTTGCTGCTCACAGTTCGGAGCTGGCTTCTCTCCTTCCCCTTCATTTTGAAACCCTACGCTGCTTCTGTTTGCTAGGAAGGATGCTGGAGGCGGTGGGTTTGCTTTTAGAGGGGCTCCCATGGTTTTGTGCCAATGCCAGGGGGTGCAGGCACATCTCAAGGACATTAAGCCATGCTGCTTTCATGGGGCGAGCTGACAAGTTTCTGACAACTTTGCAGGCTTGGTGATGACCGGGGTGAGTCCAGCAGCTTCAGTGGAGCAAACTGTTTATGCTCGGCTTCATCCGTAAGCTGCCAGTAAATCAGCTGGCTGCAGTCTTGGCTTTTTTTGGCTTTAGCAGAGTAGGCCTCAAGCCAACAGTGTAGTGTCCCTTCTGAAAATGCAGTGACTTCCTCCAGCTGAGCGCTAAGGAGGGGTGAAGGGAGCAGCTTAGCTCGTGTTTGAGCATTGCACGGCATTTCTGTGAGCTTTGGGAATAAATCTGGGGGTAAATAAGCAAGCTAATGTGGTCTTGCAACACGTTGTACCCCACTGTTTTGCCTGTGTGCTCCAGATGGGGGTTTAGGACATATTTTAGATAGATCTAGCTTGCTTTAAAAATAATAATGATTTAAACTTAGAAGGACACATGTTTCTTTCAATCACTGGGCTCTCACCCTTTTAATATTTTAAATATTTCCTTGCTTTTCTGAGACCAAATCACACCCTATTCAGATAATTACACTGCACTGATCTGCTTTTCTTGGGGAGAATATAGTGGCCAATTTGGTGATCTAGAGACTTGATGAGGGTTCTTCAAGTAAATTATCAAATGGACATGATGGTTCTTTCATCTCCAGAACAGCACAGCACTGAAATGTGTTCATCCTGTAATTCAGCAGGGAATAGCTGTGGCAGATGGGCATTAGTTCTGCACATGGCTAGTTTTGGCAGAGGATCACCCTCTAGTGATAGCCAGGGCATCTCCTCTAAAGAAACTTTAAAAAACAAAAGAAAAACCAAAAGACCACCATCGTGGCTTCGTTGTTTAACAAATTTCTTTGGTTTAAAAATGATATCACACCAAGGGTTGTCTTCCAGCATGAATGCAATAATCAGGCTGTAGAATTGGGTGAGAAATCTCATTGTTTCTGATACAGCAGGCTTGACTAAATTACGTCTACTCTGTAGGAGGGGTAGGTGGGATTTGTGTGCAGATGAATTTCATTTCATCTCCTACAGATCCTGTAGGAAATCAAAATAATCTTTCTGAGCCTGTCTGCTTTCCTGCTCCGCTGGTGCCAGGTGGTAAATAAAGTTGTGACCTTCATCTGTGTTGGGGAGTTGCAGCAGAAGAGGCTGGTTCAGTTCACCAAAGCCTGAAATCCCCAAAGTGGAGAATCTATTCCGTGCACCACGGTATGAAGCTCAGGGCTGTTTCTAACAACTTAGATTAAAACTCACAGCTCGGGAGAAGATAAAGTGCTCAAGCCAACTTCACAACTGAACCACGAGCTGGCTCTTTCTGTGGCTTTCTTTCAATTTGTCTTTTACCATCCTGATCACTTTGGACTTGGTCACACTCCCACCTGGCATAGGGCGGGCATTTGGGAGGAACAAAAATAGTGAGAATGTAGATAAAACACTAATATTTTTGAAATATTCTTACTTCAAAGCCACTTCTGTCATATTAAATGAAATTCTCTCCGTCTTTCTTTGGGCTGTGGCCATGTTGCTGTGTGCTCCTGGCAAAGGTCCACTCCATGCATCTGTTGGCTTTTTTTTTAGCTTAACTGGCACGTGGCACATGGCCTGTCCAGCCTCTTAGCTGGAGAAAAAATGGTGACTTTTCATTTATTCCTTTTATTTAGCATTACATTTTTGTGTAATAAGACAAATTCTGTTTTTCTCGTTCCACGAGCCACCGTGGCCGTATCTGCATTAGCAAATAGTGTCATCCTGAGATTCATTGTCTGTGATCCAAGCCTTCTGGAGGAGGAGGAGGTGATGATGTGGTCACTTAGGACTTACTCTAGTCTCATCCTGTGGACTGAGTGTGTCAGAGATGCATTGGGTTCACTCCTGGAGATTATCTTCTGGTTTAGCTGCACCCAGAACCCTTCTGCTCCAAACCAGAGCACAAAGAGAAGGACCAAAGGACAAGCTGCTTCCAAAACGCATCCTGAGAGGATGCTAATGCAAATGTGCTCAGCTGGGTTCCATAGCAGGACAATTCTGAGCGCTGTGTGAGATGAGCATGGTAAAGCTCAGTTATAGATAACCAGCAATTACTCATCGTATCCCAGTGGGAAGAGAAAGGAAGGAGAATGAGGAAGGGGTGGGAGGAGCACACTTTCTACAAGAACTGCCAAAAACGTCAGCTCTGTCATACTTGTGAAGTCTAACAGAGCTGAAAATGTAGACATCTTTTTCTCGAGCACCTTCCAAACTTGTGGTGGCTCTGCCTGAAATTCTGTAGGTGAGGTAGCACCATTTCCTCCACCTACCGTGGCTGTGATTGAGTGATGGGGAAGGCATGATTTTAAGTGCTTTATTTTTGGCAGTAGAAGTTAGAAGCTGCTGCACGTAGCAGATTGCAACCTTCCATAAAGCACGTGGGAGCCTGCAAAGTAGAGGCCTGTATAGCAATTTGGACGAGGGACTGTTGGACGGAGGTTGTGCAGGACCCAGACCACATCCAATGCACGTGGGTCAGGCTCGCTCTGGTTCAGTTGGTGTTAAATCACCTTAGTGGTGCTGGGGAGATGTTCTCTCTTCTTCTAAAGACCCATCCAAGCCTGTGCTTTAACTCGCTAGAGTATTTTGACTTACAAAGAGTCTGACGGGGTTTTCACAGAATCAGCCAGGCAAGTGTATCTGGCAGGTGTATCATCATGGAACAGACCCAAAATAGCTTTTGGAGAGCTTGACGTCAGCTATGCTGCTTGCATGTCAATGAATAATATATATATATATATATATATATATTCCACGTATATATATATAGGAGGGGAAAAAAAAAAAAACCTCTTCTGAAATGTTTTCTTTGTCTTGTTTATTGGATCAGTGTCATCCAGTGCATGAATACTGGCCAAAGTTATCCCATAAAGACCTTTTAAAGACAAATTATTTCTTTTTTTGAAGCCATGCTGATGCAAAATCAAGGATTGCTTTCTAACCTTCACTCATTTTCTTCAAAACATGTAGTAATTGTATTAGCAAAGAACAATTTAACTTTATTTTCTTTAATACATGTAGATAATTTTCCACAACTGTGGTTTTGGTAGTGTTTTTAGAGCCAGCAAAGACTCAGATTCATATAATAGACTGATATCTCAGCACTTGAGTTGCTTTAAACCTTATTTGCCATGGAAAACTGGTTAATTGATTCAACAGTGTCAATACTCATGTGTACAAGGAGGTGTTAGACTCAGAAGGGGAGGAGAACACAGCAAACAACAGGGAAAATGGGATTTGAAGGTTTGGAGATCTACAGACTAGAAGGCACCTAGGAAAACAGTCTGCAGAAAGGGTAAGGAATCGCTTCCTCCTGGAGAGCTCTGGTGGGATGGAGCAGAGCTGTGAAAGGGTTTTGGGTTGGGTGTTTACAGAACCCAGATGTTGTGTGGGTGGCTTTTAATCCACAATTTCTCAGGTGGAGAGGCTTGGTTCAGCTGTGCTGTGGTGGTTGGGTGTGGAGGTGGTTCATCATGGAGAGATGTTGCAGCCTCACTGCTGCTTCTGGTGCTAGGGAAGGCTGGCGTGTGTTGTTGATACAAACACCAAGCCTGGCACCTGCTGCTAAAGGTGTGTTTTTTGAGGTGGAAAGCCCAAATTCCAATTTTAGTGTTTTCTCTCAGAGAACCCACCTGTGCCTGTAGATGCAGGTGTGTGTGTGAAGTGGGGAGAGGATAGTCTCTAAGCTCATGCCAGAGTAGTTTGGCCATGTAGGTCTGATTGTACTCAGTAGTTGCACTGTAGAAGTTCCTACTTACCTTATTCTCGTCCCTTTTACCCCATTTTTCTGGGATGCAAAGCCCCTAATGGGAATTAGACACCTGGTGTCACTGAGATTGGATAGAAGTTGGGTAATAAACAGCTAAAATGAAGACAAATTTTAACCATAATCCCTGGCCAAGAACTGGAAATTTCTGGTACAAAACATATTTTTTTGGCACAGCAAAAGTTAAATAATTCCAACCCTTTATTGCTTTCTTTTTGGCACTTTTTATAAGACGGAGCATACGAGGAAGAACTGTATCACAAGACTGGTATCCAGGGTGATGCATGATGAAACAGGCAACGCAGTCAAGTAAATAGCTTCAGCCCTTAAGATGGAAAGGGAGGGCAGAGAACTGTAGGATTTCTTATATATCACCAAAACAGTGTTTATACTGGTTATGTTTTGCATAATTGAAAAGCCATGAGACAGTTCACTAGAGAAAAGGACATTTTGAAAAGAGATTAATGGTGTGCGCTCGGGGTTTGGAAGGAAATTATAGTAGTAAAGTTGCTCATGCACTTCTTCAATTTTTCATCCCTTCTCGCTCATTCTGGGAAGAGAGGATTCATTTGAATTTTTTCCATAACTAATTTATTTCAGTGTTTTGTTCTGAACAAACTGGATGCTATTTGAAGCGGAAACATGTGTGGACTATTTAATGCCTGCAGGGTAAAACCAACAAGGAACACATGGAAACAATGCTGGTTAGGGACAGTCTTCTTGCAACACTGTTCTCTCCATGGATGTCCTTGTGGTTTAGGATTTTACCCATGCTATTGGAGAGGGGTACTCAACAGCTATGTTAGGGATTTTTTATTTTGGGTGGTGGTTGCTATTTGGAACATTTATCAAAACGCAATATTGGTGCAAACATCTTTCATCCGGCGCTGGTGTGGTCTCTTCTGCTGCTGTTATTATTTGCTAAAGACTTGCATATGTGGTGGTGGTGGGAATAAATGTTGTGGTTGGGTGGTTTGGCTCTACAGGATGAGTGCCCCGGGGGAAGGAGAGGAAGGGTTTGTGTGTCTGTATTGCAGTATCATCCCTAACCTGTCATGGAGAGTCGTTACCGTGTGATAATTGCTCGGTTATTTAGGCTGAACTGATGTCAGAATAAGATGCCATGTTCCATATCTCACAAGTGGATGGAAAAGTTAAACAATTTCCTTAAAAAACCAGAAACATCCAGCCCTAACCATAAAAAACTCATCTCTGTACACAGAAAGGCTCCCTTGTTCCACCTGCCCCACGTACAGGAGGAACACCATCCCAGCACCGCACAACACTCACCAACATGATGCAAACCCTCTGCCCAGAGCTGGGGAGAAGGGGCAGATCTCCCACCTCCTGGGCGGGAGATGAGGTTACTGTGTCTCCTCTCCTGCTCTGTTGATGCTGAGAGAGAAGAAGAGGTGGGATCTTCACCCAGCCAGCAGAGCCGAGTGGTTTTTGACATTGAGTTGCCTTCAGCTGTCATTGCTAACATCTCTGTATTGACACAGTTCCTCCTCTTTGTGCAAGCTCCACAAAATACGTGGCATGTTAGGCTGTTGGTATCTGTCAAAATCAGTGGGAAAAGATCTGATCTAATTAACTTGAGGCTTTTGGGGCAGCTGTATCAAGTGTTTGACCCATAAAGTTTGTAACCTAGAAGTAACCCAAAAGCCTCTTGCAGTCAGGTTCATGCTCCTTGCCTTTGAGATGCCCAATTACACCATCCAACCCCAACAGCCTATAGATGAGATGTGGAAATGGAATACTATTAATGTGATTTCTCTTTCTGTCCACAGTGGGAGCGCCTCTGGTTCCTGATCCTCACCTTGTCCTTCTTCCTGACCCTGGTCTGGTTTTACTTCTGGTGGGAAGTTCGCAATGACTACAATGAAATCAACTGGTGAGCACAGCCTCCATGCTGCGGGGAGGCAAGCCCTTAACTGATCTGGCTGCTATTGTATGCCTCTAAAAGGCTTTTTCAATACCAGGTCGGATGCATTTGGGTCCTTCTGATGGACTTGTTAATGACAAGTAAATGGAAAGCGAGGTGGAGAGAGAGGGCAGAGAGCTGCTCCTGCCCATCTGTGCTGATAGACGTAATGTGCTCTCCTATCTCCATTTCTCGGCTGTAAGAGCTTGGGGCAGGTGTGCACCCTGAAACAGCTTGAGAAAACGAAGTGGAGCTGAAATCATGTAGAAGCCTTTTGTATTTCTTTCATTTGTTTGTTTCTATGATTGTCTCTTTTTGGAAGCAGCTGAGCAATCTGGCCAAAACTTTCCACAATATAAATATAAATGAAAAAAATATTCAGCCTGAAGCAGACACGGGTGTGGAAAATTTTGCAATGTTGGAAGAAGCTGTAAAGCTTTCCACGGGAATGTGCTGGGCAGTTTGGGGTATTGCCAACTCCCCCTCAGTGCTGGAAATCATCCTCTCTTTTACCATCTCAGCAGCATCCTAAAACATTTTTATAGTACCTTGGGCTCTGTTCTAACTGAACTGCTTTGACAACATCTTCATGTCAAAAATAATATTTAAACAGAATTTTTAAACACAGCGGGTAGTTGATCTCTTAAATAAACTGCCTGCTTTAGATACTAGAGTTATGTGAGGAAGAATGTTTACTAACTTAATGATGTGAGCTCTCTCCTCCCAGGAGAGTGTTTTTTCTTTGCTCAGACCAACACTCGGAACCGAATCCAATCACTACTGCTCTTGCTGTTTCTAACAAGAACATGAACAAAATGCTTGATTATTTTTTCATTTTTAAGGCTATTTTGCAAGTCCCCTTTCAGCTTATACCTTCAGGATGTGAACGTTCCTGTTCTGCTCTAGTACAAAGCCAAATTAGTTTTAACTCGAAGTTGAGAAAGGTCTACAAAATCATGTAAAGATGATGAATACCCTGGAAATGCTGTGAGTGGACAATGAAGCTGTGGTGCTGCAAAGTTTTGGGTTCCCAAATATTAATGTGGGGATGGGAGGAGATGGGGAAGGCTGCTCCATGTACAAAAGAGGTATTTGGGCTTTGGTGCATTTTACTTGCCCTGTGCATACTGGTTGCATGGTATTGGAAGCACTTCTGGGTTGACAGCACTGGAAAAGCAAAAACAATGTGCACAAGAGCCATGGAAAAGTCTCTCTGGATGCCAAATAACAGGACTACATCTGTCCGTTCAAGCATTGTCATTCAGTGCTGAAAATGGGTCAGTGCTTTGCATGCACTGTAACCCCAATTAGACCCCTGCTCCATGCGCTGGCACTGGAGGTTGAGGAGAACAGCAGGGTTTCTTAACAACAGCCTGAAATGCTGCAGAAAGGCTGGGAGGGGAGGATGGTAACATGGGGTGAGGTTTTAATTGCAGCTACGTCAGTTGCAGGGAGAGAGGAAACAATTTCCACTGTGGGTCCTTGCAGGCTGAGCCTGCCCCCTTCCCTCCCCATACAGATGGGTGGGCTCCATTAAAAGATGATGGTAATTAGGGGAAAGTTCCCAGCCAGATGGGACACACAGAAGAGATAAAAGCACCATTTCGGTCCCGGCAGAGCTGTGAGCCTGTTGCTGACTGGATATGGCTATCACTTCTGGGGTCAATGTTCTTTTGATACTCATTCCTATTGCCTCCCTCTCTGCTCCATGATCTATTTACAAGCCATGAACTCTCCCTGACTAGTACAGAATAGAATGGTTCATCTGGAAAGGACCTAAAAGATCAAGTCCAACTGCCTGACCACTTCAGGGCTAACCAAAAGTTAGAGCACGTTATTGAGGGCATTATCCTCATTATTATTTTAAACACTGACAGGCTTGGGGCAACAACCACCTCCCTAAGTCTCTGTCTGACCACCCTCATGGTAAAGAAATTTTTCCATACATCCAGTCTGACCCTCTCTGGTACAACTTTGGGCTGTTCCCATGTGTCCTGCTGTTGGTGACCAGGGAGCAGAGGCCTGCACCTCCCTCTCTGCTTCATCTCCTCTGGGAATTACAGAGCAATGAGGACACCTCTCAGCCTCCTTTTCTCCAAACTGGACAACCCAGCCTCTTCTCAATCACATGCCCTCCTATGGATGCATTCAAATATCTTAAAATCCTTTTCATATTTACGTATTTTTATAATTATATAAGAAGGGCTCTTTGGGGCAAACATAGTCCTCATGTGGGGTCTAGCGCACTGAGGTGGTGACAGGCTCCATGGAGACCCTGGGACAAGAAATTGCCTTCATGAAATTGCCTTCATATTGGTGTGATGAGCTGCTGAGCTCAGTCGTGCCTCATGAAGCTCATCCTCATGAGCTGTCCTTCCTCACATTGTGTACAGATAATACTACTGAGCCTCCTTGACCTGCCTCGTCACGGCAGGTGAAGGAACATGTCCAGCCAGCCCTTGAAGTAGGACTGTCACCGGTGCTAAGCCAGGTTGATTGTGAAGTCCTCCTGAAACCCCAAGGATGAAAACTTCCATCTCTGGGACTTGTTCCAGCTCCACACCACCCACTGTGAGGAGGTTTTCCAAACCCAAACCTCCAAGGGCCATTTCCCATTGTGACAATGTCACCACAAAGAGATTGGTTTCATCATCTTCGCTGCTGTCTGTCAGCATAGGCAGCAATTAGATCATCTATTAACCTCTTTTCTGTGAGACTAAGCAAGTTCAGCTTCCTCAAGCTTTCCTAGGAAGCCTTGTTTCCCAGGTGCCTCTCCACCTTGGTTTGGTAGCTCTCTGTTGGACCTCCTCCAACGTCCTCCTTGAACTGGGAAGCCCCAACCAGGACAGGGTGGTGCTGGTGGCACCTCACTGGTGTTGAGTAGATGGGAGAGCAACTTTCCATGGTCTGCTGATCCCTTTCCTCTTAACACAGGCTGATGTATGAGTTGACCTACAATTGAGGTACCCTGTTGGCTCCCACAACCTTATGTTCTCCATAACCTCAGCATCCTTCTCAGCGTGCTATCCTCTCAGTTTGTTGGGCTGAAATGACACTTGAAACCTGGATTCATTAAGAAGTTCTTCATTTCTTAGCCCACATGTGCAAGGCATTGCTAAATGCTGCTGAACATGTTTATAGGGATGAATTAAGAGGAAGCAGAAACCTACAAGTGACCATAGCAAAGTCTGCCTGAAGTTCAGGCCACGCAGCCAGGGTTCTGCAGTGGATGCACCTGCCTAAGTAGAAACCAAATTGACCTCTTAATTAAATCGTGGTAGTGGTAGGGTTTACCTACATAAATGTGTGTACTTGGCCTTTAAGCTTGTAGAGACTTAAGGGACTATTCTGGGATTGAAATGGGCTTTGGAGAAAGACAAGGTAAAATTATAGCCTGGCATGTATTGCTGCAGGCTTTTAACCTTTTTCTGTGAGGTTTGCTGCCTGAATATGCAATGAGGTCTTTGTCAGTGAAAGCCCTTTGTGTCTCTTAAATGGAGAGTAAAATCTTTTTTTTTTTTTTTTTTTTTGCTTTGGGCATTTCCTTTTTTTGTGGCAACATTTTGTTGCATTATACTTCAGATCTGTGCAAGGTCAAAGCCTACATACTGCAACAAAACTCTTGACCTTCATTAACGAGAGATGCAGAAGGTGCTGTAACTTGTGAACCTGGCTGTATTTCCTCTAGAGCAAGACTATAAATTTAGCAATTTTTTTCCCCTTCTTTAGTTCTAGAGATGGTTCATCTGGTTTGTGACTACCATGGAAACAGCATTTTAAAACAGTCATTTGCACATCAAGCGAAGACCTGAAGGCCACTTTGAAGGGGCATCAGAGCAAAATTCAAAATGTACTGAAGCTGAGCTAAGGAAAGTGCTAGTGCTGGCATAAGCAAAGAATGCACAGGAACCTTATTATTATTATTTTTTTTCTTGGACTCCTAGAGCAGAACCTGAACATAGATTGTGTTTGTCTAGCCCAAAGATTTGCTCTGCAGATCCTTTGTGGGAGTTTTTTTTCTGGGTACAACAAACTGGGGAAGTCATCAGGCCAGAGTTTGTGGCTGATGAATGATGCAAAATTTTTAGTGATGGGAAGGGGGATGTGGAGGAGGTTGAGTCTTTGAGCTGCTTACATGCAGTATTTGTAGTTTGTTCTAACAAAAAAGTCTTGGCCAGTTCATGAGCTCTCAGTTTTCACGTATTTTGGAAGCCCAGTACCTACTGTGTTATGGAATCCCTTAATACAGGGATTTACATGGAGGTAATTAACACAAATCCAGTCAGCCTAGTGATGTCTTTTTCTAAAAAATTCACTGGAAAACACTTTAGTCCAGGTCAGACTTGAACTCTCAGAAGTTTCAAGGAGTGTTCTGGGATTTGGCTGCCTCTCTGCTGGTGCAGTGGGACCTGGGTACTTTTGGGATGTTCTCTGCTTATTTTAATGGGAGCCCCATTGAATGTATAGGACTCCATGGTGGCCCTAGATGACATTGGTGCACGAAATAAAGGGAAGACTGAGGATCCTGCAACTGTCTGGCCTGCTGTGGTGAAAAGGTGATGCTTCAAGAAAAACGTGCAAAAGCATCCCAAAACATGATTTAAAAAACAAAACAAACTAACAACAACAAAAAAAAACCCACAGATTTTGTTCTTTGTGATTCATATGGCTGCTCTTTTAAGGGTGTTTTCTTCTGCCTCCTTCCTCCAGGCCTCACTGAAGTATAGCTACAGCTGCATGCAGTGGTGTCTGTCTCCTCTTTTAAACACCGTAGTGCGTGAGACTGAGGGTCACGTCAGCTCTGGGGATGCTGTTTTATAAAACTAATCCCTATGGTGTTCGTTTCAGCTTTTTGACAGCTCCTGCTCAGGTTCTTTGAGCTCAGTCTCAGTTGCTTTGCTATCTTGTCTGTTTTTTTTCGGGGAGGAGAAGGGGGTCCTTTTGGACACTGACAGAAGCACCAATTTTGGTAGGCATGTGTCTGGAGTACCATGGAAACATGCATGTGCTATAATTGTATTATCAGTAGTGCATGGGGATCTGAAGAGTTCTCAAAAGCCTTTGCACCCCAAAATCCTGTTGGTTATACCAGCTTTTGTCTGGGAGGTAGGGATGGGGATGAAGGGGCACCTCTATTTTGGGGAGGATGCTGTTCCCTGGGGCTGTATTTACATCAGCTTTTCTGGACAGTCTTCTAGGCCAGGGACAGTACAGGACTGAGTCTGTCTTGAGTTTTGCTGTAATGTGCTTTAATGACTCTCCAGTCCATCTCCAGGATAGCTTTACTGGGAAGTGCATTGCTATTTAAATGCAAATTTGACATTTGAGACCCACTGCCGGGCACAAGGGACTGTCTCTGGCAGTGCTGCCAGTAATGGACTGCTTCACCTGATGCTCCTGTTCACAAAGCTCTTCTTGTGCTGTGGCTTCGTGAACGTGATGGAGAGAGGCAGGCTGCTGAGCCAGATCTGCCCTCTGAAGTTTAGGGTTAGGAAACCTGATAACTGAGAACAGAGAGGGTGCCTGGGTGAATGCAGGAGAGAAGAGGACTAAAATCAGCTTCAGCAGGAGAACAAAGCCTGCCAAGCAGCAGAGAGCTGGTAGGGATTGAGCACTGCAATTCCAGCAGCTAAGGCAGGGAACAAGCATGGGCTTCTCTGGTTTTAGAGCAGTTCTGGAAAAAAATATGGCCTCTGTTTTTTGTTCTGCTACACCTCAGTGAGATGGCAAGTCTTCTGTGTGTTCTCAGGGGAACTGAAGGAAATTTGCTTGTGAGTGATGGTCTAGAGGAACCAGAGAAGCTGTTTTGGAGATAAATGCTTTGGAGATAGACCTGTAGGATGCAGAAAAGGATTTAAGAGCCCTGGTGGACACCAAGATGAACACGAGGAAGCCATGTGCTCTTGCCGTGAAGAAAGTTAACAGTATTCTTGGCTGCATGAGGCAAAGTATTGCCAGCAGATCAAGGGGAGGTGATCCTTCCCCTATGCTCAGCACTGCTGAGGCTGCACCTGGAGTGCTGGGTCCAGTCCTGTGGATGCCCCTTGCAAAGATTGGATCATGGAGCCATCGAATGGCTCATCTCTTACATAGCTTTAAGGTAACCAGAAGGGCTGGGACAAGGGAACTCGCTGGGCCAAGAACCCCCATGGCATCCTTCAGGCTTGGTGGACAGACCCTTGAGTTGGTTGGAGAAGATCAGAAGGATGTGGATCCTCTTCCAGCCTCATTTTGGGAAGCCCCAAGCTCACTTCTTGACCATCTCCACTCTTGCAGGATTGGACTTTCTTTCCAGACCACTGAAATAAAAGGCACTGTCTCTGATACATACAGAAGATCCGATTTCTTCCATCACCTTATCCCTCTGCAAAGAGTTAGTGCCTTGAGTACAAAGCACAGTTAAGTGCAGCAAGACTTTTCTTCCCCGTCCTTGATACCATCTCTATAATGTGTTTATTACTTTGTGAACACACGGGACAGCTTTGGACCTATTGTTTAGGCAAACAACAGCAAATATAAGGATACTTTTCTCTTGTTTATAGGGAATATTTTTCTGAAAACTCATCCTGTATGTTTGTTTTTTCTCTTTTTTTCCCAGAGTAACAATGTTGCTGTGTTTGATATAATTGTCGTATTCCTCTTTGCAGAGTTAATTTCCCACAAGGGATCAAAGCACAAAAGCTGCTTTTTTGTTTTACTTTTCAGAATGGTTTGTGCTTTTTTTGCTGCCTATCCGTGCAGTAGAAGCTGAAAGGCCCATTTTCTACAGACTTGTCTAATCCTAGTGGCGTTGCTATGTCGTTGAGTCGCTTAATCTCTATTTCATATTTACCTTTCAGGTTTTTATATAACCGAATGGGATATTGGAGTGACTGGTCCATTCCAATACTTGTAACGACTGCTGCTGGCTTTACGTACATTACAGTGTTATTGGTGAGTACAACACCATTTGCTGAAGGTCTTTGCATTTGTTTTTTAAAAAAAGGGCACGAGCTTCTTACCCTACCTACAACTTGAGCAATTTTTCTTTCAGAAGGGATTTCTCTCTCCTTTCCCTCTCAGCCTTCAGTTGCCTAAAATAAAGTGAAAAATGTGTGGTCGCTGACCCCAGCTGATTAAGTGCAAAGTTAGACACCCTGAAACAGCCTTGTCCCATGTGGGATTTCCAGGAGCTGTGCACCCATGGACCAGACTCTCCAACTCCATGCCTCTTGGAGGTCGAAGTCTCTTCATCCCCATCCCTTCCATTTAGGAGGACCTGGGTGTTGCCTGCTGAACCATCCCCACCCCAACCCTGATTTCTGACCGAGCTCATTTGGCTGTATTTTGGGGGTGGGTGGTGTGTTCCTGCATGTGCCAGCACTGAATGGCCTTGACGTGCTGGTGTCTGACTCTTGTGTTCTTCTTTCCAGATACTAGCCCTATGTCACATAGCTGTGGGACAGCAGATGAACCTGCACTGGCTTCACAAGGTAAATGGATCTTCCAAGCTCAAAAGCAAGCAGGGTCTCAACGACAAGGGTGCTGACTGGGGTACTCACTGTCACGTTTTGAGGAAAAATGATAGTCTTTAGATGTCTGTGGTGCTTGTCCCCATCTTGGAGGACTGAGAAAATTATGCAGCAGTGGCAATTAAAGCCTGGGGACAAGGATTTTTTTCTATGTTTGGGGAAATGATTTGGGGTCCCTGTTGATGGAGGGCCTGCTTTTGGAGATTGAGAACAGCTGTTTCATTAGGGCAACCTGGCTTTGGTCTTGGTTCATTATGGCGCTCTACTATGAACCTTTTATGTTCCTTTCTGTGCTGAACCCAGCCCCAGAGGAGAGGCTGGGTGGATGTGAAGCTGTTCAGGATGTGGTTGGAGCCAGTGACTGAGGAACAGCTTTGGAGATGATGTAGGTGTTAGGGCTGGGGGTGCACAATGCGCAGGTTGGAGCTTGCTGAAACCCAAGGAGGTCCCAATTTGCATTTAAATCAGTTTGAAAAAGATTTCTGAGAAATGTAAGAGAAGATACAGATCTGGTGTTTGGAACACAGAAGGGGAGAGGAAGGGTTGCTAGCAAGCTGCAGAGAGAGGCAGTGCCAAAGAAAATGGCTTGGCAGGATTAAATTGTAACTGGCAATTTGCTAATAGGTAATTAAGGGACCTGTCCTCAATCTGTCAATACGCAGCTCCTCCTGAAACCAGTTCTACATATGAAAGGTCTTGCAGGATCGGAGCATGAGCAGATGTACCTTCCCCTTGGACATGGAGAGCACAGACATCCCCTCCTTCTTTTTTTTTTATTTTTTTTTATTTTTTTTTTTTTTAATTGATTTAGAAATGATAGAAATGGTGCTTCCTCAGGAGGAGGGAAGGATGCGCTGCAAAGAGGGGGTGGAGGCCGTCTGACTGGTGCTGGAAAATAAGTTGTTGATCCTTGAGTCTAACATATGTTTCCTCGTCGGGGGAGACGGTATTTTCAGACACGCTCCAGGTGGCTGGTGGGCTTGGATGAGCAAGTCCAGAAGAGGAATGTGTTGGAGATGCATCAGTTCTTGCCTACAGAAACCCACCCTTCCTTCCCGTTGAAAAAAATCACCTTTCAGAACAATTAAGACATCTTGCTCTGTCACTCTTCCCTTCCCCACACCACCTTCATTCAGATTTCCGGGAAGGGAGAGACAAGAGGCTGGAATAAGTTAATATTCCCCCTGTAACCGCGCTGAAATGCCTTCAAAACCAAATTAAAGCGGGTGGGAAAGGCCGATATGTGCAGACAGCACGATTCCTTCCAACTTTCTCCTGTGCAGAAAGAGCTGAGGATTGTAGGATGAGCTGGAGCTGCACAGGGAAGAAGTGATAAATCTAAGCTGACGGGAGAAGAAGATGATGAAATGGAGATGGACTTGTGGTCTGACAGCACTGTGCTGCGCAGGGCAGCAACATCATGGGCAATTTGGTGTGTTCTGAGGAAATCCAGTGGGTGAAATCTAGTTGGCAATTTTTTTTTATTTGCCACTGGGTTGGAAGTTCAGCTTTGGGGGATAAAAATGGATGAAAAGTGGATTGGATCGTGATGTGTGCTGGTGTTAGGCTGTGGCAGAGGGCCCAGAGGTCTGACCGCAGGATGGGGGAGCAGAATGACTGTTACATGTAAGCCCCACGGCAAAATACAATTGTTTTTGCATTGCTTTGTGCTTTGGTTACTCAGAGCCCTTAATAAGGAGAACTCTTGAAACAGCGTGGCTCTGTAGGGAGCTGGGAGTGTCTTTTAAATGGGCAAGTACACACAGAGATGGGTAGTATGTGGTTTGCAAGCAGCGTTTTGGTTTGTAAGTCCTTTTCAGTGGGGAGCAGCCAGATCTTGTGGCCCCATGTGCTTGGCTCATGTTCCCCCGAAGGTGGAGGCTGAGGGTAAAGCACTGCTGTCCCATGGACACCTACCGTGCTGTTGGCAGATCCCTGGGGGAAGCCAGGAAAGGAATGGCAGGAATGCTAAACTGCTAAGAGAAATCCTGTCCTTACGTACCAAGCTGATTTCTGTAAATGTTTGAGGATGCGGGGTGTTTGTCTAGGGTATTAAGAAAACCTGAAATTAGCCTAGAGATGTCCTGTATGAACTAGATGATCAATTCATTGCTGTGTATCAGCTGGCTTTTTCTGCCTGAGTCTCCTGCACGGATTTCAGATGTAGACAGTGTGTGGGACGGGGAGGCAGAGCAGCAGCATCCTTTGAATCCAGCAGGCACGCAGCACAGCAGAGGCTGAGATACCAGACGGAGAGGCGGAGGATGGCAAACTATTTTTTGACAGACAGCCCAGATTTAGTCCCCCGGATCTTTACAGGAGGAGTTATTTCTGAGGCAGATTGTGATGAACTTTTTACCTTCAGAATGGAGGCGACGTTTCCTTTTTGACGGCTCCGCTCAGACTTCTGAGTGTTTCCACGTGGAGATGGCAGGGAGGGCTAGAGGAGGTTGCTGATGGACTGGGGCTCATCCTGCCATCTCATTTCAGCCACTGCATCATCCAGAGCCTCTTCTCATGCTGTATTATCTGTTATCCCTGCTCTGTCAATGTGGTTTGGATGCTGACCACACAACTCTTTTTCCATTTCAAACCCAAGTGAAGTCACATCCATGCACAAAGTTGTGCTGACCCATCGCAGGGATGACCACTTGGTGATGGGGATGCACAGCCTTGCCTGTGCACGTTCACCCTTTGCTGAAGGGCAATTTTCGTTGTCTGCCTGGAGTGTCCAAGGTTTATTCCTGAAAGGAACTGTTGGAGAGGCAAGCTGGGTGAAATCCAGCAATCCCCCATAGCACTGGTGCATCACAGGCCCACAGGACTCTGGCAGAGCCCACTCTCTATTTAAACTGCCATTTGTTATGTGCAAAAAGTTCTCTTTCTCCATTTCTCTATCTGTAAAACTGCTATAATAACAATACAAATGCTCCAGTAAGTAAATACTCTCACATTTGCTGCAGATTGGCCTGATGACGACCTTGATAACTACTGTGGTGACCATGTCATCGATAGCACAGCTTTGGGACGACGAATGGGAGATGGTATTTATTTCACTGCAAGTAAGTTCTGTGCAGGGATGTTTCTCTGGGTGGGGACAAAAGCGATCACTCTGTTTCCATCCTCTGGGCTCTTTCCTTTAAAATCAAACCAGGGCTTGGCTGCAGGGTTAGAGGTGGGAAATTCTGAAGCTGGGGGCGACTCGGAGCTGCTGGAGGGTGAGAGCAATTCCACTTGGAAAAATCCATGATCTTGGTGTGGGCAGCAGTGCTCAGGGCATGGTGTCCACTTCTGGAGCGTCTCTGGCTGTTCCCAGTGCCGTGGGAGTATTCCCCGGATTTATTTTTGCCCTGTGTATAAGTGTATATATATCTAAAAAATAATGGAACTTCTGTGCTTGAGTCCTTTTTTAAGAAAGACTTGTGGTATGCTGCAGGGCTGTTTAGAGGAAAATAGTTAAGAAATGAATTTCTTGATAGACTCGCTCTCTCTTCCTTCTTTTCTCTTCCTCAAAAAGTTATATGAAAAATATTTTGCCCATGAAAGGCTTGAGGTTTTACTGGTGATTACTGCTTCTTATTTGGTAGTATGCAAATATGGGGGGAAAAATAGCCTTCACGCAAGTGACTAACGTTTCTCAGAAGTGTTTCCCTTTTTTTCCTTGCTTTTTAAAGATATAGGCAGGCAGTTGGAGAGCAGAAGCATGACTCAGAGGGCCTATCTCAAACTTTCTCTCATGATGATGCTCCATGGCGAAGTCCAGTCCAACACATTCAGTTGGACAACAAGGAATTTAAAACTCAGTTGGCACCAAGAGCCTTACCGAAAATGGTGCGGTGTTTAAGGGTCCTATATCAAATATATTTTGAGATATTATGGGGTGAGCTGTTTCCATAGAATGGGGGTTAGAACTTTCCTCCATTTTCTTCATAGTGGTTTGAGTGCTAAAGGCTACAGTGGGATTTGGAAGAAGAGATCCAAAACAGATGCACTAGACTGAAGCAGAAATATTGCAAAATCCAACTCAAAATGGAATCGTCTGATGTCCTATGGAGCCTGCAAGATGAGTGAATTTGGAGGGTGTTGGGATGTTTAATCATTTTTTTTCTCTCCTATTCTCGTGTCCTGCAGGCCACAGCCCCTTTCCTGCACATAGGAGCGCTTGCGGCAGTCACAGCCCTGTCGTGGTTGATAGCTGGGCAGTTTGCACGAACGGAGAAAGCCAGTGAGTACCCGCTGGACATCTCTTCTTTCAACCTGTAGACCACTTCTGTGCTTGTGTGGTGGTCAGGGGCTGGTGGGTGGCCACCATGGTGGTGAATCCAGCCAGCAGAAGCCAGGGCTGGCCCCTCCAGGTTCCCTTCCAAGGTGGTAAGCAACCTCCAGCTCAGCTGTGCTGGGGAGGTGGATGTTTACAGAGAAAACAGGCCGAAGCTGGTCTGGGAATGCACCCAGATCCCATAGCTGATGCTTAGCTGTTGGAACAACAGCCCAGTTGGAGGTGGCAGGACCGTTCTCAACAATGTAATGAATAAAAGCACCTAGACTTCCCCTAATCC
Organism: Aythya marila; assembly: GCF_965140915.1. Taxonomy (NCBI): domain Eukaryota; kingdom Metazoa; phylum Chordata; class Aves; order Anseriformes; family Anatidae; genus Aythya; species Aythya marila. The sequence goes on from NC_139042.1 coordinate 2,193,371, forward strand.
GCATTACAATACATAATTGCATCCTCTCCAGATAACGTGCAATGTTCTACGTGGTTTAGTGAGTGACACTGGTAGGAGGATGGTTGGACCAGATGAACTTGAAGGTCTTTTCCAACCTTTCTGATTCTACATTTCTAAGTGCTGCTTGAAAGCCTCACTACCTGAGCAGAGATCTGACCCCCTGGTGGTTAGGTGCTTCTGAAACATGTGAGATGTTGAAGGTCACGCTTAACCCAGCTCTTCTGGTTGATGAGCCCGTCCACGGAAACAAGTTCTTCTGATTTCCCCTTCCCCACCTCATTGCCAGGGGCTCTCCCAAGCCTGGACTGTTCCTTCAGGTTTCCTTAGAAATAAGTTGCTCCTTCTGTACCCACAGGGCTTTTTTTCCTAAGGGTGTCTGTGGATGTCCTCAGACACTTGTGCCAGCTGCAGAACAATGATTTTAATTGGTATTTAACCTGTAGGAAAATACAAGCCCTGGAAGGATTTGGCAGCACTTGTGAAAGGCTTCCAAGAAGTGGCTGTTCAGCATGAAGAAGTGATGTCTGGAGATGGTGACTGGAGATTGAAAGATTTTGATATCCAGAGAGACCTTTCAAAGAAAGAATTGTTCTGCCTTAATTTATAAATATGCCAAAAGAGCTGAACCTGGTTCTTCTTAAATACTTCCTAGCATGTAATTAGGCTGCCAGTTGGGGGAGGATTTGTGGTTGCACCTAGAGCAGAGACTGCATATGCTCCTGAATTCTTCATACCTTTCCTCTTGCAGTTGCATTCCCTGAATTATTTTAATATATAGGTTAGGAAGCTGTTTTGCTTCTCTTCTTCTGTTCCTGATTTCTTTTTTAATTTTTGAAAGAAGACCATGCATCTCACCTGTATCATTGGCTCTTAAAACTCTCCGTTTCTTTCAGGGTCATTTTACTTATGAAAAATATACGAATGAGTTCACATACTTCTTGGTGCAGATATGTTTGACATGGTGGTGTTGAAAAAAAAGTGAAATCTCTGAGAACATACAGCTCCTTATAATGGGAAAATAGTATTTCACTCAATAATAACCTTTTGGAAATAATTGGTGCAGCTAGAGTCATTGCTGCAACAGTATGTTCTTGTTCTTCCTTTGAGGCATCTGATACTCTTTGGCATTTGGCTTTTTTTTTTTTTTCCCTTGAGTAAATTGCCCCCCCCCCCCCCTTTTAGTCTTCTGAATTAAAAAATTAACATCTAGGTGTCTTTCAGACCTGCAGAATTAATACTTCTTGAATGACTCTAGTGGTTTAACAAATAAAATGATTGCAGGTTGTTCTCAAAGCTTGTTTCTGAGGTCAGATAAAGAACAGTGAGCTCAAAGCAGGAGGAGTAGAGAAGGAAGGCTTGCATCAAAAACTGTCATTGGGACTTTCATGTTGCACAAAATGGGAGATCTGTCCTGCTTGCTTAGCTTGGGTGGTCACCAGGGGACCTTCTTCCAAACAGACTATCTAATTGCCAAGGTACAGAATCACAGAATCATTTAGGTTGGAAGAGACCTCCAAGATCACCTAGTCCAACCCATGACCTAACACTAACAAGTCCTCCACAAAACCATATCACTAAGCTGAACATCTAAACGTCTTTTAAATACCTCCAGGGATGGTGACTCAACCACTTCCCTGGGCAGCCCATGTTAACAGCAAGTACTTTGTATTTTTTTTTTTTTTTTTTTTTTTTGGTGTGTGCATTGTCTCAATTGCCCTGAATGCACGGTTGGGTGTAGTTTTTATGGATCATTTTTATAACGATGCATGTTGGGGCATCATTTCCTTGAACCTGCAGGCAATGATCAAGAGATAATTCAAGCCCATGCATTTCTTTGGTCTGAATCTGAGCTGCTTAATCCTTAAACTGCAGTGACATGAAGGAAGGGACCAGATTCTTTGCACAGCCTGGGACTTTTCAAAATCGGCCCAATTGCCAGCAAGCCTGGCTGGTGTGTGGTGTTCCTAGGGTGCACAGGAACTGGGATCACCTCCTATGTCCTTCTGGTGGTTTTGATGCCAGTAACTCAAGCCATTCGGATCCTTGAGTGCTCTGTGGGTGATTGACATCTCTGCCGGAGAGAGGAGGAAAAATTATCTGGCAAAGTTACTAGTGTTACATCCTGGCTTGTAGGAACATGCATGAACGAGGCTGTTAGATGCTAGACTCAAAAAGAAGTTGATTTGTGTGTTGAAACCAGATCAGTTGTGGTCAGGACCATAGGTGGGTTGGGCTGACCTTCCCCTTAAAAAAAAAAAAAAAACAAACACAAAAACAACCTTTTCTTACCTTGTGTTCATTACAAATATATGTTTAATTTTTTTTTTTTTGAGGCTTTCCCTAAAGTTCCAAAGCCTTAAGGAGTTAAAAAAAAAATGTTAAAAGAACAGAGAACCAAAAAGCAACTTTTGCTTTAATACCTGTGTATTCAATTAAATCTAAGTATCTGGGGAGTTCAAAGGTGCCTGCTGTTCTTTGTAAGGAATATGCATTTGCTGTGGACAAGGGGTGCTTGTGTTGTGCTGTCAGCACCTTTGAAAGATTCCCAGGCACTGTGAGAAGTCTGTAGTGCAGCTGCTTGCAGAGACCCTGGGGAGTACAGCACCATCACAACTCAGGGGATTCATTCAAATGTGCCCATCGTAATTAGTAAAACATCACTGCAAATGAACTCAGTTCTGCTGGCAGAAGTTGTTAAAGTGCCTTTAACCTGGCTGAAACAGGTGATGTTGGTGATCAGTATAAACCCAAGTGATGTGAAGTGCACCATGGTGCCACGACTTGCACATATTATTTATTTTATTATTATTTATTAATTTATTATATTTACTATTATTTAGCGAGTGCCCTGTTCCTGCTGTCAGACAGGGAAAAACTTGGTGCAGGCCTGCCTGTAGGGCTAGAAATAATCAAGTTTGGGGCTGTATGGCAGGGGCTTTTAAGCAGTTTTAATTTTTGTTTCTCCAGTGTAAATTGAAATTACAGAATCATAGAATCTCCTGAGTTGGAAGGGACCCATAAAGATCATCGAGTCCTACTCCTGGCTCCACACAGGTCTACCTAAAATTGGTTACCAAATGAAACCTCCCACAGAACTTGACTAGTCCAAAGAGATTTTCTTTTATAACATATTCTGTTTTTCCCTAAACAAGGACCCTGTTGTTCTAGGGGCAGTGGCTGCAGACTGGTCTCCCCTCTGGAGGAGGAGGAAGGTCTTTTGACTTCACTCTTGTAGTAGGATGAGTTAATGACCAATGTCCTCACCATCTTTCTCTTTCCACTCCAGCTTCGCAGATGCTGATGTTCACTGCATACCTTGCGGTCGTAGTTGCACTTTACCTCGTCCCCCTCACCATCTCGTCCCCTTGCATCATGGAGAAGAAGGCTCTGGGCCCAAAGCCAGCCATCATAGGTCACCGTGGAGCACCAATGGTGAGTGGCTTCACATTAGTCGTGCTGTGGTGCCTGCCTAAAATATGATACTGGACTTGTTGGTCTCCAGACTGCTCTCAAGAAAATATATATGGCACTTGGAGGCAGCCCTCCTGGCTAGAATTATTGTGGTGGGTATAGCAGGACATGAACCCAGAGTCAAGGCATGGTCTGGCTTACAAGCAAAGGGTAATGCTTGCCTTGTCCAGGGGGTTCTGTGCCATTGCATTTCTCTGTATGTTGGTTCTTCTCTTTGTTTGGGTGTTGTTTGTTTATTTTTTTAAATTTTATTTATTTTTCCTCTGCTGGCTTGGCTCTTGAACTGCAGCAGAAATTTGTGATTTTTAGATCTTCAGGCTTGGGCTTTGTGTCCTTTGCAGGACCTCACCAGTAATGATTAAATTCAACTCCCAGCAAGATGCCTTGTGTATGTGGTAATCTGCAGAAACGAAAAAACAAGGGAGCTGTGCTTGACCCTACATGACTGCACTGTGCTCTTGCAGTGCAGATCATCGTGAGACAGAGGGAGGTGATGAAACAGTCCAGTCACCTGTCTCTGGGCAGACCTTAAAGTCGTAGTCCTTTCTCCTCCAACATTTCTGGTCATGTCCAGGCTAAAGATGGGCTTGTTGGTGTGGGCACAGCTCTGAGCTTAGATGATGCTCTCCTGTGGCTTTTGGATATGCTGGTCTGGGTCTGAAATTTGTGTGCTTCTGCTCCTGGGCCTCCATTTCTCTCTGCTGGTTAATTGATCTCATACAAGATGGCACACTGCAGTGTTGCCACTGGCCTTGCAAATGTTCTTTTTAGGCATCCAACTAACTTTTCTACTTACAAAGAAAAAAAATCTCTACAGGTTGTCAAAACCTATTTGGCAAGCTGGATTGTGCTTGAGTTCCTCTCCAAATCCAAGAGTGCACTGGGAGAGATTAACATCTGCCATGACCCAGAAGTATTTCATTTCAGTTCTCTCTCTTTAATGATTTCTTTCTTTAAGAACCCCCTTGAAATGCCAACTTGCACCGCTCTTCTAACTGTATTGCTTCTGTGGGTGATGGAATGAAGTTCTGGGCATGACAGATTTTTTTATTTTTATTTTTTTCCCGTCCTGCTGAGTTTGTACCAACTTTGAAGGCCAGACGGCTGTGTGAGAACCTGGTCTCTGCATGCTTCCTGCATGGCAGGAAACCACAAAAATTTGTTAGACTTTATTCCTGTAGGGTTTCTAGGCCTGTGCAGCCCCCTGTAGCCATCTAAAGGCACCAAACAGCAGCAGACAAAACACTTCTGTTCCCCAGATCGAACTAGTTAACAGAAAACTCAACATGCCTTACCTGGAACAAGATTCCTAGCAGAGACTTGGTAGTTTGCTTTGCTTCATATTCTTCCTTGGAGCCAACAAACAGTCCTGACAGTATGGAATAACCATGTCTAAGATGCTTCTTGCACGTTAGGGTGAAGAGGGCTGCAAAGACTGATCAAAAGCAGTGACAGAGGCTGCTTGGTGCAGCGCGTGGAACTGTGGCCCGGGTGTTGTTCAGCAGGATGTAGCCCTTCACCATTCCCTGATACAAAGAGCTGGTTGTCTGCTACCAGCAGATGGTTTGCCCTGAAACCTGCAAGAAGCAAGACCAGAGGATATCAAGCCTTGCTCCAAGCTCCAACAGCAGTCTGCATGTCTCATCGTGCATTGGCAGTAGGCTTACACGACTTTTATCTTTGCTATATGTGTAGGGAGTGTGCTCTGGCTGTGCCCTTGAATGGCAAAAAAGAAGGATGAAAACCAGATAGAGGAGGTCAAAGTGTTCTTCTGGACTTCCATCAGTGCCCGGCTTTTTGCTTTATCAAATGTCACCTTGACTTTGAAAAGCTTCATCTAGGATATATAGTGCAAGTCTTCATGTCTGCTTGGAAGCTCATGATCCTGAAGCCTTGCCGAAAGGCATTTCTGCTAACAGAGTCAGGTTTTCACAGGGATATTTACTATGTAGGTGTTTGAAGAGATGGCCAAGTGGAGCCGGAGAGAAGAAAATAGCTGAGAGAAGAGTCTGAGCTGTGGGACACAGACATCCACCCTTGGGCAATATCAAGATCAAAAGTCTGGAGCCTGGGAGTTTGGGTCCTGAGGTGATACTGCATCTAGTGGGACTGGAGATGATAAACAGCAATGCAATGCTTCTTTCAAATCTCCTGAAGCAAGACAAATTGACCTGGGAGCTGTGCTCTCTGGTACAGCCTGATAGCTGGCTGTTTCACCAGTCTGGCAGGAATGGGTCTGTAAATGCTGCATTTGCATGACCAGTGCTCTTCTGCTAGAAAGAAGCACATAGCTGAGTGCTGTTCTGATGAGTAGGGGATCCATGGCATGGCTGAAGATGCTTGCTGTCCTTAAATAAAGGATTTGTTGGGGTGATGGCATGTGGTATATGTGGCAAAAGGTGGTGAAATTGAGAGTTCCCAGGAAAGCCCATATATATGTGCTTCTTGAGGGCTACAGTACCTGGCACGTTGGCTCATCAGTGTATGGAGACTGCTTCTTGTAGAGGGGCAATGAACTTCTCTCGTGCTCTAGAGCCTGCTGGCCTCCATGCGTGCACACACCCTGTCTCTCTTCTTTCCTCTCTTTAGGATTTCTGAGAGTGTAATTCGCAGCATCTGAGTGCAATTCAACTGCTGTCCTTGTTCTGTGGAGGAAAAAAAGCGAGGAACAGAGGCCATATGGCTCATATAAATTGTCTCAAAACACCAGTGCAGGGAAATGTCCTTGCATTTTAAGTAGCGAGAGAAAATTGGAAAGCATCCTGGCATCAGTACCTAGATGAAGTGTGGCTTTTTGCAGCACAGGAGAGCTACAGGCTCCACAATGGCTGACACCTGGTGCTCCTCCAAAAACAATGTCTCTTTGGTATCTTCCTTTCCCTCTCCTCCCCCCCCCCATGTGCTTTAATTCATCACTAGAAATGCTCTTCTGCCTAATTCCTTCTACCTTCTATTACCTAAATGTCACCAGTCATCCCCACTTTTCACTGTGCTAAATGTCTTTTCCCATCAGGGTGCTAACTAAAAGCCCCTTCTTCTCGCAGGCATTTAATCAATTAGTTTCTTTTCAGGGGCTCTTCCGAAGTTAACTATTCAGCCTCCGTGTCTATTTCGGTCCATCTGGAGTCCTATCAGGAGAGCACGAGGATTTTGGCAGCAGTGTGCTGGGCATTGAGGGCACCAGACCTCACTTGATGTCTATCAGTTTAAAAGGGTCTTGTCCTGATGGGAGCAAGAATTATCTGACACCCAGGTCTGAATCATGAGATGGGGGCTCTGCAACTCGTTCGTGTTAATAAGTTAAGCACATCAGATGGTTTTATAAACAGGCGTCTGGTGTCTTTGGTCTTGATTTATTCTTCTTTCATCGATCTAGCTGTGTTCTGTCTTCAATGCCAATGGATTTGTCTTCTCTTTCTGATGGTTAGTGTTCTGCCCGTGCTGAGGATGAGCTGAAACAAGGGTGAGAGGTAGAAACTTCGGACCAACTCTAATATGAAAATGAGGAACTCCATCCAGTAGGTCACCAGCTTCTTTGTGCCTTTGAAGTATTCTCCCAGATGGTTCTCCTTGCATGGTGCTGGGAGTTGAGGCAATTTGTCTTTGGGTTTGGGATCCGAAGAAGGTGCTCTTCATGATGTTGAATGATATTTGATTTTAGGCATAGTCCTTAATTCCTAATCCTAATTTAGTCCTTAATTCCTGGTCTCCTAATTCCTTAGGTGAAAAATTAGGCTCATCATGATGATCTTTGATCTCAAATGGTAGCTAAATCACCCAAAAGATTAATAACATTAAGAACTTATTTCAGCTGTATCTGTCTTCCTTAGAAACTACATGAAGCCTAGAAATTCACCTCCTATTACTGTGGCCAAAAAAGAAGAAAGAAAACAAATCGGGGCTAAACCTGTGGAAATTGTCCAAGCATGTCGGAGGCAAGAACGGCTCCTGATTTCAGAGCTGGAGGCTACAAATAGCATGGAAATAAATGCTTTTGGCAAGCCACCCAGACAGCTGGTTTTCGGCATGTCTCGACAGCACTGTCTCAACATCTGTCTGCGTGCTGCGAAGCACGTGGGGCTTGCATGCCGTCGACCTCCTTCCTTCTTGGCAGGCAGCAGCTGTCTCGGCGCCGCGCACAGGCACGGTGCAGGGAAGAGCATTTTTGGGCAGCGCTGACTCATGGGCTTTGCACAAGTTCAGAATGGAAAAATACCCATTGTTGGGACATAGTGCTTTGGGGAGCCAGTGTTTAATTGTGCTTAGGATCTGCCTTTTGGGGCGTTGCAGGGGAATATTTTGCCTTGGCAGGGAGGACACCATAGCGGTCCCAGGAAAATTCTAGCAAATGCATCCTTGCACATGTGGGGTGTTGTTTTTTTTATCACCCCTTGAAGGTGAAGCCTCCAACATACTGGCATTTCTGGGGTGCTGTTTTTGTCATCTTGTAATATCAACTATTGATGAAACCAATGGTGAAGATCTGCTCCATCACTGGGGGTGTTCAAGGCCAGGTTGGATGGTGCCTTGGCCAACTTGATCTAGTGGGTGGCATCCTTGCCCATGGCAGGGGTTTGGAGTTGGGTGATCTTTAAGGTCCCTTCCAACCCAAGCCATTCTATGACTTTTGGTTGGAACTGTGGCTTACTGAGAGCCTTGTTGAGCTAATGAAGATCTGGTGATTTTTATTATATTTTTTTTTATTGCTATATTTTGTTTGTTTTAGGTGTGTTGGAGGGCCTTTCTTTCATTTTAAACTTGGATACCAAAACGTTGCAGCCACCTAATTGGGATGGCTTTGGTTTTTAAGGGCTCAGACTGAAATGGTTCAGTTTGTACTGCTTGTGCTGCTGAAATCAGTACATCTTTGCTGTCTGCTTTATGCACCCCCACCTATTAGATATGGCCAGGTAACCTGTTCACTGCTCCAACTAATAGCAACAATCACAATTTGTGTCTTCTGTCAGGCCTGGAGAAAGGCTTGAGTTCATTGAAACCATTCTATATGATTAGGTAGTCTTTCATTAAATCAAGCTTCAGCGCTAGCATGTGATGGAAGGTTAGACCTCATGATTGCTGTATGCCTAGTAATTAAATCTCTAATGGCTTTTTGCTTAAAATCCTATCCTGTTGTCCAAGGCAATCTTTTTTTTTTTTTTCTTTATTTTACTCCTTCACTACTTTTCAGTCTAGCTGAGATGTTTCCAGAAATGCTGGATGTGGATGTTCTCTAAAATACCTTGAATTCCTGGGGATTAAAGATGCATATTTTTAAAACAGTATTGTTACTGCTTCCTAGTGAGCTGGCATAGTGGGACCTAATCCTGAAAACCAAAGTACTGACAGATCCCAGGCTTAGTCCCACAAAGGGAACTTCCAAAAAGCATCTTTTTATAGCAGGAAAAACTCCAATTCTCAGCTATTGTTGTAATCATGCCTTACTTTTTAGTCCAGTTATTGGCTTATGAGGAGATGAAGGGGAAGGGAGAATTCAAAATGAATTTTAAAATGATGGAAATGGATGAAAAATATCCTTAAAGCTTGCTGTAGCTGCAGGTGCGGTTTGGAACAAATTTAATTTTTGGGTGCAAGCTTCTTTGTTAGCCTCTCTAACATGCAAATGATACGGTGATTTATTTACTTATGTTTTAAGTCCTGGCAAGCTGGCTGTTAGAGGGAAAAAGGAGTGTAGTGATGTCCAACTGGCCGTGCTGTTACCTAGCATACTTTCCCAGTATTTGTTAAGGAAGGTCCAAAGCTCCTGACTTCAGAGCTCCATTTGAAAGCACTTGCAATTGACTTCTGAGCACAAAAATAGTCAAAAATAAGTTCATTCATGGGCAATTTTCTAGAAATTACCTCCTGCGTCTCCTAGCAGGAAAATATGAATAGCAGGCTGATTTTTTTGCAAGGGATGAGCCAATCAAACCAATTGCAAAGAAACTCTTAGAAACTTTGCACGGGGGCTGTCCGTGGCTTTCAGGGGATGTTGGCATGGTTTGTAGGATGGATTTTGGGGTGAAATCATTGCCTCGTGCCCCAGGGCTTCCTTCACTTCAATGTTGGCTTCTTAAGAAACGCATTGTGTCCAGTTGCTGTGGCTGGATTTGGGTTTTAGATGTAATTTACTTGACTGTGTTGTACAAGGAGGAGAGCCAAAAAACAAACTGGAGGGAGAGAGGGTAATGCAAGCAGAAAGATTATGTATTTATTTATTGCAGTTTTGCTGTAAAACACTAAATCAGCACTAAGCAAAAAACATCTTGCGCCAGCAATTGTCCCATTTAGACATCTCTGTACTAAACAGTCTGACTTATTTATATATATATATTTTTTTATCTCCATCTTTCTTGGAAAAAGACAGATGCAGGCAGGGATGATGGAAATATCTGTTACCGATTCTCCCTGTTCACAACAAGCTCACGCTGTAGGGAGTGTGAACTTGATTAAGAGCACTGTGGTGTGACAGAGGCTATCTGTAACACCTGCTATCATGGGGCACGGCATTGAGGAGGGCACTTCTGCTGCCATCCGTGCTGCTTGCTGATTCAGAGCAGCCAGGGATGTTCACCCATCTGTGACGCTCTTCAGGATGACGCTCTTCACGTCTAGTGGTGTCGTGATGAAGGTGACGTTGCAGCTCCAAAGCGTGCATTTTGATGGCCAGATCTGAAGTGCCAGCCTGTTTGTGGAATAATTTCGAGCACTGCTTCCTCTGCACAGCTGCAAAACTCAATGTGAATCAGCATGAAGTTTAGTGAGTTCATCTAACTTGCCTTTGGGGGTCAAGTTCCTGGGAAAGGAATGGATGAGCCTCATATCTGACCAGCTGCATGCAGCCCTGATAGGGTTCAGCTAAGTTTTGTCCCTTTTAACAAGCAGAGTTTGATCTGCAAACTCTGTAGGGGCAGGAGTGTAATATTCCACTCCAGGGGCTGGGATCTTCTCTCCGTGGGGTCAGGCCTTGTGGCATCTTTTTGAGCACTGAGGATGGGACAGCCATGGTGCACCAAATCTTGAAACTCAGTCTCGGTTTTTAGCTCACTGCAATCTGTTTTATAGCACTGCCTTTAAGATGCATGAATGTCACTGCTATCTTTATGTGGCCAAAATTATCGAGGCTGACAAACTGAAATCCTATCCCCAAGATACTGCCTTTTTTTTTCTTTCTCTCTCTCTCTTTTTTTTTTTTTTTTTCTTTTTTTCTATGTATCTTTCATCTAGCCCATCTATTGCTTCTGTATGCAGTCTTGGCTCTGCTCTAACTAATGTTTCCCCAGTCTGATGAGGAGAGTGATGAAGGCTTGTGTGTACTGACTTGCTTCCTCAGATCTGTTTTGCTCGGTTTCCTTCCAATAATGCCTCCAGCAGTGCAGGCTGTGACTTCCCCACCATTCAGGTTAAAGCTTCCTCTGCGTCTCCAGCCAGCTGCAACCTAGGAGGGCTGGTGCCCAACTGATCCTGGCCCTAAAAAAAAGACAAAATACACTTCAGAGGCAACAACAGCCAGTGTCCTTTCTGCATGAGGACTGCTGTGCCAGAATTTGATGTTTAGCTAAGACATAAGACCTTGGCCAGGTCTTATTAGAGGGAGAATATGTTCTGGCCAGGCTTGCTTGCCCTCTTTAGCCCTGCTTTGTGCAACGTGAGCTCTTAATTGCATAGGGGGGTGACAGCAGTGTCATTCCTCTTTGTCCTACCCTTGTTGAAGGCTTTAACATCGATTGCTTAGTGGAGGTAGTTCAACCTGTCCTCTCCAGTCTCCCTTAGCCCAAGAGATGATTTATAACTCAGTACACTTTGCTTTTCTGTTCCTGGTACATTCACATCCCTGATGAGGATGCTCAGAAGGGCGTGGGTTTGGTGGCTGCTTGATGTGGTGTCACCTCCTGAGCTGGGACTTGGGTTGCATCCACTCATCAACCCTTCGTGACTTGGGCTGGTGGTCTCCCATCGCCCTTCAGCTTCTTTTCCTCAGCTGCTTATGGTTTGAACGCTGCCTGCTTTGTTTCCTTGTGGCTGCTGCAGTCTGAGAGCAAACATCGAGCACTGCTCTGCGCCGAGTGGATCACCTTGCAGTGCTCACCCTGAGGAAACCCGAGCTACTTCGGGACGAAACCCGAGATGCTCAAAGCAACCCAAGGAGATGGAGCAGGTTTTCCATGGCTGGGATCTTTATGGGGCTGCTGCTCCCTGCTGACAGCTCTGAGCATCGTGCAAAAATGCTGAAAAAAGCTCTCCTAGCCTGACCTGGTGTGACCCAGCACTGGGCTGTGCGAGGGGGTGTGATGGGGGTGATGCCTCTCGCCTTCTCCTAGACAACTCAGGTATTGATCAGGAGCCTTTTCGGGGAAGATAACACGCCTCCGTGTTGCTTTTTGTTGAACAAACAGAAAAATGAACCGATATCGACGTGTGGTTTGAGCCAGGGGAATTCAGCAGAGAGATGCTGTATCTATATAAAGGTTGTGTTGCTCCTCTTTCAGAACAGAGTGTGTGGTTGGGTTATTTTACCCCAAAGCTTTGCTGACCTGGGTGTTTAAATTGCTCAGTTCACAAGAAAACGAATGCTCCTTATATATGTTTATATATGTTATATGTAAGTTTAAATAGAAGTTTATTGTGCAATTTACTTGCATGGTGCATTTAGGTCTTTATTTATAAAATGATTCATCTTTCCCAATTCCTCAAGAAATGTTGAAAAACATGGATTGTGAATGCTCATTGTCTCTTGTAAATTGGTGGAAATTTACTGTTCCTGATGGTGGCAGGGATGGGTGGGGAAAAATAGGATGTTAGAGGTGCTCTAAACCTGAAAGCAAAATTGGAAAATAAGAAAATGATTTTTCAAAATAGAGCTATTTTGATGTGCGTGATGTGCATGTTTCAGTGCAGCCTGTCAGGTTTTTCTTTGTAGTTTTTTTTGTTTTTTTTTTTTTCTGGTCTGCCTCTTGTTGGTTTATGGACATTTTTTGGGCTAGCTATGCTGTACTGGTTTTGTAGAAAAACACAGTATGAAGATAAATACTTTATTGTTTTTAACAGATCCTAATTCGGCTGTCATCTGTTTCATTCAAAACAATGGAATTTGAACTACAATTTGTGTCCGTATCTGTGATGGCTATAAAGGACTCATTTTGTAGGTTTAATATTTTGTTTTAGTATTATTATTGGTAAGAACTTACTGGAAAATTTGTTATTAAGAGAAATCATCTGATTTTTAGTTTTAGCAATAGATTACTTTATTGACTGGGTATATGTGAAAATAAAATGTATGCAGAACCTGTGGTCTGGTTGTTCTCCATGGTATGGATGATACATCGGTTTATGGACTTACGTCATTCTATGAGGGCGTTGTGATCACTGTTTGCATAGAAAAATAGGAGAATAAAACTATTAAGGTGTTTTTGGTAGCTCTATCCGTGGATAGAGAATTAGCATCAGATTAACAATCACTTTGTGAGCCCTCAACAAGCCAGTCTGGGGACCACACTGGTGAGCAAATGTCTCATACACTAATTTTGTGACAGACCTTGGGCTCACTGGGTTTCTGGCGTTGTAGGCAATGATAACTCTGCACTGACCTCCATCCTGTGTGTGAAAGACCATCAGTGGGATCATCCTCAGGCTTCAGTTCTGTGTGGGGGATGCTGGTCCTCCAGCATAACTGGCCAGCATGTAGTCTGTGAAACAAAGTTGTTTTGGCTCCCTAATTTTTCTATGCCTTCTTCACAGCACCCTTACTGATGCTGCTTTGTAAACATGCCTACTTTCTGCTAATCTCTCGTTGCTCTTTCTGTCCCAGTTGGCACCAGAAAACACCCTGATGTCCTTCCAGAAGGCAGTGGAGCAGAAGACGTATGGAGTCCAAGCTGATGTCGTACTGAGGTAAGCCCCAGTGTTTCTTGCTCTCAGCATGGATGCTTTGTGGACAGCCCAAATTCTGCTTTTGGGTCTCTTCTATCTGCTGTCTGGATGTTACTGCTCTCTCCCATTGAATGGTGAATCTATCGTATAACTCCCTGCTGTCTCCACTTACACTGCATGGACACCACAAATAGTTCCACTTAAACGTGACTTCTGCTGGGAGAGGTGCAGAGAGTGAAGACCCAAACTGCCTTCCTCGTGCTGCAGGTCTTTAGGAGGGTTTTACCAGCCTTGCAAAACTGTCACAAGAATTTAGCAGCCCAGGAGTAAAATCCTTCTCCTCCTACAACAGTGCTGGGAGAAGGAGGAACCTGGCCATACTGCGCCTGTCAAAGTCTTTCCTTGCAGGCAGATGTTGAGCAGAATTGACAAGGCCAATTTAGACATCATATAAAGAGGATTATTTCAAGAACCGTGCTTCGTGCCAGGAGTGTGATCGTTGTCTAGTATTATTACTCTTTTTCCTTGTATATTTTACATAAATGTGCAGGAAGGTAGAAGCGGCATGAAGGGAACTGTGATGCTTTATCTTGGCGATCCCTCAGTTTGTCTTAGTTCCGGTTATAAACACAAGGGAAACACTGAGCTGATTTATTTTTTTTTCATGACCCGTTTGAAGGTTGATGTTGATGGGAAGATCTTTTTGTCTGGTGGAAGATGGGCTTCTGGAGCTTAATTGTCATGGTGCTTTCTACTTTCCATCGCTGTTTGAGAGCAAATAATGTGAAAACTAAAGGAATTTCTTCCCCTTGGGGAGTGGAATGTCATTGTGGATGGATGAACGATAAACTGGGATGTATACAATAAAGTTGTTCCTTCAAAAATTCCTTTGTTAACAGTTGTGAAGGAAGAACAGCTTGGCTATCCAGAATCACAGATGAGCACTTAATTCATCTGGTGGCCAAATAGGTTGCTTCCCTTAGCTCTGGCCAAGGAGAAGGTTGGACTCTGGGAGGAAGAGATCTTGAAAAGCTCCAAGAGCTTCCCACGTTGCCACCCATCAGACATCCCAGAGGAGCATCCCAAGTGTCCCACAGCTTAAATAATGCCCTTAATGGCTCAATTTTGTGAGGCCCATTAGGTGACCCAAGCTGCTTTATAAAAAGAGGACCTCAGTGACCTTCAGACCAAAAGAAGAGCTGTCAATACAGCTGGCAGCAATTATGGGAAGGGTTTGCAGCACACTGCTGTCCTTATCACTTTGAAAGATGCTTCTTGTGCCTGTGGCTTGATGGGCCTCCCATCTCCCACCTCCTCCTCTCTCTCTTACAAAGCTCTGTTTTCTCTCCATTATTTTTTCAAACCAGTGCCTGCTTACACTTCATGGTGAGCCCTGCATGGCACTGAGTAACTCCATAAGTGGAAGGATTAGAGACAGGAGGGAGTGAATGTTAAGCACCCCATCAGATTTCCACGCTGTGTTTAAGGCTTAGCCCTATCTGATGATGCTCTGCTGTAAGACATTGAGACTTGAGCTCCTGTCTCCCTTAAACGCTCCATGCTCTTAATTCTGCAGTTGCTTAGCATCTTTTTTTTAGCTGTAAATACCAAAAACCCTTCTGATTGCAGCAGCGTGGTGGTGCTGTGTCAGCACGTTGCTTTGGGTGGAGAGGGGGAGGGAAGCAGTTGGCATAATGCACACTAGAAATAGCAAATGAGATGCAAGTGACTTTTGTGACAAGGGACTTCTGCAGGCAATGGGAAAGCTGAGGCAGCATTTGCTCCATCATCCAAAATCTTTTTTTGTTCTCCTTATAGCTCTGGGGGAGTGCTTGTCCCTTAGTTCATATGGGTTTCGTTTAACTCCATCTCCTTTCCAGATCTTATTTTCTGAATATGAAGATGGGAATCTTGCTTTGGAAAATGTTGTAGAAGCCTGCATGGCCAGTCAGATATCTTGATATCTGAGTGCAGACAGCTGTCCCCCAGCTGTCCCCCAAACCTTTATTGCTCTGGGTGGTGTCACCACTGATCCAGCCACAGAAAACTGGGCTGAAAAAGAGGTTGAAGAGCATTTTAGGTTTCCCAGAGCAGCTCTTCTGTAATGTCTAGGTGGCTTAAAATAGCATTTGGCTGGTTAGATTCTTCCAAGAGGTGGGCTTTCTTCAAGATGCTTGAACTTAGCTACTCACACAAGCCTGGCTGATTCCTGAAACCCATTTCAAATTGGAAAAGGTTATTTCAGAGCAATTTTGGTAGCTTGGGGCCCTTGAATCATGCTGAAAGCCCATGAACATTAAGTTCCTATATAGTCTGAGAGCCTTACTCATCATCTACTATTAACAATTTGAGAATAGCTTGTGCATGTGTGGATGTGTCTGTGGATACAGGGTATGGGAAACCTCTGACAGCTTTGGAGCTACAGAATTTGCAGGCATTTTTGGTTGATGTGAGCGTTCAGGGTGTCTCCTTTTGGCCAAGCTACGTGAGTCTGGCACTCTAGACATTTTTGAGTCAGAGAAACTTGGGCTGGATGGGGTTATGCCAGCAACTGAATTAATGCGAACATCTAGCAGATATCTAACTGTTTTTCCCCTCTGGTTACATCTCATTTCAACTGCTCTTGAGGGGGCTGAGGATGTGTTAAGCTGGTCAAGATCTTCACAACAACTTTGATGTGGTCCTCAAAGCTGTGGGAGAAGCTGGAGTGTGGGGATGGGCATTTCTCTAGGATGGTTTAAGGGTTGTTCATCTCCACCTGTAACGAGGCCCTCTGTCTGTCCATACAGCTACGATGGAGTGCCATTTCTGATGCACGACAAGACACTCAGGAGAACAACCAACGTGGAAGAAGTGTTTCCTGAGAGGGCCTACGAGCTCGCCTCCATGTTCAACTGGACTGACCTGGAAAAGCTCAATGCTGGGGAGTGGTTCCTACGGGTGGGTATGGGTCCTGAAGTCATAACTGTGGGATGAAGCTCATATCTAAACCCACTTTGAGGTGAAGAACAGCTCCTTGATAGAGTGGTCTGAAGCGCAGCTCAACCAAATCTCCATGAACTATTTAATTCTGTCCTCTATCAAATTAATGCTGTCATTTTCTTTGCTGTTTGGAGCATCTTGGTAGGTAATCTGACCCTATCAAATCCAGGAATCTTCTCACTTGGTGGATTTAAATATATATATATATATATATATATATATATATATACACACACATATATATACACACATATATATTAACAGGCCTCTGTGGTGTTTGTGCAGTTAATTTTAGGATGTTGGTCTGCTTGTTCATGTTGCAAGCCACAGAGCCTGGCATCCCATCCTTTGCATTCATAGCCTTTTTGGGGCTGAGGAGAAATTGTATCATCTTTCTGTGCCTCTTCCACCACTTGGAAGGAGGGAACCTAATGCCTGGTTGATACCACACAGAGCGTAAAGGTCTCTGATCTGATTATAAGGAAAACAGAAGAGAGCATGCTATACCATTCCTTTTTCCTTCATTTGATTTTGGAGACAGTTGTTCTTGGGGGGAAAAAAACAGAACAAAACAAAGCACGTTCAGCTTTCAAAGTCTCAAAGAAGAAACTGCTGTGGGATGGGCTGATCCACCTTTTGGTGTGCAGCCAGCTTGCAGGTGGGGTTTCTTTCTCTAGCCTGCAGCTGTAACCTTCTTGGAGAGCATTAACTGTGGTCTGGAAGGAGGGCTGCAGCCCTCTGGCACGCTTCTGCAAGCTCAGACAAGGCTTTCTGCAGTGCTGTGAGCTCAGATACTGGTTTCATGTCTCTGTTTGAAGCTCCCTGAGTGCTTGCTCAGTGGCAGCCTGAGCCATAGTAGCATCACTGCTGCTCTGATCTGAGCTGGTCTGAAGATGTGTTGGGGGTGCCCGTGTATTATAGCTGCATGTGCTGTTTCACAGAAGCTTGCTGGAGTGGCAATGCTGTGAAAATACCTCTTGTCACATGAGAAGGACCAAGATAGCAGCTGGAAGGCTGCTTTCAGGGGTGTCCTTTGAGCCATAATCATTCCTGAATGTCCATACGTCAGAAGGATCCATCATCTCCAACATCCCATAGCTCCTCTCTGATCCTCTTAGTTATTTAAAAAAGGTGCTTCTTTTTATTTTTGTATTCTGAAGGATCTTTGGTGAACACACAGTGTGGGAAAGTACATTTTCAGCTTACTCCTTGCCCTAAAACTCTTCTCTTCTCCTGGAAAAGTAGGGTGAGGAAAAATAGGGTGACTTACCCATGGGTGGGGAAACTGAGGCACAGAGAAATGCTCAAGGAGGATGGGCAATGAGTGTAGCTATCAGCATCCCCTGCTGTGGCCACAGTGGGATGGAAAAGGAGTTTCTCCTGGAGATGCAGAGTCCGTGCTTTGTGGTGGTAACTCTGGGATGTGCTTTGCTTTCAGAATGACCCTTTCTGGACGGCTGGGTCTCTCTCAAGGTCTGACTACTTGGAAGCTGCCAACCAGTCGGTCTGCAAGCTGGCAGATATGCTGGAGGTGATCAAGGATAACACCTCGCTCATCCTGAACTTTCGGGACCTGCCCCCGGCCCATCCCTACTACAGCACTTACATCAACATCACCCTGAAAACCATCCTGGCGTCAGGAATTCGGCAACAGGCTGTGAGTACTGCGACGTTGGTGATGGTTCCAAAATTGTACTCGTTATGGGTTCCCTGCAGCCTTGAGTGCCTCGTTTGATCCATTTAGATACTTTGTAATACTATTTGGTGCCAGGAAATCATGTTGGGGAAGATATTACCTCCAGGCCAGTGGTCCCAGAGATGGTGGCAAGCATGGACCTTCAAAAGCCTGGTACCTGCTGATGCAGCAAAATGCCCTGGTAGCAAGGAGACTTAAAAATCTTGGGCTGTACTACTGGTAGGATAGCTGGGAGAAGGAGAGATGTGATCATTCCCATTACTCAGAAATCATGTGTCCAGTGTGGGGCTTCCACAAGGCAGATGTTGATACACTGGGGTCAGTCCTGCAGAGGCCACCGGACTGGACTGGAGGCTGGATGTTCGTGCAGGGGCTGAATGAACTGGATCTCTTCATCCTGGGAGAAAAAAAAAGGTTTTGGGAAGACCTACTAGCAGCTCTCCAGAACCATCAAGAAAATTGCTGAGAAGTTGGACCCAAACTCCTCCCTCAGCTCCATGTCTGGAGAATGGGAGGTGGTGGTTGTAAATTAAACCAGGGGAAGTTCCTGCTGGATGTAAATAAACTAGTTTTCCCTGCAGTGGCAGGAAAGTGTTGAAACAGGGACCCAGAGAGATTGAGGAGCCCCCCAGGCAGGCGTGGACTGCTTCAGAGCTGTGTCCTGAGGCTGGTGGGGGAGGTAGCTTGAGTATTTCCTCTGTGCCAGTTAGGTGCATCTGCACGAACAGGCAAGTTCAGCACTGACTTGTGCAATGATGGGTCCAGCTACTTTTAATTTCCATCTGTTTTTTAATATCCAACACTGCCCCACAACGTCTAGTTAACTCTGGTCACAGTGGCAGCATTACCCACCACCCAACTTTGCTAGACCGAGGGGAGGACCACGCTGTCTTCCCCTTGAATATTGCACAAAGAGATGGAAGAAAAAACAGTTAAAACATGTATATGAGGTGGTGAAGTCGTGTTTCTCACCCAAATTTGATGGTTCCTTATTGAACCAAATTCTCATGCTGGTCTGATGCTTCAGTAAACGAGTGTTGGTGAGTTATTAAGCATGGGTTAAAGCAAAGCAAGTAGGGCACGGCACGAGCCATAAAACTGGCCTTCTTGGCTCCAGTATCCCCTTTACATCGTGCCCTGGGTTGGGGGTTGGAATAGATGTAGCCCTGATAAACGAGGGTGAATGAAACTGGTCTCAAACATGGGACCATGGAAGGTTTCTCCTGTGTGTCCTGTCTTGTGCTGTCAGTTTTAGCCTCTGTGCTAAAAAGGGGAGGCAGGTTTTTAGGGGTACACCATAGTCATGAGCCCTTGGCTTGATCTCTTTGTATTTCAACCCTTTTTTCCTCCAAAGCTGTATGTTCCAGTCCTCTGGGCTTGCCAGCTGTCCTGAAATGCATTTATACAGAGATGTGGGAGGCTGTACGTGTCTTCTAGACAATTTATATGACAAATAAAGCAAAGTCTCTTGTGGTTTTGCTTCTGACTCGGTGTGAACTGGCTGTCAGCAGCCCTGCCTGGTGTTCCTCTCATTTTTGCCATAGCCACCCTCTGTCTGTCTGCCTCTGCAGGTGATGTGGCTGCCGGATGCAGAGCGGCAGCTGGTCAGGCAGATTGCTCCGGGATTCCAGCAGACTTCTGGCCTCAAGCTGGACGCAGAACGCATGAGAGAGAAAGGCATCGTGAGGCTCAACCTGCGCTACACCAAGGTCACGAACGAGGATGTCAGGTACAGTCCTCCGTTTGGATGCTCTGACAGCCCGTTTGCTGCACAGTGGGTGTCCACAGCTCCTTTCTAACATCGTGCCCTGCACGCATCCCTGGCCCAGCAGCATCTTTCTTGGCAATTCCAGGCCTTGTCTGCATACAGGTATTGTTTCAGATGGACTTGCTGTTCAAAACTTGAGCTGTGCAAGCTTGTCCCTACCCGTTAACCACAAACCAGTCCGTTCCCAGGATCGCACAGCTGACTCATGATCATCAAGTGCACAATGATCCTTTCTGAAACACAAATACATGAACAGTCTGATTCTTATTCCACTGTCATCCTTGGGGAAAAGTGAAGGTGTTCACTTCATTTTCATCCTCATTAGTAGCTGCCCTTTGCTTCTGTGAATCTGCTCCGGAGCTGCTATGACAGAATTTTTGATTAGTCCAATGTCTAAACTTGCTTTTAGAAATTTCTTTCTTACAGAGAATTCACCTGATTCGTTATTTTTTGTCACCTATTTAGACTGGTCAGTTCTCTTATTTAATTAGAGTGGTACACCATGTGCAGCCTTCTTCCTAAGTATATATTTGAGACGTGTAATTTTATCTTGTGGCTTGGCCCTTTTCTAAGAAAAGGGTAGATTGTAGTAGAGCTTTTTTTTCTTATTATTTTTGAGTTTGAATTTATTTCACAAAGAAATATTTGAAAAAAGAAGCATTTTCAGAGGAAATAAGTATTTTTGAAGGAGTTGTCTTATTATATGTTAGGTGCTGGAAGTAGGGAGGAAGAATTGAGCCTGCAGGTCTTTGAGACTGGTCCTATTTAGTGGTCCTGTTTAGTGTAATCTTTCTGTGGCTGCCAGCACTTGGTCTATCTGACCTTAAAATCAAGTCTGTGCTTTACCTCCAGGATAATTCCTGCCTCTTTTCCCCGACTTGTTTGCTTCTTTTCATGGAGAGGACCATATGCCAACTCTCATCTTCCCCACCTCATAAATCCCAAACTCTCATCAATCCCGCCTCAGCTGTCTCCAAAATCAGACCTGCCACCTGAGTGTTTCTGGAACCCTAAAAGCTTTGTGGTGCCTGGTCAAACACCGCTCAAGTCCTGCAGTGCAAGCTGAGTAGGTTCAAAAAGCCCTGGTGTAGCACAGTCTTCTCACCTCAATGTTGCTGTGACCACACTTGAGACTTCCCTAGCCTCCAGAGCAGCTTGATCGTGTGAGCTTTGCTTTGTCCACATTCTGTACAGCTGCTTTCCTCCTCAAAGTGCTTTGGTAGTTACTAAATTGCAAAAGTTAATCTCTGTGCTGTCCATGCCATGGAGACTAGTGATGTTTCTGCTTTGTGGGTAAGGAAAAACAGCAATTTATGCAAATTGCAGGGGTAGAAGGAGTCCGATATTAGCTCCTGATTCACTGCTGACGGCTTCTGTACCCCAGCTTTAAGTTTTTAGCCTCTTACACAAAATGACCTCTGGAGACTGGAAGCTGTAACCTCGCAACTGTCCCCAAAACAAGGGCATAGGAGCTGTAGGAATTGATGCTGCAAACCCAGTCAGTTTTTAATTAAGTAGATTGCCTTCGAAGCGTGACAGGCATCCGAGCCAGATGTTAATTGTACATCAACATGATGAGGTGGTGGTTAGAGAAACATGGTGCATCCATCTTTCACGAGGATGTGTCTGAAACGGGCTGTGGCCTTGGGCAGATAGTGGCTGTGGCCTTGTGGCAGAGGATAAGAAAGCTTTCAAGTTCAAACCACTCGATTGCAATGCCCTTGGGTTGCTTATGAGGTGACTGTGCCCTATTAAAAACCCATTTCATGCACTTCTAACCCAATAAATCTGGATTTCAGCAGAGCAGCTGGTGTGGGAGCTCTCCTCTTTGAGCTGAGGGTCTGATGCTCGCAAGACTCACCCCTCGCCCCATCTGTCTCCCGGCAGGGACTACACCACGGCAAACCTGAGTGTGAATCTCTACACTGTGAACGAGCCCTGGCTGTACTCCATCCTCTGGTGCACTGGTGTCCAGTCGGTCACCTCCGACAGCTCCCACATCCTTCGCAAGGTGCCTTTTCCCATCTGGCTGATGGTAAGCACGAAGGCCAGGAAGGTGCTGGGAGCCTCTGGAGGGAGGGGACACCGTGGAGGGGTGGCCATGAAACACAGCATCCATACAGCCGGGGGGTTTCTCCAAGAAGGTTTGCTTGGGTTCAATGTGCTGTTGAGGTTTTTCACCCTCTGTATGCCTGAGACCTGCAAAGGGAAAGGATTAAAGCACCTCTTGCACAACCCCTTCCTTCAGGTGGCCTCGCTTCTCCCCATGCAGGGTTTGGAGTCCTTGGAGAACACAACACACATCCTGTTTAATCCACTCAACTTTTCCATATTTCTCCAATGGAAAAACAAACAAACAAACAAACAAAAAAACACTTTCCAGACCTACTGCTAGAGTTGCAGGAGAAACAGCAAACATGGCTTTGTGTTTTAGGCAAGATGTAGAACTAGGTTTTTCACTGCTTTTAATACCAGACGCGGAGAGGTTTACCTCTGGCTATTGCCAGATACCCATCATGTAGCCAGCAAACCCTCTGAAATCTCTGCCGGCACTTTGGGTGTCTGAGCCAAACAGAAATATTTGTGCTGGAGCAGAGGGAAAATATCTGCATCAAAACATTCCCAAAGCACGAGCTCAGCTATGGAGGCATACATGCATGCGATGGGGCTCTTTTTTTGATAACAGATCCTGATGGGGGTAGGACAGGAGACAGCTGTTTTGCCCACTGTTCTGGCAGATCCCTTGGGAAAAGGGAGGTAAGATGAGCACAAGAAGAAGTTAACAGGCTTTAGTGAGTTATCCACATCTTTAGTGGGAGGTAGGAGCTTAAGATTATGAACATCTGTGCACAGTGTCCTTAGCCTTAGCTTAACCTTCTGCTTGTGTCTGACTACACAAATTCACACTGGTGTGCGCTGGAAAATTGAAAAAGGTCACCAGTCTGAGGCTGCTGGAAGAAGAGATTATCATTGTCTGAATGCTGCTGCGGCAAACATCTGTCCTCTGCTACAGCTGGCAGGAGCTGTGAGCACATCACTGGCAGCTTTTTGCTGCAAAAGCCTCATTGTCAGAGATGAAATGCAGCTGGTGTAGCTGGAGCCCTCCTCAAAGGGCTCTGCCATTTGCTGGATTTCCAAGTGAGCCCTCTGCTGTGAGCACATACCCCTAAATCCTCTGACATGCTGTAGAGGAGGCGTTTGAAAAGCTCAAGCCTGGGGTTCAGACCCCAGCTCGATATTCTCAAAGTGGGTGCCCAGTAGGGTGGCACTCCCTGCTTTTTTGGGGATTCTCCCTCAGATTTGAGCTGCCCTCTGGCTGGTTACGCTGAATTGATGAAGATTTTGAAGGGTTGCAAATGGGAGGGTTTCAGGAATAGGTCTTAAGCCGAGTAAAGACTATTTAAAAAAAAAATTAAATATATGGACCCCAAAGGAAGAGTCCTGCCCCAAAATTGTCAACTGTGGGTGACACAGAAAATTCCTGAGCAGATCTTAGTGTGGATGAGGCAGCACAATGAGTTGTCTCTGCATGATAGATGTCTGCTGGCCCATGCTCCCCTCTAAAGAGGTGAGAGCATGTCTTGAGTGCATGTCTTTAAACAATAAAAGTAAGTAAATTAAAAAAAAAAAAAGAAAATCAAAAAACACCACTTTTCTGTTTTTGACCATATTGAAATTCCAATTTCAATAAACCTGCTCATAAAACCTTGTTTTGGTATCAAATCCTGCTAGCTGTGAGCCTTCTGCAGGACTTTACAGGTATTGCAGATTTTTATTTTTATTTTACTTTTTAAATCATCAACATAGGGTCCTAGAGTTTGCCCAGAAAGTCATGTCTACAAATTGCTTGGGATATATCATCTAACCTTTGACCCACAAAATAACCTGATGTTTGTATCTTCAGTCGTGAAATGCTGTTGCTTGGATAAATTAAAAATTTAAATGCGTAGGTTTTCTTCTAACCTAGAAGACTCCTGAGTTTTCCTTCAAAACAATTATAATGGCATTCTTCTGCCAAGAAAATGTGAAATATCAATTTTGCATCTGTTGTTTTAGCAAATGCAGCAAATGTAACATTACAGAGAGATCTTCGTGCAATGTCTACACCCTGCCAAATGTCACCTTTCTGTAATTAAGCTGGGAAACACAAGGATTAAATCTCCATCAGAAGCTTTGGCTAATTAAAGCTTTGCCCTACCAGCTCTGCAGTACATTTTCACAGGGTTACTCGAGACACATAAAGAGGTAGTGACCAGAAATCAAGTTGTTCTCTGCTGGGAGATGGAGGCAGCAGAGCTGATGGCTCCCAATTGATGTTGCCCATGTCACCCTACTGTTGCATGAGCTCCTCTTTTTGCATTATGTATTTTATTCCTCTAATGAAACATTACTTGTATGTGTTAATGATGGTTGTGATGGATCTGTCTGGTAAGAAACCAGCATCCTGGTTGGAGCCATGTTGTTCAGGCTTGGTCTGGCAAAGCAGAAGTTTGTTGGCCTCTTACCTCACCTAGGGGTACAGCTGAGATAGGAAACTCAACTCCAGCCCACAAAGCTCTGAGAACACATCAGCACGTGAAAAGAGGCAGAGATTAAAATTGTTCCTTTTTGTGATTCTTCCTGATAACATCACTTTGGGTCATAGGCAAACATTAGAAATGTCATAAACTTTGTGATTTATACGTGACTCCTTCATCTCTGTGCTCTTCTTTCCGCCCTGGTGGTAACTTTAGCAACGTGTGGTCTCCGTGTGATTATGCCAAACTTTCAGATCTGCTCCTGTTTTTTTTTTTGTCTTCCAGCCTCCAGACGAGTACCGCTTAATCTGGATCACTTCTGATCTCATTTCATTTATCATAATTGTAGGAGTTTTTATATTCCAGAAGTAAGTAGCATTGTTATGGCTCAACTCTCGTGTATTTGTGGAGTGTGCTTTCATTGAGAGCGTGGGGTGGAGATGGAAGAGAGGGCTGCAGTGCTCCTCAGGCACTTGGATTGCAAATGCAGGAAAACTGTTTATTGAAACTTCCTACAAAGACTGCAAACAATAAGTCATTCCACTCCTGTGATGACACTGAATTGGGTGAAGTCACTGTTTTTAAGAAGAGTGAGACATCTCACAGTAGGAGTGACAGACTCCTCGCTCCTCTCATAAATGCGTGTGGTAGAGAAACCGTAAATGTTTTCTGGGGAAATGGATTTAAATGCTTTAAAGAAAAAAGAGAATATTATGAGATTCCACAGTTTTTATAATGTAGGCTTTTTTTTAGATTTTCTTAATTTATTTGGTTTCCACTTGATGAAGAAATGGAAACGTTTTAAAGCAATGTATTAAGTGATGCAAAGCTGTTATGACTGAACAGATCAAATCAGTTGCTTAGCCTGATGCTTTGAGAAAATTCTTCCATTTTTCAAAGAAAACGGGGAGCAATGAGTGCATGGCAGAAGCCTCTCGTCAGCCCAGGTCACTGAAAACAAAACGTTTTCAGAGCATAGAGCCCAGGAGCAGGGCTAGCTAAGACACTGATAAGTCAGTAGGAGATAAATCAACTTGCTAATGGCAGAGCTGGCCAAACTACCCTCCTCTTGATTATAAGGGAGGAAACCATGGTCTCCTCCCGGTGATGAGCCTTTTCTCCTAGGAGGCATTTTCGCTGTCAGTGATGACAGTGTAATAACCCTCTCTGGGAAAATGCGAGCTCAGGAGGGGGGAGATGTGCTCCCTCCGGCGAGAACAGCAGCCTTCTCCTGGGAAAATGTGTCATTTTGAAATTGCACCCCTCTCTTCCCTCAGCTTTATAATCTCATCTGCTTTAGCATGCACAAACTACTGTCCTAGAGACATCAAGGGGCTTACGCTTTCCTTCCCTCTTGAGCTCCGAAATGCCTTTGTGTCAGGAGTAGCAATTTCATTTCCTTCAGCCTTATGAGCTGGTGATTTGCTGTCGCATCGTCCCAGATCATCTGCCTGCAGCAATCCCTTTCCCTCCCCAGGGTAGATAATTACCTGGGTAGTTTTGCCATGCTACAGCAGGCTATTGCTCCTGCCAGCACCTGCTATGGGTTTGACTTCAGGCCATATGTCGGCTCTGGTGATAATTGTCCCTCTAAATTCGTGACTTGCACAGTCCCAGACCAGTCACCGATTCCAGCACAGGAAGATAGAATGAGAAACAGATACAGAACCCTCTTCTCCAATTAGATTTACCAACACTTAATGAAACCAATGACCCAAATGAGATTTGCCAATGTGTTTATAATTTTGCTAAGAATGATGGTGATTCAAATTGCGGCCATTTAAACCTTTCCTCCAGAAGGGCAGTGTGGCTGCGTTGTCTGGAAGCTTTCTCCCCCCCTTCAGATTCATCAGCTGGTTTAATGAGAGATTTCCCTACTCTTCAGGCCCTGTATTTCTCTGCCAGTTACAGAAAGGCAGGGTCTGACGTCTCTCAATGCTCCTCTCTCAAGAGCAGAATTCAAAGGCCAAGGCAATAAGACACTTGAAGTCTTTTGCATCATCTCCCAAAGCTGGTTTTAGCAGGCTTTCTGAATCAGAAGGCCACGGCTGAAGAAATTAGACTGAGTCATACTGCTGAATGTAAGCTGTAGGTCCCAGAGCAGAGTGAGCTGATGCATGCTTGGAGAGCAGAAGTCCCAACTATATGGACACTGCAATATCTGGACTCTTCCTCTCTTCACAAGTTGAATTTCTCCCAGCTTGGAGATGGTTTGAAGGAGTAGGGTGAGAGGAAGCAGGGTAAAGGATGGAAGGATTAATATGGCGAGGGTCAAATGTCTTCTGTTGGATCTCTGCCTTGGGACAACCCAACCCCAAGTTAGCAGAATCAGGGAGAAACTCTAGTACCAGAAATTGCATTTTCTACAGCAAGGCTTGCTCTTTTGAGAGCTCCTGCTTTGTGCATCCCGGCTAGGAGACCCCCATCTCCCTGCTGTTCACGGCTTCTCCACCACGCAGACGAATGGGTAGCAGCACGGAGGATAAACCAAAACTAAGCTGCAGCAGAACTACCCAGCTACCTGCTGACGTGGCTCAGCTCCAAGAAGCAGGGCTCGACGTTTGGCCTCCAATATGTCGTGGTGTGGTTGAGTTTGGTTTTCTGAAGCCCTCTTTTTGGGGCAAAATGGAGCCGCTTCCTTCACGTGAGGGACGAGGGGGTGGGTGGGAACAGAGGCACTGCTTCGATGTGCTCGTCGTCTCCTCTCCGCATGGCTTCTCTCTCCTCCGTAGCCACGGGCAGGGGTTGCTCCTGCTCTTCTGCTTCAGCTCTGGTGACCGGATCCTGGCAGCCTCTCCAGAGGGGGAAATACCGAGCGTGATGACTTCTAACCAATCTCTTTTGCCTCTTTGCCTTGTTTATTTTCTTACTGCTCTGACTGTTGTGCATGTTCCTCCTCTTTCTCTCTGCTGCATTCTGGCATCTCACAGCTATCACATGATCAGGTAATTCTGGTGCTTTCTTCCTCTTTCTCTTTTTCATTCAACCTTCCTTTCTCTCTTTCTTTCTCCCTCTCTGCTATGGCTTCACTGCAGAAGGACAGTGCAGGGCACAGCTTTTTCGGGATGCTTTCAAACATCTGGCTTCAGAGGGGGACCACAAGGGTCTGAACTTTGCATGGTCCATAGCCATGAGCACCACAGGAGCCTGATGCTGAAGCTGGTGGATGTTTTGAAGGCAATCTGACCTTTTGTTACGGTGATCCAAATCACTGCCTTTTAAAACAACCCTGATTCTGAGCTCCTGCGGTGTGTTGAAACTGGGAAATTCCCAGTGGAGACAGTGCTTTCTCCATGGAATTAATCTCACTGCAAAATATCTCCCTTCTTTCTGCATTTACCAGAGGTTTTTAAGACAAACCTCTTCTAAGTTGGCCAACTCTATAGAGGAAAAAGTAAAACTTATATGAAGTATCACTTCTCCAGCCCTGGAAATGAATGAATAGGGCTAATATCTGACAAGATTTGGCTCAGCAATTGCTGTACTCATTGAGTCTCTTCCCAGCCACACCACTATGAAACTGGAAGAAATACAGTATGAAAATGAAAATAGTGCTGCAGCCAGGAATGGGATGAGCCTGGGATGTTGAAGTGCCATCAGTTGGACACCCAGATTTCTCCTTGCATTGGCTGT
The DNA here is from genome assembly GCF_965140915.1 of Aythya marila. Classification (NCBI taxonomy): domain Eukaryota; kingdom Metazoa; phylum Chordata; class Aves; order Anseriformes; family Anatidae; genus Aythya; species Aythya marila. The sequence continues at coordinate 2,221,326 of NC_139042.1, forward strand.
TTTCTCCCCAGTAGTTTTTATCCCACTGGAGGGAAGCGCTGCCGCCTTTCTGCAGTAAAGCCTTTACCACGTCCGTCCTCGGACCAAACTCTTCACGCGTTACCTTCTCCATTCCTTCCGCTTTGTGCCATGGGGTTGTATTTCTGAGGGCTGGCTACTCCCTAGGTGTGCTTAGCCCTCCCCTCTTCCCCTGCCCACCCACTGCCTTGGGGTTTGGGGTTGGCCACCTGGAAGCATTGCCTGCTCCTCGAGGTACCTTGGACTTGCGGCATTGTGTCCTCGCGTCACCTCCCTGAGATGGGGCCAGGCTGAGCCCTCCAGCGGTGCAGGGAGGTTGGGTGTTTGCCTCCTGCCACCTCCCCGTTGCTTTTTTCACGGGGGTAGGGAGAGGAGAGAGGCATGGAGGAGTGGGGCAGGCTTTAGAGAAGAGCTGTAGCAGGACGGGGATGTGCAGTTGTGGCTGGCTTGGCTCTTTGCTCCCTTCCATTTTATCACCTTGGCACCAATCACCTCTATTTTCCTCACAGTCTGCCATTTCCCATCTCCTTCCCCTGCCATTTCTCCTCCAACCCAACGGCCCCAGTGGTGGCCCTAACACTCTGTGTGCTGTCTCTGTGTTGTTGTCCCAGTATTTTTTAGTCTGTTCCCACCCCGTGTCCGTCTGGTCTGCTTTGTTGCCAACCTCCCAGAACAAGACCTCCCTGCAGTCTGGCTGGCACAACGAGCCCCTCTCTGGGCTGCCCTTTTTGCACACTGCTGTCCTAACTGTGGCCGATCACAACAGAGTCCAAGGGGGTAGGAGAGGTGTTATTTTCTATTAAACAAGCTTTCTGGCATCCCAACTCTACTGAGCACAGCAGCAAGTGTTTCATATGGTGTAGCTGGAATTGCATCACGGTTAAATGCTGATGGCTTCTCTGCTAAGCCATTTTTGTAAAAAATGGGGGTGGCTGCTGAAAACTTGGCTTACTGTTGTAGCTGCCAGTGGTCCCATGCAGAAGCTAAAAGAGTAATTGCATGACCCCTGCAAATTTGGGCTGGTTTTGGTGTTGTGTCTTGGGTGGGTCCCATTTGAAAACACATCCCTGCTGTGAGCTGCTCCTCTTACCCAGCACTGAAATTCTCACCTGGATGCCCAAGAAATCCTGGCTGGATCTGCTGTCACCCTCTACTAGCCCAGTAAAAGGCCCTCGGATTTTGGGAGTGAGGACTTGGGATTCCTGGGTTCCCTCTGTTCCAGCTCAGGTTGCAAAGACATTGCCCAGAGAAGTGGTGCAAGAGCTGTTGGAGAGCCTGAGTTGGGATATCCTTGTTGGGGCTAAGAGATGAAAGATTTGTTGACAGAGCCTTTAGGTTATATGGATGGAAAACTCAGTTTGAAACCTTCTTAGCTTATTCAAGCAGAGCAGTGCACTCCTGCAAGAGTTACAGGCCCCTCGTGCACGTTTAGCTGGCCTGGGTCTGACCACAGCCACCACGTGAGATGGGGAGCAGAGGGCAGTAGTCTTTCTTCTTGGCAAGAGGTTTCAGAAAAGGACCCTGCAGCCCTTTGAGGCTGGGCTGTCCAGGCCCCAAAATGGCCCACGCCCTCCATGGGATGTTTAGGATCTGGGGGCAAGAGATGGTTGTGCCTCTTGGCCATGCAATGCATCAGGATTTTCATCATTAGGCTGTTGTGGGCATGGAGAAGACGTACAGCAATGTTTTGGTTTGATTGTGGAATGTCTTATCCTGTGAGATCCTGTGCACGTATTGATTCTAGGATCTGCCTATGTGGGACATTAAGGGCAGAAATGATCGTCTTCTAAGTTAGAGCAGCTCAGCTTAGATGAAAAAGAAAAATGTTTTAATTTTTTAATGCTTTAATGTCTTCTCCACTGCATGCTTCTATGTTGCTTCTGTCCATGGGCCCGTGCGTGGTGCAGTGTTGCCATCCCAGCAGCCACCTTCATCTGTACCTCAGTTATAGCTTGACAGTCACCTGCTGAGATTTGGGAAAAAGAGGGAAAACAGAGGGAGTGAGCACCAGCTGGGTTTGGAAGAGCTGCAGAACCTCATCTGTGGGTGTTGCTTTGTTGGGCTGAGATTTGGGGGGTGTTCCTCAGGTTTTCTGCCCCCGGAATGGGGAGGAGGTTATGCATTTAAGAGAAGGCAGCTGTCACCCCAAACCAGAAAAATTACATTCTCTTGTGTGGGTAAGCCACTAGATGGTGCCAGAAGATCAGAAACCCCATAAACCACCGTAAATCTCTGCTGTTTTTCCATCAAATAGCTTTGTTACATCCCTGGTTCTGGCAGGGAGAACGGGAATAACTGAAAGCCTTCCTCTCTGGGCAGGAGATAGGGAGAATTGGTGGGTTTGGGGCCAGGAAAGCCCACCAAGCCCTGCTTTTCCCCTATTTGCAGTAGCCTGCCTTTCTCTCTTAATGCCAGCAGCTCTGCAGCTGAGGTTCTGTGATCCAGGGAAGCTCCCAGGATGAAAAAGAGGTTTAAAAGGAAAATCCTATGACTTGGCCGTGCTGCAATCGCTTGCTGCAATTGCAATTACTAGCATCAGTCAGTTTATTTACATGCATTCAGTAATTAGAATAAAAGCCTGGCTGACCTTAAAGGGGAGCCAGGTTCCCATCAGCCTCATTGTATTCATGAAGTTTTGGTTTTATAAGAAGTCTGCGTTTTGGGTAAAAGCCTGTAAGCAAAGACCTGGCATTTGGGGAGAGGCAAGTGCTCTGGGAGAAATTATGATCAGAGGCATCATATGTGACAGCAACCCGTGTTGAGACTGCTTTGAGTTCCCTTTAGAGAATCTCATGGTGATGTCTCAGGCTTGAGACGTTTATTTGACTTTGAGCTCTCTTCTCCTACAAGCGTGAGGGTGCCACATAGTGAGGAAAAGGTTCTGGTTTCTTTACTTGGCTTGGTCTCTGTTCCCTATTTCCAACCCTAAGAATCAAAATAGTTCACCCCTACAGGGCAGTTGGGTATCTGATGTGGTCCTCGGTGAAATTAATGCAATTAGGATGCTCAAGGTGGTTAGAGATGACCAGTTTTTATGTCTGTACCCTCCCTGAGATAACACACTCATCTCCAAACATCTTCCTATCATGCGGGGTTGTGTAGGCACCAGGGCAGGAAGGCATGAGGGTCTTTGGGACTTGGTCTCCCCAGTGTTGGTGGCCACTTGCTTGGAGAGGACGCTCCTGGGGCTGAGGACTCCAGCCCCTGATAACCCCTTCTTCTCTTGCAGGTGGCGTTTAGGAAGCATCAGGACCTACAACCCGGAGCAGATCATGCTCAGTGCTGCTGTCCGCCGGTCCAGCCGGGATGTCAAGATCATGAAGGAGAAGCTGATCTTCTCGGGTATGAATGGGGCCGGTCGCACGAAGCTATTCGCTCCATCCTACAGCTGCTACCTGTTGGAGGAGAGATGGTTTTGATATGGGTGTCATCTCCCACAGCTGGGACAGGGCAGCTGGACCGATCCAGCTGCACTGAACCACTTGTGGGACGTGGTCCTGCCTCACCCATCCCAAAATGTTCCAGGCCTGAGCACCGATTTGCTCATAAATCCTGCTTTTAACTTCCCAAGCTGTGCTATGCAGCTGTCTTACGCTGTCTCACATCTCCTCTCTTAATTGCCAACAGTGTCAAAACTGTAAATTAAAGCAGTGCTGTGAGTTGCTGCAGATAATGGTGACGAGTTTGAGGTAGACCTGGATCCCTGTCATCCTCCCAGCCTTTCTGTGTTAGTGTATGCTGGCTTCCTCTCAATGATCCAGCCTCCAAGAAAGATCTCAAAAATGTGTACAAAGAAAGAAATGTTTAGCTTTAAAAGATTAAAGTTGGCACGTGAAGCTGGAGAGCTCACATTAGAAGGGATGTGAATATAAATTGCCCCTGGAGCTCTGTTGTTGGTGTTCATTCCTCGTATCAGGGGCTAGAGACCTCCAGCAGGGATCAGGGTTTATTGTCCTGGATGCACACACACACAGCCAAAAAGACAACTCTTGCTTCAAAGAACTTATTGTGGGCACGGCAAGCCTGATTCTACCCACCAGAAACAGTCAAAATGGGGAATAAATCCAGGGAAACCAGAGTGAGAAAGCAGTGGGTCATAGCAAAATTAACTATTTCCACTATTTTCTAGACATAAACTGTCTTCGACACAAACCACCCTGTGAGGTAGGGGTTGTGTTTTAAGGATTTGTGCCTCTGAAACAAATGGTTTTGCTTAGGGTTGGAGTTTAACTATTAGAACATTGATGGGGGCACGGTTTTCCCAGTGAAACCAGTGACTACTGGAGTCTCCCCAGTTCTAGAAGAGTGGCTGGGGTAGGGATTAAGTTTGAGTATCTTGCATCCTCATCTCCAAAGGCAAGTAATTCCGTCTGTGGCATAGCATCACTTATATATGGGGGTTCCAGTTTTGCTTCTGATATTGACAGGACACTCAGGGTCTGAAATTTAGAGGTGAGCCAAAATTTGGGGGCAGATCGTATTCACAACTGGTTTAAAATGGTGGCAATGTCACTAAAGCCAGGGATTAAATCCCTGTAGGATCAGACAGACCTCACGTGCTGGCTGCTCGATGCCTGTTCCCTCAACCACGAGCTTTCTCCTGGGTCTTTGCACCCCTGTGATGATGCCTTCTCCTTCTTTACCCTCCCCAGAGATCAACAACGGCGTGGAGACCACGGACGAGCTGTCCCTCTGCTCCGAGAACGGCTACGCCAACGAGATGGTCACCCCCACGGATCACCGGGACACCAAGCTGCGGATGAACTGAGGGGCTTCCAGCCCAAGCCCACGGGTGGCCAACCCCACGTTCGCTCCGGCAACGAGAGCCGTGCTCTCCTGCTGGCCATGGGACGGGACTTTGAAGGAACTGCTGGCTGGGCAGCTCGCCCCTTCCCGTTCCACCATCAGTGGCTGCTCCACCTCCCTGGTTGCGAGGTTGGGGGGGCTTTTGTTTTTTGTAAATATGTAAAAAAAAAAAAAAAAAAAAAAAAAAAAAAATCCGAATTTTGTCTTTTTTTGGTGTAATTTTTCCAGGGCATGAGTGGAAATACCACGTTCATTAAATCCTCTACCCTTATGGCTGAAGTTATTTGAATTTTGATGTGACAGCCTGAGTCCCGGGGGGGGAGCTGGGACAGCTCTCCCCACCCTGCTCCATTCCTTCCCTCGGTGCAGCGACAGTGTAGCTGAATTGTTTAAACCGTATGTTGTGAAGTTCTTGTGAAATGTCACTTTTGTTCTGTTTTCCTTGTTTTTCTTTTTTCTTTCTTTCTTTTTTTTTTTTTTTGTTTGTTCCCTTTCCTCTCCCCCTTCCTGGGCAATGAAGTTTTAGCTCTAATTTAACTGGTTGGAGGAGAGAAGCTTTCCTAGGAGAGGAGACTGCTCTTCCCTGCTGAAGCTCAGAGCTGGGGAAGGAGCTGCACTGGCTCAGTCACTTGGGCACCTTCTCCCCATCCTGTCCCCCATCCCCAAACCCTGGATGTTCACGAAGAATGGCCTTGAGATGTTCTGCTGTAGTCTGAAGGCAAACCCTGTGTGGCAGCTGAAGCTTGGCCTCTGCTGGCAGCAATGCTTGGATTTTGTCCTTGCTCTTTCTATCTTCATGAGTTGGGCTCTGTTGGCAGCCCAGATGGCTTGCAAAAAGCAACGCCACGGGCACCAACACCCCTCATGTCTGGCTAAAGTGCCTGCCACTCCGAGTGGTGTCTGCAGATGCTCCTTGCTTCGCCATGCAGGAAGAAGGGGTGGTGATGGTGCAGTGTCAGCCCCTCCGTGCCAAGCAGATGCCCGTGCATGAAGGAGTTGTAAATAGTCTGGAAGGCGAAGCAGCCCAGGAGAGTAATTTATTCCTGCAAGGAGACTTTTCCTCCTTGCTTCAAAAGCAGGATCTCTAAAGCTGCATGTTGGTGTCCTCCAACGGAGTGATGTGGTTTTTTTTTGCAGCAGCAGATGCTGACAAGCTGACAACAGAGAGAGCTCTCAGCAGTGTGTTTCCAATACAAAAGGCTTTAAACCAAAATCCTAGATGAGAGATTTAAGCAAATAAAAGCTCAGAAACCAAGTAGATGGCAGTTACATTTCATCCCCTCCCTGAAACAGCCCGCAGCCAGCCCAAGGGCAGGCTCAGCTCGCTAGAGGAGCCTGGTTTTGGGTCACTGCTGTTCACACAGAGCTGGTTCCCAAGGCAGCTGAAGCCATCCCGAAGGCTGCTGGTGGTGTGAATGGGGCTTGGCTCCGTCCCCGCAGCCTTCTGCTGCTGGGTTGCTCCCTGCCTCGCTGGATCTCGGTCGACACAACGTGCAAAGTGGGAAATCCCATTGAGCACGAGCTTCCTTTGAAGCCCTGAAAATGCCAGGACCATGAAAGTCGTTTCCCGTGGAGGGGACAGGAGCCAAAGCTCAGTCTTTGGGCTCTGGCTGAGCCGGGCTGCAAAGCCCTTCAGCGGCTGGGAGAAGTCCCCTTGCAGAAAAAGAAGGGAGGTTTGGGGATGCTGATGTACGTCATGTTCAACACCTAAAACCAAGAGAAAAGCCGGAAAAAAAGCCTCAATAAACAGCTTTGAGCAGTTTGTTCTTGTTTTGGCAGTACTGAACTGCTTTTTTTTTAGTTTACGGAAGTAGTGTTCTGAAGCACCAAAGTTTTGTGTTCAGTGTGTAAGAAATGGGGATGAAAGTGGCAATCTTAGTTGTAGAAAAGAAGGCGTGTCAAAGTAATGTAAGAAAATACTCCTATAATGCAAGTAAAATCTGAATTGCGCTGCTTAGGAGATGCCTACTAAAGCATCACAAACTGAGTTTAATTTATTTGCATTTACCCTGTTTTTTATGAATGTAGGTGGAACAAGCCCATGGTCCATGCGCCCTCTTACCTTCCCCAAATGCTGTTCTCCTATATGGTACTCTCTCGAGTCTGTGAAACATAGTTGTGTTTTTTTTTTTTTTTTTTTTTCCTCCAGAATTGCAAATTTTGGTGGATTTGAAGGCTTTTGAGAACAACGTTGCTTCTCCCTTTAATGCGGTTGTTGTATTGAAACATTCCCGGTGGATTGTCATTGCCAAGTGAGAGATGTTAAATCTCGGCACCTGTCAATAATCACCTGCATGTTCTGTTTTTATCCTTGGAGATGACTTTATTGAAAAGTGAAGTGCTTAAAAAGCTTGGAAGTGTTAAAAGGCAATCCAGCAAAGAGTTGTTGTTTCCACAATTCATTTTTTTAATGATGAGACCCGAACTTTACGCGTGATGCACTGACTGTTACCGTTATCGTCCTGAAGATTTGCTACTTTTTTTTTTTTTTTTTTTTTAAAGGATGATACTTTTTTGATGAAAATAGAGCTAGACCAAAATGAACTCTGCGATCCTCTGTGAAATAAACTGTCAGTATTCCCCTGCCAGTCTGTGGTGCTGTCGTGTGTTCTGCAAAATGGTGGTGCCTTGCTCTTCTTGCGTTGATCTCCGTGGCTCTGCATTTTTATGCGTTGTGGTGGGAACCTTGTGGTAGGAGCAGGGGGAGGGTTGGTGACCCATCCTTCTTGAGATCAGTTGTGCTGCATCCTCTCTCCCATCCAGATTTTATGAGACAGCAGCTGATAACCAGGCAAGTGGAGAAGTGACTCTGCAGGCCTGAATCTTGAATGATAACTGGAATAATTGCTTGGTGCTTGTGGCTGTGTGGGGACAATGATGCGCCCATATAAGAGATCTAGCCACAGTTGTCAGCCAAACGAACGGGAAGCAATTTATTTCTAACAAACTTTATGCAAGTCATTGCCCCAGGGTGCTGTGGAGGCCAAAAACCAAGAGCACGTTCAAAGAGGAGTAAATGGCTCGTACATCCATTAGCACTTATTAAACACAGCAGTCCGGATGCAAGATCCAGCTTGAGAAGACCCTGAGCAGTCGTTTGCTAAATGCGTATGTTAAGGGAAAGGCTTGCTTTGTGCTTGCTCTCCTTCTTATTCCTAACCCCCGGATCTGCTCCCAGCTGCAAACGGCGGAGGGTGCTTTGGGTTAGGAGGGGATCTCGTCTGGGCCAGCCTGGGATTGTTCTTTGTTAAGCAGCTGTTTTCTCCAGGCCATGAATAGCTGCATTTAAGGGATAGATGAAAGGGATTAAAGTAAATACAGCACTATCTCATTGGTTGGTGATGGGTAGGCAGTACTGTGTCGAGGATTTGACTGGCTCAGGGAATACCATTTGAGTGTTAAAAATGATCTAGCCCCAGGGGACAGGGCGTATCCAGGGTATATATATCAGGTGGACAACTGATATCCACATTATGGAATAATCCAAAATGGGGGGCTGTCGCTGCTGTACCCTGTGGAGAGATACTGAAACCTTGGAGGAAGAAAAATGCGAGTCGTGGACTCTGTTATTCAAACAAAAGAGCTGAGGATTGGTCGCTGGCTCTAAGCCCGAATGGCTTGGGACAGCCAACATTGTGCTATTTAACTCTTTCTTCCTAAAACTGCCCTCGTTTGTAAGAGCTTAGGGGTACAGCTGGGATAGTTCTCAGAGCATCTGGGAACCATTCCAGCACTTCACATTTGCTGGTAGAGCTGCAGCCCTGGGGTCTGGGAGGCGATACCCTTGTGACCATGCCCTAGGTCTGCAAGGGTATCTGCCATCAGAAGGACCTCTTCTATCTCTGTTAAAACCTTCATGGGATGCAGTGGCTCAGAGTTTGTGAGGTTCAAACTGGGTACAAAAAGCCCAGCTGTGATGTGAGCAGCTGCAGTGGCACAGGGTCTTCTTTCTTCTTTCTTCTTTCTTCTTTCTTCTTTCTTCTTTCTTCTTTCTTCTTTCTTCTTTCTTCTTTCTTCTTTCTTCTTTCTTCTTTCTTCTTTCTTCTTTCTTCTTTCTTCTTTCCTCTTTCCTCTTTCCTCTTTCCTCTTTCTTTCTTCTTCTTTCTTTTTTCTTTTCTTCCCTTTTTCTTTTCTTCTTTCCTCTTTCTTCCCCTTTTCTTTTCTTCCCTTTTTCTTCTTTCTTTTTTCTTCCCCTTTTCTTTTCTTCTTTCTTCTTCCTTCTTTCTTCTTCTTTCTTCTTTCTTCTTTCTTCTTTCTTCTTTCTTCTTTTTCTTCTTTCTTCTTTCTTCTTTCCTCTTTCCTCTTTCCTCTTTTCTCCCCTTTTTTCTTCCCTTTTTCTTCTTTCTTTTTTCTTCCCCTTTTTTTCTTTCTTCTTCTTTCTTCTTCTTTTTTCTTCTTTCTTCTTCTTTCTTCTTCTTTCTCCTTTTCCCTTTCCCTTTCCCTTTCCCTTTCCCTTTCCCTTTCCCTTTCCCTTTCCCTTTCCCTTTCCCTTTCCCTTTCCCTTTCCCTTTCCCTTTCCCTTTCCCTTTCCCTTTCCCTTTCCCTTTATTTTTTTCTTCCCTTAAGTTACTTTTTTTTTTCTCCCTCTCTTCCTCCTGAGCCCTCCTTCCTCTTCACTTACTGCTCTACCCCCTCACCTGCATGGCTCCCTCCTGCTTTTTCTCTTCTCCTGGATGCTGGTGACTGCCCTTCACCTCTGCTAACTGGCTGTGAGCAGGAAGGGAGGGTTCTGACTCTCTCCATGGCAAGCTGGAGCACACAGACAGCTGTCCTGGGTAGGATTCATTTCATCCCTGGGGCATGCAATGGGAAGGTACAGACCATGGTGTGACCAGGTCCTAAGTGACTGTCTCCATCGAGACATCTCACTTGATTTATCCAAAATTGTCTCCTACTTTTCCACTTGCCTTTCCCACTCTTTTCTACTTGTTTTCTTCTTAGCTTAGCTGCATCCCTCCTCCTTCCTATTTCTTTCTTCTCCCGACACAGTCGCTCTGCTCCTCCTGCAGGAAGCTTTCACTCCACATTCACACGGAGCTTTTCGCGAAATTCCTGATCCTACAAACACTTATTTTATTTTTAATGCTCACAGCTTTGTGCCTAATGGCTTCTGTGGGCCACATGCCATGGGTTGAGTGTTTTTAATGTGAAGAAGTGGCTTTACAGTGGAGTAGGACTCAGCTCACAGCCCCTGCACTTTCAGGCTACAGGGTCCTAGCCCCATGCTTTATGGCTGCACAACACTGGCAGCTTTATAACCTCATTGAAGGGTATCCAAACCCCAAGAGATCTGTTTTTGGTGCCCCACAGGACAGGGTCAGAGCCTGTGCATCCTGATGACCCAGATCCAAACCATCTTTAGCTTCATCCATGCCTGGATGTGGCCCAGCACAGCCAACTCGATCATGGTGGAAGGTCCCAAGAGCAAAAATTCCCCAACCTTCTTATCCCACAGCACAGGCTGGGAAACCACAATCCTTTCCAGGTTGCTGCTAATTTATATGCAAATGCTGGGAGCGAGCAGGATGCCAGCTTGCATCCCAGCAAAGGGAGAGGAGCAGAAAGGATCCATCCAGCACACATGGTGGTGGTGCTCCAGGGAAAGGTGATTTTACTGGGATAACAACGTGCAGGGAGTGGTGGTTATAAATATTTCCTTTCTGTTTACTATGAAATAATGCAACTTGTTCAAAGTGATGCTGGGCACGGGAGGGAAGGCAGCCTGCAGGCTGCTGGTTACTTCATGGTGCAAATATTGGCCTCCCCAGGGCTGCTTTGCTCCCTGCTGAGAGTATTTACAAATTCAGCCAACAACTAGGATTAAGGTGGAGGGGGAGCGTGCTGAAAGCCACTTGGGACAAGCCTTCCCTTCTGTTCTCATGATCCTTATGGACCTAATTATCCCACATTAACGAGGGGCACTGCCGCTCCTAACTCCCCCAATCCATTCCTGCTATGGGTGCCTTTTTTTGCTCGCAGAGCCGTATTTTATTTATCAGCTTTATTGTGGTTTCCAGCGGGATGGAGTCTCCTCCAAATGAATCGTTCCACCTGGACCCCAATTTGCTCTCCAGATGGCTGGGCCCTCCGAAGCAGCCCTGGTGTGATATATTTTCCCCGAGCCTCCATGGGCTTTCCCTGGGTTTTGGCTCCTCCCTGGCTGCCTGTTATTGACAGCTGCACGGCTAATGCCCTGTAGCTCTCCGGCGTGTCATTCGGGAGAAACAAAAGCAGATTTATCCCCCTCCTCTTTAGCAGCGAGGATAAAAGCAGGGCTTTTGTGCTTCCCCCAGCATTGCTGGAGAAGGGCTGAGCACGCTTTGCGGAGGGGATCCGTCTCCACGCCGAGCCACAGAGTGGATGGGAGCTCTCCGAGAGGAACGCTGAGGCTTCACGAGGTCCCACCTGGAGGACACAACCTGTGGGCCAGGTAACGTTGGGCTTCCTGGGGAGCTTGCCCCAAAATACCCAGTGCTTGCTGCTGGGCTGTGCTCGGATGGAGAGCGATGCGGAGAGGAGTGCGCGTGGGCAGCGGGGGAACCCAGTCCCTCCTTGGAGCTGGATTTGTATCTTGGGTAGACAGGAGGACTGTGAGCTGGGGAAAGGAATTTGGATTAATCCAGGGTGGGGACACGTCTCTTTGTAAGCTGTGAGCAATCCCAAGGGCTTGGAAACTTGGAATTAGGGAGGGAGGCAGGGAGATAAATCTATTTATCCTTTTTGGCTGGAGTGCCGGCAGAACACGGAGCTCGCTGTGCTGTCCAGAAAGCTGCCTTTGTTGTAACTTCTCTAAATCACTTCGAACTAACTAACAGCATTTCCCCTCTGTGCGTAGCCCTGAGCACCCATCGGTGCCATTTGGGATGTTTGGAGCCTTCACCGTCTCCCCCAGGGTTTCTTAGATATTTACATAGGGCTTGTCACGCTGCTTCACTGCTCTTCGGGGCTCTGCAACACCCCATGGTGGGAGTAGAGATGTTTTTGTGTGTGTTTTTTGCAAGCACAGAGTATATGATGACGTTTTACCAAGGTAGTGGGGCAGGGATCCTCAGGATGAGGGTGGGTTGTCCTACACGTGGCCACGCAGTGCAGGTGAGGTGCAGATGTCCTGCTGAGGACTGGGTGGATGCCACAGAGCAGCTGATGTCTGCCGGTTTGTGACCCCGTCTGGGGACCTGTGCTTCTGCCAGAGGCACTTGGTGAGATGCTCCAGAGTCTGGTTCGAGGGGCCAAACACTTATGAGCAGAGTCTGAGCCCCCCAAATGTGCTTTTTGCTGTTACAGAGCCTCAGAAAACCAATCTAAAACCTGCATGGCCGTGATAGAAGCCATGATAAAGAGTGCTGAGCTGGCTGCCCTCACTGGCACCCAGCTCAAGAGGTGAATCATAGAATCACAAAATATCCTAAGTTGGAGGAGACCCACAAAGACCATCGAGTCCAACTCCTGGCTCCACACAAGACCACCCAAAAAACAGACCCTATATCTGAGAATGTTGGCTCCTTGAGCTCTTGCAGCTCATTGCTGTGACCATGTCCCTGGGCAGCCTGTCCCAGAGCCTGACCTCCTTTTGGGTTCCTAACACCCAGCCTGAGCCTCCCCTTTCCGAGCTGTTAGTAACTGCCTTAGAAAAAAAAAACAAAAATCTCCTAAAAACAGAAAGTTTGTTCTACTGGGATGGTGTTGGGTTGGAAATAGCCTAGTGCCCACTTCTGTGTTGTTCTTTGGAGGAAATGGTTACTGAGGATGAGTTATGGATGTGGGTAAAGGGGTGTAGTCCCTCTAGATTTTTGGATGGAATCTGCACTTCCCCATGATGCTGAGAAAGCTGCAGAAACCACAATGGTGTTGGACGTCATGGGAAGATGTTTTAATGAACACGCTATTCTCTTGCTTCCTTCACTGCTTCCCAATCAGGATGCATCGAATGATGAAGGAAGAGTCCAGTTACAGGACGAGCAGCCTGGAGAATGCAACGCGTGACCCAAGCAAAGAAAAGCTGCACATGAAGCTCTGCAGTGGGTCCTGCCATGCTGAACAAATCCTCCAGACGCTAAACTCCTACCGGCAGAGCGGCATCTTCACAGACGTGGTGCTATTAATCGATGGGCAAGAATTCCCCTGTCACCGTGCTACGTTGTCAGCCAACAGCACGTATTTTCGGGCTATGTTTGGTGGCAATCTCAAGGAAGGCCACCAGAATATCATTAACATCCAGAAGATTTCTGCCTCTACCATGTCTCTTCTTCTTGACTACATGTATGGGGGGAACATCGTCATTCAGGAAGACAACGTTGAAGGCATCTTGGAACTGTCTGACTTGCTGCAGATCTCCAAGCTCAGAGATGCTTGTATCACCTTCCTTGAAGGCCAGCTCCACCCGTGCAATTGTTTGGGCATCATGAAGTTTGCCGACTCATTCTCCATCACTTCCCTGACCGAAAAGAGCAAGAGGTTCATGCTGGAGTGTTTTGTGGAGGTGTCGTGTCATGAAGAGTTCCTAGAGATGGGTGTGAAGGAGCTGGTTGAGTACTTGTCTGATGAGCAGCTGGTGGTGCCCAAGGAGGAAGTGGTCTTTGAAGCAGTCATGCGCTGGGTACGGCATGATGTCCCTGCCAGGAAGGGAGCCTTGAAGGACCTCCTAGAGCATGTGCGACTGCCACTGCTTGATCCCACATATTTCCTGGAGAAGGTGGAAATGGACGGACTCATCCAGGACTCAAAGGAGTGCATTCCTCTACTGCACGAAGCCCGCAAGTACTACATCCTTGGGAATGAGGTCAGCTCCTTGAGATCAAGGCCCAGAAGGTAAAACCCAGAGTTGTGTTTCCTAGACCTGAGTGGCCTAAGTTCATGGATCTTAAAGCTGGTGGGGTGGGATTCTCTGATTTTTTGATTTATTTTCTATTATTTTAATTTTTTCCCTCCAATTACTTCTAGCCTCTTGGGCATCATCATGGCTCCTAGCTCAAAGGCATTGCTGCTAGGTCAGTAGTTAATGTCCATTGGAAAACAAACAAACAAACAAAAACAGAACCAAAAACAATATAAAAAAATAAATTAAAAAATATACTGTCCAGGTAGCTACCTACGTACCCTCAGATTCTGTCTTTCGTGCCTTTGATTTTTTGATCAACAAGAAGATAAAGAACTCCTGGCCTAGGCAACTGACAGTGTAAAGTGGAGGATGAAAAGGAAAAACAGTTCCTTGGGATGGATGTGTGTGGAAATCTGCACCTTTCTGTCACTTTGGCATTTGGATTTGCTAGATTTGGTCAGATATTTTGGAGGCCTCTGCTGTTTTTTCGTGGTCACAGAGGTCCCTCTGCTTGTGCTTGGTAAGAGCACCGATGGAGACCTCTGCTCTGGGGTGGGTAGCCATATCAAACCAGGTGGTTTGCAAGGCTCCCCATTCTTCTCTAGAAGAGACCAAGTTCTTGAGCTCTCCTGCCCTTTGGCTCAAGGAGCCCAGCTGGTTTTTTTGCTGCTCAGTGGAGAAGCCTGAGCAAAAGGATGCAATTTGAACCAATGCCTTTCAGAAGGTCCAGCCTGGAATTTAGGGTTTCTGTCAGGTGGAAGAGCTAGTTTGAACCCTTTCAAACTGGTGTGAGACTTGAAGCTGGCTCTTTGTGCTGAATGACACAACAGGTTGTTATCTAAAGGACTGCTCAATAGCAGAGTCTGTGCTGACCTCCTCAAGGACGCAGACCATTAAAATTCACTGGGAATAAATCCCACCCCCAGCATCTACATTTTAATTCACCTCCTTCTACAGCTTTGGCCTTAAGTGAGTTGTCTCAGGCTGTGCAAACCATGGCAGGGCTGGGGATTGGACCAAGTCCTTCAAATCCCCTTCCACCCTCCTCCCTCCTCTCCTTCCCCTCCTGCAGAGCTGTCCCTCTCTTGCCACCTACCAGCTGGCAGGATTTTCCTTCCCCTGCTGTCTCTCACGTCTGCTCACTGCTATTGGGGCTGGAGAGAGTGAGATTTCCTGGAAACACTTCTCTCTCCAGGCAGAGAGCGTGTGGCGGGCCGGCTGCCAGGAACAGCTTTGCACGTCTGTGGCCGTGCGTTGAGGATTAAGCTTGGAAGTAATGAAGGGAGAGGGTGAGGGGCAGGGGGCAATGCCACGATTTGGACCCTTTGGATCCAAGCTGAGAGATGTCTTTAATTTGTGCATGCCTGTAAGAGGGAAGGTGCAGGGAGGAGAATGATTTGCCTAGAAAAATCAGTAGCTGATGAAGGAAATAGCCTAAATGGGTTAGGGGACTTACCCTTGTCTTTCATGTTCTAGGTTCATGGAGCTGGCAGAAGTCATTGTCATCATTGGGGGCTGCGACAAGAAAGGTCTTCTGAAGCTGCCCTTCACAGACCTCTATCACCCGAAGAGCAGGCAGTGGACAGCCCTCTCCAGCGTGCCCGGTTACACCAAGTCAGAATTTGCTGCCTGCACACTGAAGAACGATGTGTACATATCAGGTGAGATGCCCTGGGGTGGCTGTTCCCTTCCTGCTTGAATTAAGCAGTGGGACCTCTGCTTGGACAGCCACTCCCCAGGTCTGTTCGGTGGGACTCATTCACGTTTTGACTCCAGAGCAAAGTCATTTCTTCTGAGTGAAGTTTACTCTTGTGTGGTTTGCATTTTGGTGTCCCAAGGAGCCAATTTCAGCTTTGGGGGAGGATGGCACTATTAAAAAACTTTTCTTCCTGTTTACTGGGGCATCTGTCCAAAGTGTCCAGCTATGGAATGAGCTGCTTTTGGTGCGTACTGTCAGGATTACCTATAACATCAGGGTCTCCTGCCTGTCCTTCATTTAAAATAAAATGCCTATCAGAAGAGTTCTGTAGAAGGGATGGAGTAGTGTAATAAGTGTCTTAACCTTCATAGGGTATCTTCCTTGGGATGCTGAGTTTACATGGGTATATCCCAACAGCCATATTTTGGCCTTGATTGTTCCATTGCATGGAGGAGCTATATAGTACAGTGGTTTAACAAAATGATGGGATTGTCTTTGGGATTACAACAGCTCTCCACCCCTGTTTTTCAGGGGGACACATCAGCAGCAATGATGTTTGGGTGCTGAGCTCCCAGCTGAACGTCTGGATCAAGGTCGCTTGTCTGCAGAAAGGCCGATGGAGGCACAAAATGGCAACGCTTCAGGGCAAGGTAGGCCTGAATTTGGGAACAACCCTTACAGATTGCAGTCCCCCGCTTCTCCCAGTGTCAAGTATAATGAGAAACTGTCAGTATTTGGTTGTCTTCTGGCTCATTTGGAGCTGATTTTGATGAGAGAAACCTAGGACATAACTAAGGTGTCATTAGTCTTTGGCTGTGTTGCCACCTGAGGTAGCCAGCAATGAGGCCACAGCAATAAGATCTACCACGGCATGGTGGAAGACTTCTGAAGATGGTTGTGTTGAGTTTTGGGGTGAAAAACATGCAGGGTTGGGTATTTCAAACTGGTCAATCTGTGTGATGACACTGGATTCAAGGAGAAGGTTTTGCCAGGACCAGATCTCTGCCCTTCTGGCCTAGCGTTAGCCTCGGCTCGTGCACACCATGACAGCGCAGCCCATTAGGTGACTCCAGGAGTTTCTAATCAGCTTGCTTTGCTCCTTTTGTGGCAGATCTACGCTGTGGGAGGCTTTGATGGTTTTTACCGCCTCTCCAGCGTGGAGTGCTATGACACCTTCTCCAACAGCTGGTCAACCTTGGCCCCACTGCCTCAGGCCGTGAGCTCGGCGGCTGTGGTCTCCTGCCTGAACAAGCTCTACGTGCTGGGTGGTGCTGTGGACGACACTGCTAACACCGACAAGGTATCGCTGGTGAGGATGACTGTGAAGTAGAAGCAGGGCTGTGAGATACAAAATAAGCCTTTGGAAAGCTCAGGCATGGGAGATTTCAGCTCAGCTTCGGTCTGGTTTCAGGCATGGTGCTTTGAGAGAGAGGATTGAAAAAAAAGCCTGCAAGGAGCATCAAGGATGGCCAGAGACCTAAAAAACATGGTTCATGAGGGACTGTTGACACCTGAGCTGAGCTGAGAGTTTTAAAGGCACTCAGCTCAATCCCTGAATGTTTAATGTTTGGGTTAAGACCAGCCACCCTAAAGGCTTGTAATTTGTCTGGGAGTTGAACACATAGGCCCACAGAGACACTGCCTGAGGTCCCAGCCAGTTGAAAAAGGAATACTAGAAACCCTCATCCCTTTGATCATTGCACAGGTCTTTGGGTGTTGAAGCTCACTTCTGTGTTTCTGGGTCTATTTTCTTTTATTTCTAGTGGGTATCAGATTTATCCAAGCAGGGAGATGGGGTAAATTCGTGTTCCCACAACTGTGTTTTTCCTCCCAGGTCCAGTGTTATGATCCAGAGGAGAACAAATGGACGCTTTTGTCTCCCACTCCTTTTTACCAGAGGTGCATCAGTGCTGTCTGCTTGGACAACATCATTTATGTCGTAGGTGGACTCCTCAGTAAAATCTTCAGCTATGATCCAAGGGAAGACAGCTGGCAAGAAGTGGCCACACTCCCTGGGCCTCTGGTAAGGAAAAGATTTAGGAAAGAAACCCTGAGCCTTTTCTTCTCTCTAGAACAAAAGTACTCATCTGTGCTTTGCTGAGACTGAAGGTAAAATACAATGGGGGGTTGGCACTGAGCATGAGAACATACCCACTGACCTCTGTATTTCAAGTCAAATTATGTACTTACCATCAATGACTGCTTGGAAGATGTGTTTCCAAGATAAATCCCAAATTTTTTTGCTGAGGCTGGGTCCATACTAGCTGTTAAAGCTCTGTGGGAGGATTTATGGGATGAAAAGGTGGGTGTTGAGGATCTTTTCTCCACACTGCATGCTACAGGGTGAAGGGTTATGCTGGCTCTAACCTGGTGTGTGGACTGAACACGCACCAGCTGCGGGTGTGCATCTTGGTTTAATGTCATCACACCTGGTTTAGTGTTTTTGTGCTCCAAGGCCACACTGCAATGTGAGCCGTGACACAGCGAGTGGAGAGGAATGATGAGGGACAGCTCACCCCAATATGAGTTAAAATGCCACTGTTGGCGTGTCTGTACAAGGGGCTCTGGCACAGACGTGGTGGGTGACTCTGGACTTTCATCATCCTTGTGAGTCTGGGGAGCTGCCAGGAACAGCAAAGCTCCCGTCACCAGCTCAAGTTATTTCAAATGCCTAAAACCCTAAGACCACAGGAGCCAGACCCCACTTGTCCTACAGACTTACAATCCTTTCTTCAGAGCAGGTAGCAGCTGAGCCCATTGAAATGGTGCACAAAGCTGGAGGGCTGTTTCTCAACTCTTAGTCTTTCCTTCTGCTTTCCAGGAGAGCTGTGGCCTGACAGTGTGTGGAGGGAAGATTTACATCCTGGGCGGTCGAGATGAGAATGGGGAAGGCACAGACAAAGCGTTCACTTTCGACCCTGCAACGGGCAGCGTGGAGCAGCAGCCACCACTGCAGCGTTGCACCAGTTATCACGGCTGCGTGACCATCCTGCAGCGCATGAACAGATGACCATGGGGCTTTGGCAGCATCCTTCTCCCACCCAGAGCCTCCCCTTGAGACAGTGGCCACCAGTGTGTGGACAGACAGCCCAGCTCTCTGCGGGGAAGGGCAATACAAGCTGCTGAAGATGTGCTCCACCCAGGCCCTGAGCACTGTTTTGTTTTTCCAGGCCTGGTGATGCCAGTGATTTTGTTGCTGATCTAGGTGAGAGGATGAAAGGGTGATGGGCTGTGTGAAAGCTGCATTGCAGACCTTGCACAGGAGGATTCAAGTATTGTTACAGCCCCTGGAGCTACTGGATTTGTCTCTTTTTAGGTTTCCTTGGATGTAGATTATGGTTTTCTGTAATGTTGCCAACAGAGGCTCTCTGTCCTGCAAGGACATGTATTGTTGCTGCTCTCTGATGCCCGAGGCTGTTGCAGTCACAATTATAGTTACAGGATCTAATTCTTTAGCTAAAGCTATAAGGTATTTGTGTATTTAGCTCTCTAGAGCCCAATGTCAAACCATGGTGCTGGCCTAAATGGCCGCTGACATCCACGAACAGCCCTACTACAGCGGAGAGCTGAGACCTCATAGTTGATACCCCAAGAAAATCTCTCTGCTAAATCCCTAAAAGCCTGGTTAAATAGGGTGAGCTCTGACTCCAACCTGCACATGGTGTATGAGGGTCCATCCCCTGAAAGCACAGAGTGCTGTATCTCTTCGTACATGTTGCATAGTAGTACTGTCCAGTGAATTGTGTAGCCAAGAGTTTCTTCTTCAGAGAGCAGAGGTAGGCTAATGTGTAGGAATTAGGCAAGAAGTTCTGAAGCACGGTAGCCACAGAATTGTATCTGTCTCCTTTTGGCTCTGAAATACGCTGGTAAGTAGGAAAATAAACTCAATATTTAACAGGTTGGACACAGGGCCCCTGGGAACCCAAATGTGCAGCCTGCTTGGGGGGCAAGCGTTCAACAGCAGACTGTGCAGCACCAGGCCAGTAGGCCTCAGGTCTAAAAATGATCTTGAGCACGTTCAATTTGTTAGAATAGCCGTAACTTTTGGTGTCTTTAGTCCATAACTGGACCTGGTAATTTCTGATGGGTCCACGTAGGTGTCCACGTTGTTCCAATAGGGATGTAGGTGCTGCCAAATGTAGAGCGGGATCTCTTAAAAACTCCCGTGACTTGTATGTTTTAGGGTGCACCCCTCTACAGCAGGCTGCTGGCTGGCTGCTGTTCTCTCTGCACCTTGTTTTCCTTACCCCACTGATGACTTCTTCCTGAAGCAGAGGAGACTGCCATGGCTGTTGGCCCAGATACTCCTCTTTTCAGGGCCTTCTAATGATCTTAAACCTCCTGTAATTGCTTTGTTCCCCTTTAAGTCTGGATTTTTTTATTTTTTTTTTTTTTTCTGGTGCTCTTTAGTACTTCTGTCTTCTCTGAGTTCTGAGAAGGTTCACCTCTTCTTCATGATGATATCAGGATCACCTGTTAAACATGGCAAAAAAGTTCCTGCTGAAGAACCCAAACTGGCTAGAACCTGAGCACGCTCATTTCCTCTTTTCATTAGGAAATGTACTTTTTTCCATTGTCCAAATGAAGAGCAGGGTGTTTCATTGCACAAAATGTACCTTACCCTCCTCATAGTCACCTCTGAAAAGTCTCAGGGCTATGGTAGCTGTTTTGTTCATCAAGGTACACTATTTATCTGTTCTCAGCCTCAAATTCTCCTCAAGGCCTGTGCACATAGGTTAGATGTTTTATATATAGGTTATGTCCTTCAAGCAACATAAAGGTGGTTCAATGCTGTTATAGATTATTCCTCTGAGAAGAGAAAAGGAAAAGCACGCTGGTAAAAGGCAATTTTATTTGTAATCAAATCCCAGATGGGCCTTTAATAGGAATTGTTATTTCACTGGGAACTGGCACCTTTCATTGATTTAGTTAAATTAGCACAGAAGAAAGCACAAGCATATCAACCCATGGGGAGACCTTTATCTTCCTATAGCCTGATTTCCTCAGGAGCATCTCCCCACAGCAATTCTGCCTCTCTTACTGCTTCCTGTGCCTTGAGCAATTCACTGCTTTGGTATAGGGGCCCTTCAAAGTGTATGGATTGGGACCCTCTGTCTCCACCTCACTCATCTGGCCAAGGACATTCATAGTTCTCCACAGACTGGCCACCTCTTGAGTTGCACTTTGGAAACCACCGCTGGTGTTTCAAGAAGAGGATTGCACCCCAAGTTTGCAAGGGCACTATTGAGCAAAGGCTGAGGATGCTGAGCAGTGCAAGGAATCAGCCTTATTGAAGGTTTGATCCCAGTGACAAATATATACCTTGCCCAGTGTATTTATTTTATAGGGTTGTAAACACAACCTAAATAGGTTGTTTGGCTGCTGGCAGATCTTTGTGATCATTTTTGGAAGGAGCACAGTAATGTATTTGGACATAGCAATAGCCTTGATGGGAGAGTGAGTTTTCCAGTTATAGTTTTTGGGTAAACATCCCTACTTTTACACCTGGCTGAAACACCCCTGAGAGAGCCTTGCTGAGGTGTGTTGATGCTTGTGTTTTGTAACCCTGTTTTGGGGGACCTAATATTGGGTCTTAAACTTATGGACCTGGATTTTCCTTGTCTTAAGATTGGTTTTTTTCTTTAACCATCTGGCAAGAGAGTTGCACTGAAGATTGGCATGCTAGATGGTGTGGTTTGGGTTTTTTTTGAGGGTGGGGGTGGGAGTGGAGGGGCAATGTTCAGAAATTTGTGGTTCCATTCCAATGTCAAATAAAGATGAGTGAGGAAAACTCCAACATTGCTGCACCATGGAATTGTTGCACTCCTTACAACTTCTCTTTCCACTATCTTTCCTGATTTTCCTAATTCCTCCAGGAGTCTCTTGCTATACTTCACACTTTTAGTCCCGTAGGCATAAGCAACTCCAAAGAGTAGATGTTCTGGTCACCTTTCCCATGTGCTTTTGACGTGTGTGATACGTTGCAATAGGTGTAACATGGTGGTGGAAGTTGTGGCATAGGTACTAAAACATTCGCCTTGTTCTTGATCCTGATATTCATTGTACCACTGAAACGTGTTTGTATTTTGTAAGGGCTGTGGGCGTGCAGGGGAGGGGAGGGGGAGGAATTTAACTTGTTATTCTTAGAAATAAATGTTTTCCTTGATGCCAAAATGCTTTTGCTGCAGGAATTTCATTTGTGTGTATTTTATCATGGTTTTCCAAAAATGCGTTGTTGATGGAGCATTAGAGGAGCTTTGGGAGCACTATCCTTGAGGTGTCCCAGCCTCTGCCTGGGAAACTTGAATTCCTACTACGCAGGGAGGAATTTCAAGGTATTGCAATATATTGGTCTGCAGGGGATAATATCTAAGTACTAGATCAAGTACTAGTCCAAGGTCATGGCCAAAGCAGTGTAGAGAAGGTGCCAGGATTGTTCAAAATCAGCTGAAGTATGGGGAAGCTCTGATATTTTGGCATAACAGAAAGTGTATTCTCAGAGAATTTGGAAAATGGGCTGTCTTGCCCAATTTTTGTTCTTCCTTGCTGTGGCAGAAGAGTGTGAAATATGGAGCTGGCTGCCACTACAATCTGCTCCGGCTTCTGAAAAGACTTTTTCCAACCCACGTGTAAATCACTGCCTTGCTTGTGTTTACAATAAGACACAGACTGACTGTTGGAGCTTTCTAAAGGAAAGAAGTAGAAGACGATCATCTGCAGAGCATATGCAGTATTGTAAGCTTTCTGTAATTAAGCTTTTAGATAATGAAGAAAGACTTTTTGCACTCCAAACCAGCAACTCTCAATCATTTTAAGTAGTACTTGGAACCTCATCCCATCCTTTTGATTTTCCTGCTGCTTGTCTCAGCAGTTGTGTTATTTTGGGTATGTTTGCATTTTGGAGGGGATCCAGAGGGAAGAAAAAGCTTTTGTGAACAAATCACATGGAGGATGTAGACAGCAAGATCTGTGGGGCTTGATAACATTTGTCTGTGACACACATGGACAGAAGAATAACAAATAACCTGGAAGACAGAGGCTGAACTGCTTGGTAGCCTTGGTTACACAGCCCAAAAATACTTTCTTCATGAAGGCAAATGAGACGTGATGCAACTGGGCAAGACAGAAATACCACTCAGACCTAGAGAAGGATCCTGGGGAGCAGCCTTCAGAGAGGGATTTGGTGAGCAGGGTGGACAAGCAGCTGAAATAATTTCCAGTGTGATACCATGAGCAGAGACGTGGTACTGCAATGTGAGCAGAAGGATGACATCTGTGAGCAGAAGGATGACACGGAGGGCATCACTGTGATGGAGAAAGGATGGTGGGAGAAGAACCAGAGTTTGCACTTGGTGGAGCCCATGACAATCCCGAGGAGCAGAAGAGCCACCCAAATTATTCAGGAGTGGGATGAGGGTCACAGAGGGCTTAGTGTGGGATATTTAGCAGAAAGGAGGAACAGATATAAGTAACTATACTGATACTTATGCAGATGTAAGTAACTATAGCACTTGTCTCAAAGACGGTTTGAGCTTGCTGTCCCATGGAGTGAAGTCCTCCTCTCTCCCCCCTTTCACCTTTCTCTAGCCCAAACTTTCCTTCCCCAGTCTTGGCTTGTCTTGCACAGGCTGGGCTTTCAGAGGTGTATCCCTCACCCCATGACATCCCCCTGGCCTGGGCTGTTTTGCTCACTCCCATTCTTCCTTGTCTCTTTCAGGCTCTATTCATGCACTCTCCCTAATGAATCTACTTTATTTGCATGTATGCTAATTGTTGTTGTGAACGCACAGGGCTGCAAAAACACCTCCCCACCACAAAGGTGGCAGGACATCACCACGGTCCAGCCCCTGGAGCTGCCGAAGCTGCCTTTTTTTGCGTTTCGCTGCCCAGCTGGCAGGAGGTGATAGCACTGCGGGCAGGAGAGCAGTGCTCAGGGGTGCAAGCCCCATCTGAAAGGATGAGCTAGTGCTGATTAACTCAGATTAAGGGCCACAATAGGCAGCTGGGAATGGTGGGCAGAGATAATGGCAGTTTCAGGGGCCGTGTCTCTAGCTTTAAATATTCCTACAAGGCAGAAGGGGAGGAGGGGAACTGTATCCCATTTATCGCAAGATTATTGATGTAACCAGATCTGTTTCCTATTAAATGTGAATAATGGTAGTAGGATCAGCAGGATCATTCAGACCCAGCGCCTGGCTTTGAGTCCCAAATCATGTGGAATAAGATATTTATCAGATTGCAGTGGCAAGAATTGAACCCTACTTTTAGGACTCACCACGGCTGTTCATGGGTGCCAGCGCTGGGTTTTGCAAGTAGGCACAGCAGGGCTTGTCCAGCTGTGGACTTAATGTGTTAGTTCCTACCTGCTTCTGCATCACACGTGTGGTGTAAAGGCTTACCTGGGAGCTTGTGTCTGAATGCAGACAGAGGATTTCCTCACCCTTGCATTCAGTACTGAGCAGCAGCAGACATTTTATGGGTTGTAAGTTGTTTTTTACCCTGTGTTTCACTAGAAGATAGGCTGAGAACCATTGCAAAGCAGAGGAAAGAAATATATTCCTAGGCAAGCAAACGCCAGACAAAACTGGATGACATAAAAGTTTTAAACATTTCAAACTGAACTGAATATTTATTTGTGAGAAAGACAGTGTTGCACTGAGAACCTAAATCCTCTCTAAGTTTTGTGGTCTCCAAGTATTTCCTCCCTGTGTGGTGGTTTTACACACCCTGGCATTGTGTGTGTGTATTGGATTAATGAGAAAAATGAAAAATACTGATTTAGCAATTGTGGACATTTAAGAATTGATTAAAATCTTAAGACTATACCCGAATAAATGAAACAAAAAAGAGGGCAACTTCCCCTGGAAGGAGGGTGAGGGACTTGGTGTTTTTCCACAAAGCAATCAGCTAATTCATGAAGCAAAGTATTGCTGGAAGAAGGGCACCCAAAAATGCATCCACAAGATCTGGAGCACAAATGAGAGCAGATGACATGAAGGAAACCTTCATCAGCCAAATTCCAGGGTTGGAGCAAGCATTGTCCCACCGCTCATTTACAGAGAGAGAGATGGGAATGTGCATCTTAGAGATCTTGGCATGAGCATCATGCCCCAAAACACCACAGAAGGGCTGAATAGAGTTGGGGCTGTCCCCAGGGACACCTATTGTCAGGAATTACTGCACGTAAATCTCTGAGGGAGGTGGTACTGGTCCCCTGGAGCTTGCCCAGGGTACCCCAGTGCTCTGCATGGGAAGGTTACCTGGGCCCCCATCCAGCCCGGGCTTGGCAAAGCGCTGGCCGTTGACAATCTGTGCTGGGTCTCCGGTGTTAGTTCCCATTAATCTCTGCAGAAAAGGGATTCAGAGCGTGCCTGGGCTGGGGCCAGCTGCCTTTGTGATCACTGCTTTGGGGCCGCAGCCTGTTTTCAATGAACCCCTGAGACACCGAAAGGGAGACTGAGAGCCTCTGTGCAGCGAGCCCCATCGGCAGCAGGACCTGTGGTCTGCTGCTGGCCCCTGTTCTACCCATGCAAGCTCCTTGGGTGGCTCTGCTGGGTGCAAAAGCTGATGAGGAGGGGAAAGGATGTGAGGTGAAATGGAGGTGGCTATTAAAGTACGATAAAAGTATGTAAGAGCCAAGCTGGGGTTGCTTCGGGAATTAAGTAGGTCCATCAGGCTCACCACACATAATTCCTGGTGTTGAAATACCAGAGTGATTTACAGCTTTTAGTACTCTTGTGAGGTGAGGAAATGTGATGGCTGAGTAGTGGAGGTAGAGGAGACGTGAAGACCCAGCACTGCACAGCCACCAGGTGCCCCAAAATCCTAGAATCATCAAGGTTGGAAGTGACTTTCAAGATCAGCTGGTCCAACCATCACCCTACCACCAATGTCACCCCTCAAGTCCCTCACCTGTTTAAGGCATGGGTGAATTCAATATAAGGAAAGTCAATATCTGGTCGGGTGATGCTTTTAGATTCCTCTGCTGACTATCTAAAGCCAGGAGAGAGTCATCTGAGCCTGGTGCAAGTGTGTGACTACTTTTAGTCTTGAGCCCTAATACAACATTTTAATATCCCTTCTCTTGATGCACCTTTAGCCATCTCTGAAGTCACACTGCTGAAATCTGTCACATCAAACTTGTTTCTTCCTGAAGAAAAAGCTGCAGTTGGATCAAATTGAATTCTTCACAGTTTTGGAAGAGGTCTGGAGAAGTACTGAATGACAACCTTCTCCTGGAATAGATGGGTGATGTGCAAAGATAAAATCAAACATGGTTTTAAATAGAAGAATCATCCCTCCAATGTCTACAAAAATTCGTCAAGCAGTTTCATTAACAAATAACTGAAAGGACAACTACTCGGCAGTCTATTGTGATTGCTTTGTTAAAACTATTTGTATTTTAAATTTAAATAAATATAGGAAATGCAAGATGTAGAACTAAGATGAACGCTTACACTACAAAGCTCGGTAGGATTAGCCTCTCAATAAGGGGACTACAGCAAATTTAGTTTGGCGAGAGACCATTACCTTTTCCAGGTAAGATACTGAGCTAGGAGCCCCACAATCACACAGACGTTGTGGTCACTTAGAATGAGCAGAAAACTGTCAGCAGTGGAACAATCTTTGACAAAATTATGCAACCCAAGCCATAGAATCATTCAGGTTGAGAAAGATCTCAAAGATCATCTAGTCCAATCTTTAACCTAGTACTGAAGTCCACCACTAAACCATGTCTCTAAGTTCTACATCTACACATTTCTTGAAGACCTCCAGGGATGGTGACTCAACCACTTCCCTGGGCAGCCAATTCCATGATAGGGAATACATTTAGTGGATAGGGAAAACATTTAGGGGATAGGAGATAAAACATTTGTGAGGCCCTTGAACTGATGCCATAATCTCTTCCCAGCTGGCTCCAAGGAACTTCCTATCATCTTGTTCCCATCTCTATCCTGCCACTGTAAGCCCACAGGGAGCCAGCATGTGTGGTCATTTCTCCAGAGAAAAGCGTGTTTCTCTGCTTTCTCCAGCTCCCCTTTCAGCCGCTTTCCATCATTTCTCTGGCTCTCCCATATCTTGGAGAGCTCTCCCAGTGCCTCCTGTAGCTGGGAGGTCTGTTGCTTCTCTTTCTTATATTGCTGCTGGACACTTTCCAATATGTCTTTGAGGTACTGAGCACAATTTTTGATTTTTTGAACTTCACTTCTCTTTCTTAGCATCTCTGTTACAGCTTGATAGCCTTCATATACAGCCAGTGAGTTGGCTGTATCATTGATTTGCAGGGTGAGACGTTTATTGGCATTCTTTGGGTTTTTGTTTGTATGTTCTAGTAGTTTGAGCCTCCCTCCCCTTTGTTGCAATGTGTCTTGTATGTTCTTCATTCCCTTCTGAAACTCTTCCACCAATGTCTTGAAACAGCTGTTTGGGATTTGCAGGTCTTTGATTTGTTCTTTCAGCTCATAGTTTCTGGTGCTGAGATTGGCAACCAGATCTCTGAGATCCCCTATTTGATTTTTGCAACATTTTGCTGGAAGAGGTCAGATCTTGAAATGATGTTTGCTGGGGAGGTCTGTGCTCATGGTGGAGTGGGCTTTATTGGGGTGAAGCTTTGGAAACCTGTTAGAGGAAGAAAAAGAAAAGTCAAATATTGAATTAATTATTCCAAATCTGATGCTTAGCATTACTGCATTTGGCCATGCATTCTGGTCCTAATGACTGCTTCTCTTCAGCAGCAGGACCACTTTTAGCACAAGTACTCATGTTGGCTAGAGATGTTCTGAAGTGGGAGGCCATACACTTTGGGACCATCCCTCTGGCCCTGGAAGAACATCACTTTGCAGTAAGAGATCTGGGTCTCATCTAAAGCTTATGGCATGTGTTGAAGCAAACCAGGCTGCAATCACATTCAAACACGGTTTAAAACATAAATAGAGAGAAAGCAAGCCCACCTCTTCCCTAGTCTCACTCCCTTTCCTCCCTTTTAAGAAGCCAATGACTAAGAGCATTTTAACCAAGCAACCCAGGTTGAACCAAGCTCCTGTTAAGACAACGAAACAATAAGCACAACAAAGCCTATTTTCTCAAAAGCAGAATTTTTGCCCCCTTCACCCAAGCTGTATACTCCTAGAGCTCTCATTTCAAGAAGAGATTACAACCAGTGGAGAAAATTTGTGCTTTTGAGAGACAGCACCCTCTCTCTTTTCCTTTAATTAAGACATTCCAGGAGTTATTACAGGAGGTGTTAGTGACAGTACCAAAGCTCTCCATACTGACTCACCCCTTTCCAATTTTTTCCTCTTAGGGCCTGATTCAGCATGCTGGGGAGAGGTAATGATTTACTGACTACAGCAGCCTCATGGCCAGGCTCTCTTTCAGCCCCTCCTGTGAACGAGATGCATATGGTGTCATCAAAACCTGCATCTAAAATTGCAGAATGGCTCTGAATCAATGCTATTTTCATAATGAGTCAGGGAAAGGGAAAGGAGAAGGGAAGGAAAAAGGGAAGGGAAGGGAAGGAAAAAGGGAAGGGAAGGGAAGGGAAGGGAAGGGAAGGGAAGGGAAGGGAAGGGAAGGGAAGGGAAGGGAAGGGAAGGGAAGGGAAGGGAAGGGAAGGGAAGGGAAGGGAAGGGAAGGGAAGGGAAGGGAAGGGAAGGGAAGGGAAGGGAAGGGAAGGGAAGGGAAGGGAAGGGAAGGGAAGGGAAGGGAAGGGAAGGGAAGGGAAGGGAAGGGAAGGGACAAGCTGTCTTTATACACATGCAGCAGGTCTTATGTGCTGCAAAGATGCATATGAAGTCCAGTGAGGATGATGAGGGCAGTGTGGTGAGCCCCTGAGGATGCTTTTGCCCCTCTGCACCTCAACCATCATCCATTAATGGCTCCATCACAGGAGCTGTTGTTCTGCACTGTTTGCCCAGCAAGTCAGTGGCAGAACATGGATTTCAATGTACATCTCCCATAGCCCGTGCCAGGGCTTTTGCAGCCTCAAGTCTTTCAGCTCCTGCAGTCTGCTGCTGGCATGCAAACACGAGTTTGCCTGGTTACAATCCCTCACATTGTCTGCAATGCCTTGGCCAAAAAGAATTGAAGCAGGTTTTGCATGACTCCAATGCAAAACCACGGGCTGGCTGGGGGAGCCTGGAAAGGCACCACTACATGAGCAAAGACATTTTAACCCTGAAAAGAGGAATATAACAGATGCCACAAGTGGTTAAAAGGCAGAAAATAAGGAATAGTTGGTCATGCTCATAGTGTACAAACTAGAGGGTGTTTAGTGATGGGAAGCTAACACCACGCTGAAGATGATGTTTGTACATTGTCATCTGGTGGAACCCATTGCCACAAGAAGCTTTTGATGCCAAAAATTTGCACGTGCTCAGGAGAGCAAATAGACAAAGTTTGTGGAAAATAAATACAATAGGGTGAATTAACATGCCAATACCATTTCTAGCTCAAGAAAACCACAAGCTACAAAATACTGGGGGAATATACACTGAAAGCATCAGTATCTGCTTGGATGCCCGACTGCTCTTGAAACCCTGGATTAGGAAAATGTTTATCCTGAACCAAAACATCTGTTTGTGGGGTCTTAAAGGTTGAGATTACCAAGGGCACATGTAACCCCTGCCGCAAACCCAGGAGCAGGCTCCTTGTGAGCTGCTGAGCATCCCCAGCCTTTACGTTGCGTGCAATATGAATTATTGTAAAATCCTGTTGGGCTGAGCTGAATTCACCTTGGAGAGATGGTTTGGCCTTAAACAGCCAGAGACTGAGGGATGTGGCTGCTGCAAAGATGGGTATAAAGCAGCCCCTGAAAAAAAGATTAAGAGGGAGGAATGATCCTGATGATGGGCCTTTTATTTGGATGCAGTGGAAACAACACGGATTTATTCAGGTCAGGGGAATAATGAGCAGCTGATCGCATGCTAAATATTTATGTCCAGCTGGGGGATTCCCCAGAATGACTTTTTTTCCACCCATCTGTAATGAAGCTGGCAGCAGACGCTCTCCAGAGCTCATTAGTGTCGTGGCAGCTATGCCTATAAATCCAGGCGTCGGGGCTTGCTGGGGCAGAGGACAGGGCTGGGTTTGTTTTGGCTGCAGATGAGCTTTTGAGAGCAGGTCAGAAGCTTTTCCAGCTCTGAAATGGCAAGAGTTTGTCCTTTGCTTGCCTGGTGACAATTTGCTTTCCAACCAAAAGCTGCTGGCTTTGGCTGCAAAGTCAGTCCCTCTAACAGTAGATAAAATTGATTGTGAAGGCTCCTTGCCTGCTCTTCTTCCTCATCCCCTATTTCATCTCTGACACCAGAAATATTTCTGGTCCCACCAGGACTGTCCCCTCCACCAGACCATGGTGGGGGAAACCTCCTGGGGAAGGCTCTACCACGGGTCTTGGCTTGTTTTTGCTTTAAGCGTGTTCAGATGGATTTGCCTAAACCTGGTTATGTTATTAGCAGTTGTGTGACCAGCACAGCACCTTAAGGAAAGGTCTATTTGGGGACAAGCAGCTCTTTCAAGAGACCTCAGCCTGTCTGTGGAGACACCGACAGGGGCCAGAGGATGCTTTTGCCTCAGAGGAGAAGGATTTGGGAGAGAATTGATGGAAGGGATAGCCCAAAGAGGATGTGCAAGCTCCATCCTGGAGCACCCAGCAGAGCCCATCAGGGTGCTGGGGACAAAGCGCTGACCTGCAGGTGTAGCATAGGACTGAAAAGCTCTCAAATGCATACGAAGCCCCGTCCTCATTTTACAGCCTTTGTTTCAATCTTATTAGTCACACTGGCTAAACACGTTCCGCGCCAATGGAGCTGCAGTTTTTTCTCCTTTGAAAAGGCTTTCTTCAAAGGGTTGGTTAATCCTCTCCACCCCCAGGAGCATGCAGGCTTGGTACCAATCCCATATCTACCCTCCCCCCCCCCCCCATAATTGCACAGATATTAGAAAGAAATGTTGCTCCCATTAAGGTCAGTAGGGTCAAAATGGAAATGCGGAAATCTCAGCGTGACATTTATTTCTCCTCCAGCTCACACACATGGAAAGTGTCAGAAAAAGGGGTTGATGGGGCTGAGCATTGCCCGGCCAGAGGGGACAGCCAAACCAGCCTGGGGACCCCTCTTTGTGCTCAGACTGGTCCCCAGACCCACTGCTAAATAAATTCATATGCAAATGAAATGAGAACACCTCATCTCCTATGCGTGCACATGAGAAGGAATAAGAAATATTTACTCCCTCAGCAGTCTCAGTCTTTAACCAATTTATTCCAGGAAAAATGGAGCGAGTGAGGAAAATGAAGTGAGTAATAAGGCAGGAATGGAGCTACCCTGCTGGGAATTCATCTGAACAGATGGATCTCCCCCTGTATAAATATTTGATTGTGTTTTTGATCAAAGGCACGCAGAGTAATTCAGAAACCTGTGTTCAAGCAGGAAAAGAGAAAAACCTTGCTGTTAATATAATCTTGCCTCTCTCAAGCCTGCACCTTTAAAGAACAGCAATTACAGGAGGGGAAAAAAAGCAATTATAATACAGATGTGTTCAAGGAAGAGCAAAAAGGTGTCAAAAATTGCATTTTTCATGTGTCACCAGTGGGGCAGGAGCAGTGGACAGGAGCAGGTTATTAGCATGGGCATGGCCATTCACACCCAGCCTGATTTGCCACTGGGGCTGGGTTTTGGCTTGGTTTCAGTGCCTGCTGTGCAAGCAGATGTGCATGTGGTTGGGGGCAAACTCCACCTTA
The DNA here is from genome assembly GCF_965140915.1 of Aythya marila. NCBI lineage: Eukaryota > Metazoa > Chordata > Aves > Anseriformes > Anatidae > Aythya > Aythya marila. The sequence continues at coordinate 2,252,403 of NC_139042.1, forward strand.
TGACTGACTTTTCCTTCTTCTCCTTCAAAAAAAACCCAAACCTTATTTTTCCCTCTCTCCAAGCAATTATGATCACTCGGATAACTCAAGTAACGAGCTTGCCATCTGACAGGTTCTCAGTTCATTATTTCACTGTGCGCTTAGGCTCACAGCTGGAATGGAACTGATTTATTAATTTTATCTCAGCTTCGAATCCCTATTATCTGATGCATCATTCAGCTCCTTAAAATGGTGGTTTTGGAAAAAAAAAAAAAAAAAAAAAAAAAAAAAAAAAAAAAGAAGGAAAAGGAAAAGGTCAAGAAGTTGGATAAAACTTGCAAGGTTCCAAATCTTAGCTGGCGTGGATAGAGAGCAGGTGCATGTATGTGTATAAATATGAGTAAATTTGGGGGTTGTTTGATGTTTCTGGGCTGAGTTGATATAAAATTTAGTGGGTAATATTGGTGGTTGAGGGACAGTTGGACCAGATGATCTTGGAGGTCTTTTCCAACCTAAATGATTCTCTGAAAATAAAAATTGCAAACAGAGCTGAACTTTTGAATTGAAAGATTTGTCCTCCATTTTATTGGATCAATAAAAAGACCAATAAAAGCATAACCTTTCTATGAAAGACCATTTATATTTTTAGACTGACAGAAATATTTTCCTGTATTGTTCGCACAACAATCAAGAACAACAGGATCAATATAAAGTAATTTGGCTAAAATACTGAAAACACTGCTTCCAGCTGTAGATAGCCAAATGTGATATCTGATTTCATTGAAAGCTTTCCTTCTGTGTTTTTTTTTTTTTTTCCTTCTCCTCTCCTCTCCTCTCCTCTCCTCTCCTCTCCTCTCCTCTCCTCTCCTCTCCTCTCCTCTCCTCTCCTCTCCTCTCCTCTCCTCTCCTCTCCTCTCCTCTCCTCTCCTCTCCTCTCCTCTCCTCTCCTCTCCTCTCCTCTCCTCTCCCTCTCCTCTCCTCTCCACACAAAATTTCATTATGAAGAAAGTGTTTGAAGATATTTGGTTCCTTTTGTGTGTTTATTTTATTTTATTTTATTTTATTTTATTTTATTTTATTTTATTTTATTTTATTTTATTTTATTTTATTTTATTTTATTTTATTTTAATTATTTTCCCTAAAAGCCACCATAAATACACATAAAGAGCATCTCAAAGCAGGGGTTGGTTTGCTTCTGCAAATATTCTTCCTTGGGGTGAGCGATGTATTTCCAATGCATCAAGAGGTGGTAAAAGAGGACCATGAAGTCCTTCTCAAATACACAGAGAAGTTAGGGCAGCAAGGCTGAATTTGGGGTGTTTTCAGGCCACACCTGCCCTCTCTGATGGTGATGAACATGATGAAAGCTTGGGAGCCACCGCCTCTTTCCGAGGACCAAGTACTTTATTCCTGGCTCCATCTCTTAGGCAGAAGCGCCATCTGCTGCAAGATCAGCTCTTCTCCACCCCAAAACTCGAAGATTTTCTCAAACAATATCTGATTTGGGAAAAAAGATGGGGAAGGAGAAGGTGTTTCCTGTCTCCTGGAAGAAATGGGGACTTGGTAATGCAGAAAGCTTCTCCCCAAGCCTTGGTCCTTGGCCAGCCAGCCAAGAGAGGAGAAACTTCTGCAAGTTTCTCCTCTCTTGGCTGGCACAATCCTTCTCCAAGGATCGTGCCAGCCCCTATAAACCTGCCATACAAAGTTCCTGAGCTGCCTCCAGCTTTACAGCTGATCTGAGAACCACCTTTGAAAGTCAAGGCTCCAGTGCACATAAAATCTTCCCCGTGCTCACATACTGCAGCTGCTCCTGCTGGAGACGTCCCACTGATGCTTTTTCACATCATTTTTCACTCCTTTCTTTTTCTTTCTAAATTTTGTTTGCTTATAAGCTTTCTGGGGCAGGCTTCCCAGATTTATGCCCTGCATATGGAGGTGTTATATGACCACCTTCCACACCTGGACAGTGCCAGGACCCTTTGTCCACCACCAGGTCTTTTAAATGCTCTGCTGATACAAAAAAATAATCACTGTGAAACCTCCACGGGCATCTCTAAAGCAGGGACAGGGGGTCCCAGATCAGCCATAGGCTGCAGTTAAATGTGCAACCACTCCTTGGCATATTCCTCTTGATGTATTGGTTAAATCTGCTCTCTCCTGAGGATATTTTGCTGAAATGGAAACCTCCAGGGGTGTTTCCATGCAGCATGGCCAAGAAACCTCAGCCTGCTTGCTAGTCCTGCTCCTCACCAGTGGGTGTCACCTGAAAACCACCATTCCCTGGGTTGGGGAGCTCCAGTCAGGGAATTCTTCACCTGCTGGGCTTTCCAGGAGGGTTTTCTCTGCCTGGCAAGGGTGTTGTCCCCTTCTCCCTGCTGCCACATCCATCCTTATATTTGCAACTGTTCTGGCTTTACCACTCTTCTCTTGGAAACCCACAGTATCGACAATAGAAGACTGGGATGGGGCGCTGGGGAAAATAGTGTGTTTGGGGCTTTTTTATGTCAGCAGAGGTGGGGTTTTTAGGCAAACCTTGATCTGGAGCAGAGCCTGTGCAAGGACCAAAACACTGGAGGCTGTCTTAAGCCAGATTACCAGGTAGTGGAAATGGCTCTGCACATCCTCCTTTGTGGGTTTTCCAGGCTGAGCCTCAGCATCCAGCTCCACAAGAAACCATCCACCTCATCCTGGCCAAATCCCTCAGCCTCACTGTAGACAGGTCCCCAAATGCAAAATGGGGACTGCCACAGCAGCTTCCAGCACCTAGAAAAGAAACAACTACCCATTACTCAACCAAACAGTAAAATAAATCCCCTAATAATTGAGGAGGGATGGGCTGATGCAGGGAAGTGTCTCAGGACCTTGCCACTGCTTCCCACTTTATTTTCATCAGCATCCCATCAGCTCAGGAAGGAAAAGACCCTAATAACATCCCACTGTCTCTTGCCATGGAAACGGCTGAGCCAGAGCCATCAGCAGGGGGTTAAGCAGTGTGTTGCACCGCAGTGTTCATGCACAGCCCTTGGTGGGTAGGTTTGGAAAGAAAACATGGCCAAATTTTGCTGGGCAGCACCGTGTGTGTCTGATGGGTTGCTGTTTGTAAGGAAGAGATGATGTGAAAGCTCCAAACACATCTGCAGCTCCTCCCTCTCTCCTTTTTCTGGGAAGAAAAGGGCTGGGATCGGGGTGCTGAATATGGCACCATCGCTCCCAACCACCAATTGCTGGCAAGGCCAGCCCCAGTAGACCATGAGCACTCTGCAAAGCCCTCCCAGCACATTCCTGTACCTCAAGCAATCCAAAATCACCACTGTGCTAAGGGCTTTGCTTTGAACATGTCTTTGCCACCATGGCTTGGCTGTGACCCCTTAAAGGAGGGTGCCCCCCTGGTGCCCTAGACTGCACTAACTCTCCCTGCTGCCCCCAGCATGAAAGGGGACCTGGTTCTCCTTCATGCCTTCGAATACTACTGAAAGAAACTCTCTCACTTCCCTATTAGCTTTTATTGCTTCCTCCTGACCACCACCTACGAGCTGGCCCTCATCCACCAGCAAATTGATGGGGCTCTTCACACATCCCATCACGGCACTCCAGAAGAACGCCAGCCCAGCCATGTCCAGGAGCCTTAAACCCATGAATCTCCCTGACTTGCTATTTTTTTTCCTCCCTCCCCCCGTCTCATTCTGTAAGATCAATTGTCAGCTCTGACCTCTGGGATTTTCTAACGATGATTTATGGGGATGCTGGTGCTGAGCCTTTGTCCCTGTGCCTGTTGTCACAAGGGGACACATTTTCCCTGGTCCTCTGTTCCATCCACGGTGATGATGGAGCTGTGGCTGGGCACTAAACCATGTTGCTGTGTTGGGGGAAGAGCAGGACCCTGTTATTGCATGGGGAAAAACACAATTGGGATTCCTTTTGGATGGGGGAGGAAGCTTTGCAATGCTTTTATCCTCCTGTGTTGGTTCCTGCTCAGAGGACCGCATCTGAGCAGCACCGGAATCAAATAAATGCCAGCTATCTGGCTCACAAAGACCCAGATCTACAATTTTTGAGCATCAATTCACCTCCACATCTACAAAAAAGCTCAGCAGCCCCCAAATCACAATTATAGGGCAGCAGCCAAGTCCCCCTCTGCTCACTTAGTTGCCCTGTTGGGTTCTGGTGGGGATGGAAAGGAAAGCAAGTGCCGGTCCCTTGGGAGCCTGGCCTGGATCCTCCCTGTCCCAGGGGCTGTTGCCCTCACTGGTGTCACTGGGTGGGTTCTGGTGTCCTCTGCAAGTGACCAGGAAGGAAATGAGTTGCTCCAGCCTCAAATTATTTCTGCGGGATGCTACAAATGCGCCTGCATTAGCTTTTTCCATCAGTCATCCCTCTATTACGCCTCGACTGATTGACTCTTCTCTTTCAAAAGCACGTCATTAAGGGGCGAGAGGCCGATTGCACAGAGGGCCAGCATGTAAAATGAACATTTTCCTGAGCTGGATTTACTCCCCCGAGAGACCCCTCTCCCCCGTCCTCCCCTCCCCTTGCCATCTGCTCCTGACAAAGGGCTCTCGGCTCTCCTCCCAGCCACCGGCACCCATCCATCTCCATCAGCACGGCGAGCCGTGCTGAGCACACTGCATAATAACAGCTCTGCTTTCTAATTAGCCCTGTGCGTGCTGATTTCCTAGCCCTGAAAAGCAGGGGGCTGCAAAAAATCCGTGGAGGTGGGGAGTGGGAGGATACCTCCTCCGCAAACACCCATTTCTGCCAACTGAGGATGCTACAGAGGGATCCAGGCGGAAGGTGTTTGGGATTTTTGTTGTCTCACTTCTCTGAGTTTTGAGATTTTAGGAAAGGATGTGTTTGCATTGGATCCTTGTACCCAAAAGGTGATCCCCTGCAGGAAATAAAGCACACAAATTAGTGTTTGCACCTGTGCTGGCTGAAGAGGTGGAGTAAAGTGGGACTGCAGCACTGGGGAGCAGTAAGAGAGGATGGAGTACATACAGGGATTTTGCACGGTGTGTGCAGAGGTTGTGTGTCTGCTCCCCTTGTTCCAAGGGATTTCTTCTCTGGAGCTGAAGAAGAAATTCCCTGAAAGCATTGGCAGTTACTTCAAAGAGAAGAAACCTACAATCCAGTAATTATTTTCTTCTCCCCACCTACCCCTCCTTGTTTTCTCTTTTCAGAAAAAATAAAACTAAAAATAAAACTAAAAATGAAAGCAATTCTATTTCTTAGGCAACCAAATCTTTTCACTCTTTCTGAATCTTTCTCCCCAGCAGAAAATGCCTGTTAGCTTGTAAATAGGGATACTTACTTCTGTACTTTTCTCATTCCCCTGGGATGCTGCCGTGCCCCCCACACCATCCTGCCCTGCACAGCTGAGGGAAACCTCACGTGAAAGCTCTGCAGTAACTTATTCTCACATGTAAGCCAGCTCAGATGCCTCTCTGCAGTACTTCTCCCAGCCTCGGCTGGCTTTTCTTTGTTTTCATTTGTATTCCTTTAATCAGTCTCTTCCTAAGGCATTGCCTCTTCTGCTGCCCAGATCACCACCTCCTTCATAGTGCGGTGATTTATTAATTTTTGTCCTCTCATTTCTCGGGTTCTCCTCTCTCTTTATTTCCCCCAAGCCTCTTACCTTTTCCTGTGTATGGATTTTTGTGGTGTGTTAAATATGGGCTGAGAGAGAAGAAGATTATAGCACGGCCTGGTGGTTAGATGATGGACCATACACACCCTGGCTATGGCTGAGAACACCCACATGGCCTAGATAAATTGGAGTCGTGTTTTGGGAATGGGCAGGATGAGAACATACTGCCTCCTCCTTGCACGATGGGCATGTGGGTGATTTTGGGACCATCTCCATGCAGAGACCTCCAGAGGTTTTTTAATTGCCATATCCCTTCATTGTGATTTTGTGACATATTTTGGAGCTTGCATAAGGTATCTGAATTCCACCAGGGCACAAAAAGCTTAAGGAGAAAACAGGGAACAGACCACGGCCCCCAACCACTGATTTACCCACAAGTTCCTAAATATTTAAGCCACACCCCAGGTACAAATTGCTCTCAATTTTAATGATCTGCAGGTCACTAAAGTAAAATACACCTGGGCAGAGCATCCAGTCTCAGCTTTATCCCAGAAAAACATCTGGGCCAGTGCAGTTTCAGATCCACTCAGGAATCCTAGAGCACCCTGCTGAGGAAGAGTTGGCGGAGCAGCTGTTTGGTGCCAGGGTGCTGCTGAGGAAGGGCAGATGGATTGACAGATGGGAACACAGACTGCTGACAGCATGCTTTCAAAGCTGTTTGCTTTTACTTCGTCTGCTTTACCTTTCTGTTGCTAGTGGGTTCATTCTGGAGAAGGAGAGGACCTCTGCAGACGTGGGTTCATTCTCTGCCAGCAGGCTGGAGTGGAAGGAGAAGAATTCTCCAATTTGGTTACCTCCATGTGCTTGGCCAGGTGGTGCATCTTCCAAGCTTGATTTCTGTGATTGCTGCTCTTTTCCCCATTGCACACCAGCATTTAAAAATGCATTAAAACACCGTACATTAAAACGCCATTCATTAAAAGTTGCTGACACGCGTTAAAAATTGCTGTGCCAAAAATCGTGTCTGGGGGATGTCTTGGTAGTGCAAAGCCAAGGAAGAACAGAGATTCACCATCCTACAGAGGTGAATAATCATACTGACAAGGCTGGGCAAGGAGGTCAACACAGAAGACAAGGCTGGGATGTTGGGGAATTACTTTTGGAGCAAAACTACACTACATAAAAATGAAGAGCTCTCACCTGGCAATGATACCTCCTGCAAGGGAGTTTACAGTCACTGTGTCCAAGTGAGCTCTTAAATCCTCTCAATCCTATGTGTGAAAGAAGAAAACAAGGTAGCAAGCTGGAGGAATTGACGAAAATTTCATAGAATCACAGATTATTCAATAATTTAGGTAGGAAAAGACCTCTAAGATCATCAGGTCCAGCTGTTAATTTGGATCTGATCACCCTCCTGAATCCTGCTGAGCTGACTGACACAAGCAGGACACAAATCCCCTTCCCAGGATGGTGGCAGTGAGCAAAGGGAAGTGGTGTGGTGGCATTCAGCATTAGAGATATACTTAGTTAATTATATATAGTTCTGATATAAATAATTATGTGCATTACATATAATTATAATGATTTTTTCAGAGGTACGGAAAGCTCAGCATCAGGATTACAAGCTGTGCTGGCTGCTGGATCAAGGTGCGGCTCAGAATAAGTTTTTTTAAGGCTCTTCTCTATGATGTATGTAGAAAAATATATATATTAGAAGAGACTTCAGTATGGAAGACATACCCTGGCTAGCTCACAGAGCTGGTAAGAAGCCATCGGTAGAGCTCATGAAATCAGAGTCAATGCTCTTTTTTTACACAAAAGGCTTTGTGCTCTCGGCTGCAGGAACAGAGGGGGAAGATGAATTACCGATTGGAAGCTGATGACAGTCCAGGGACAAGGGATGTTAACTTGCTTACATTTAATTTGGGTAAATTGAGGGAAGTCACAGCTGGCATCGGACTGCATGGGGGCTTCACCTTTGTGTGCCTCTATCTGCAGCCACTGTTTATGCAGGGCTGATTTTCAGAGAAATATTATTGTTTCAGTTAAGTGTGTGGAATATTGTAGGAAAGAGCTGTCTCTTTGAGAAAATTTCTGAAGATGATAAAAGCTTGCACATTCAAGAAATAAGAAATAATTCTTGGTTAAAACCTCTCCTCATTTGAAAAAGGAAAGATGAAAACTATAAGAGAAAAATAAAAGGAAAAAAAAATAAAAAGAAAATGGTGAAGAAAAGAAGACGAAGAAAAGTATGAATACAAAGATAAAGAAGAAAAAAGAAAAGATGAAGAATAAAGAAAAAAAAAGAAAAGGAAAAAGATGAAGAAAAAGATGAAGAAAATATGAAGAAAAAGATGAAGAAAAAGAAGAAAGAGAAAAGGAAAAAGATGAAGAAAAATGAAAAAGAAAAGGAAAAAGAAAAAGGAAAGAAGGAAAAGAAAAGGAAAAGGAAAAGGAAAAGGAAAAGGAAAAGGAAAAGGAAAAGGAAAAGGAAAAGGAAAAGGAAAAGGAAAAGGAAAAGGAAAAGGAAAAGGAAAAGGAAAAGGAAAAGGAAAAGGAAAAGCTGGTATAAAATAGCCATAAACAAGGATGAAGAGGAGATGACAGAAGTTGTATCTTGTACTATAGAAAATTATTGAAGGAAGCAAAAGGCTTTAGTGTGAATACCAGGAAATCAAAAGGTCAATGAAAAGATAAAGAAAGAAGAAGAAAAGGACTCACACCTAAGCCCTTGCCCTATTCCATAACAGACGTGTGGTTTACCTGCAGCCCAAACTAGAGGTGCTGGGACTGGGTGCCTCTGCCAGAACATGCCCCGTGCCCACCTCACTTTTGACAGCCTGCAGATGCTCTCCAATAGCTCTCCAATAGCTCTACAATACCTGTCCAATAGCTCTACAATATTTGCGTGTTTAATTGCCAAAGCCACCGAGGCAAAGTGACTGACAACGCACGGCAGGATTTATTAGGGGCCAGGGCTTTCGATTCAAATCCCCATACTTCTGCTCGGATGGAGCTGGGATGCTGTAATGGGAATGAATTGCGACTTAATTTCGCAGCCAGCCATTGGGTTAGGGATGAGAAAACATCTGGCCGTGCCTCTGGCAGATGCTCTGATTTATAAATTCGTTCGCTGCTGCTGGCGAGACCCAATCCCATCCAGAAGAGCCGCGACAAAGAAGGGCAATTAGGCAGTTGTGCCAGCACAAATGACCAAATACTTGAGCAGCTGAGACAATCCGAACAGATTTGTATTAGGGAATGGAGCTGCAAAGGTCCATATGGTCCGCAATCAAAACAGCGGACTCGTTATGTGAATTTCCACCCTGAATGGGCAGGGATTCTCATGGCTGCGCCTGTAAAGAGAAAAACCTTGCAAATACAGGCCCTCTCGGGAGCTGCTCAGACAGATTTATCCCACTTTTCTAACTGCTGGCTATTTGCAGGGCATACATTGGCATTCTCTTTTCATTTTCTGTACGCTCAGGACACCATCAGCTCCCACCAACCTGGAGTTTCCCAGAGGATCGAGCTCGCTTCGGGCTATCCCTGCTGTGCTGCTGTGGGCAAACCCTGCAGTTATTTGCTTTGTAAGAAACATGCTTCCTCTGAAAAGGTTTGGGCACTGGGTTTTGTTTTCTCCCAAGTCTCTGCTGGGTGGAGGTTTCCTATATTCCTTCTGCTGCCATGCCAGAAGCAGCTCACAGCTCGAATGTGTCTGTCCTTCAATTGGGGGAAGAATCCTGGCTGTAAAAACCTTCCCCAGCCTGGCCATTAGAGCTGCCTGTGGTCAGCAGAAGGCCTGGTGAAGGCGTCAGCTGTGTTTAACAGCTTTTGGATGTGATTTATGGCTCTGTTCTGAGGCATCAGCAAAGAAATTAGCCTCAGAAATGAGCAGATCTGACCAGAAGTGGCTCAGGTGGTAAAGCACGGGCTCTGCTGTGCTGATCCAATGTTGACCCAGAGTTCATGGACCACTAATGAGCTTTAAAGCCATGAAAATGTGTTTCATGGAGCAGAAACCCAGGGCACATGCACAAATACAGCTCCATTTTCAAGTCTAGAGACATCATCAAGGGCTGGCCCTGGCTGCCAGCAGTACCTGCAGGCTGACATGGAATTGTTTTAATTATCTTTATGCTTAATTTGATTTCTTGGTTTTGTTTGGTTTGTAGTCATCACCATAAAGCTGTGCTTTTCTAGAGCAATAAGCTTCCTGGTAAAGGAGAATATTCTGGTTATTTCCCCTCCATAACTTTATACAAAGTGTAGTGCATTTCCTAATTGCTCAGACACTTTTTGGGTTGGAAAGTGGCTGGGAAGTGATCGGAGCTGTGAAATACCCAAGGGATGTGGTTGTGATGGCCAGAGGTGAATGAGTTGTGCAGGGGGTCAGCAGGACATGTCCTTCACAAATGGCACCTTGGGAGAAAGCAGCAGCTACATTTTCCCACTGAGCAAAAAGTCTGAACTAAGACTTGTGGTTTTGACCCAAGCATGTAAATTTAGACAGTTTTTTTCTTTTTGTTTGTTTGTTTGTTTTCCCTGAGATGAGCAGAGAATGGCACCAAGATTCTAGCTGCACCTTCAAAGCTTGGCATGGGAGGAAAGGAGAGGGGAGCAGCTCAGGAGAGGGAGGTTGGTGTTGTAAGATGATGTCCTTCTCCTTGCCCCCATCCTCAGAAATGTGTGAACCGCTCAAGCTGAAACTCTCACAGAAAAATAAAAAAGATTGAAGGCCTGGAAATCTCAGCTAAGAGTTTAAATGCAATACACAAAGTCCTTGAAGGGGAACAATGTATGTTTCTTGCTGCGCCAAGGCACAAAAGCATAGTGGGGTCAGGTAGGACGAAACTTTGCACATCTTGGTCTCCAAACATCCCAGGGTTTCATTCAACATTTCCTTCAAGCAGAGCAGGAGAATAAAAATCTCATGGCAGCAGTGAGCCTTGCTAATGGAAATATGCAATAACCATAACTTGAACTTGGCTTTCTCATAGGCTCAAAGTAATTTCCCCCTAATATCAGGAAAATATATGGCCTTTCTTGAAGAAGCAGAAGCACCGTATAAATCAAAGTTTTAATTGAGTTGAGGACGTTTGCTAGCATTTCAGATTTGATTTTTCTGCTGAGCTGGAGTCAGATTGAAAACAGCAATGCAGAGAAACAAAGAGGAAACCTGAGCACAAACCCGGGCAGATATTAGAACGCAAATATTCATTAGTGAATCAGAGCAATAATAAGGAAATGAGTCACAACCCTAATGCCCTAAGAAGTAGTCTACCCAGAACATGTTTTAATCAGAATGCTCAAGGACCAAATCCTGGGCTTATAAATTTTGTCTTTTTTTCTTTTTTTTTTCTTTTTTTATTTTTTTTCCCCAAAGTGTCTGTTTTAATCAATGGGACAAATAAGACTATCATTGAGCTTGTTGTTGTGAATGGTTTCAGAAATGCACAGGAGCCAGCTCATGGCCATACAACGCGTGTTTTTGCCTCCTTCTCTTAAGGCTGGTCCTAAGCACACGTGTAATAATTTTATTAGCCTCTAAGCAATTTCTTAGACTTTAAATATAGGTTCTGTGGGCTGCTGGGGCAGATTTTGGCTTGGGACTCCTGCAGTCCCTGCTCAGCTGGCCAAGTGTCCTTGCACCCCTACTTCCTTTCTGGTTCCTAATCAAGACTCCCCCCCATTTTTCAGCATCCCTATTTAGCATCAAGCTGATGCTGTGCCCAAAGGTGGGGGCTGTAGGTCTGCAGGGCACAGTGGGGTTTCCTTCCTCCATCACCTCCCCAGAGGGTGGGGGAATTCAGTGTGATGAAGCCATCCATCCTCCTCACTTGCTGACCATGGTGTGCCCTTCAGGATAGCTCCTCCTGCACTGCTTCTCTTCTCTCCTGCAGAAAAATCCTAAATAAAGGCTGTTCTGAGCATCTCCACAGAGCTGTGATGCCCCAAGAACTGGGCTTGGCTTAAAATCTCCCCTCCTCACCCCATTAACATCCAGGGGGAAGGTGCATCACTTTGAGAGGCACAGGCTGCTCACCCCAATAAGGTTAAAGATGATTTTTTCTGAGCCTTTCCTTGTGCTGGGTGGTGATTGAGACAGAGAATGGGATGCCTGTCACATTCCCCAGTGTGTAGGGGAAAGTTTACTGCTGGGATTATAAATACCCCAGTCCAGTCCCTCTGCTGCAGCCCCAGGCCGGTCCCATGGAAACTGCACTCCACGAATGCGGTCTCCCTGACCGCCTTCGTGCACTGCTCTGGAAATGGCTTTTATGAAGGCTAATTAGCATGGAAAAACAATCGCGGGAGCCAGGAAGGGAGGTACTTAGCCAGCATGCGCAGTGAAACTCCAGGCTGGCTGGTTGAGCAGAGAAGCAGCAGGTTTGGGAGATTTTCGGGAAGGGACCGGGCTAAAAGCATTGGCTGGAATTTCTGGCTGCAGAAATCAGCTTTTCAGGGAAAAAAAAAAAAAAAAAAAAAAAAAAAGAGAAATGAATTTCCAGAGGCTGGATGCTGGAATCAGAAGTGGTCAGACAAGGGGGGCTGATTTTGCGCTGTAGAATCCAATAGGGAAAATGAATAACCAGAAATCAAGTTCAAGGAACCTGAGCTCCTGACAAAGTGGCTTCCACCTCTCTTCACAGAAGGGTTAGGATATCTGCATTAAATGCATCAAAGAGAAGCATTTTAATGAAGATATAATCCATCAGGGAACTCATTGCTGAAAGTGGTCACTGGAGCCAAGTGTTGGTCCAAATTTAACAACTACAGACCCTTTCAAATCCTTATAAGGTGTTTTTTAGGAACATGACATAGGATTAATGAGTCCTGCTGCATTTTTAGATACAGGAATAGCCTGAGGCATGCCCTGCTTAAATGGACAAGTTCAGGCATAGAAAGAATAGGTGATATAGGCCATAAAGAAATCTCTGCAAAGCCCCCAGTAATGCTCTGCTCTTCGCTCCAGCTGTAAGACCAACTTTCTGCCACCATTCTGTGAAAGAAATCTCATGAAATTTTGAAATTCAATTTTCAAAAGAAATCTGAATTAGCTCATTTTTTGTAGCTCCTTGTATCTGTGCCTTCCTTGTGATTGAATTTAACTCAAGGTCTTCACTGATGTGGAAACGCAAGACAAACTGCACAGCAAGTGCGCACAGCTGAGTGCATGCTGATGGGCAGCCCATCTTAGGAGGCGTCCAAAGATTCTCCTCCAAAAGCCATAAAGCACAAGATGCCCTAACACTATCTCAAAGTGTCACAGGTGAGAAATGTCCACAGAACCACAGAAAGGTTGAGAAGAATATCATCATTTCTTTTTTTCTTTTTCTTTCTTTCTTTCTTTCTTTCTTTCTTTCTTTCTTTCTTTCTTTCTTTCTTTCTTTCTTTCTTTCTTTCTTTCTTTCTTTCTTTCTTTCTTTCTTTCTTTCTTTCTTTCTTTCTCTTTCTTTCTTTCTTTCTTTCTTTCTCTTTCTTTCTTTCTTTCTTTCTTTCTTTCTTTCTTTCTTTCTTTCTTTCTTTCTTTCTTTCTTTCTTTCTTTCTTTCTTTCTTTCTTTCTTTCTTTCTTTCTTTCTTTCTTTCTTCTTCATCATGTCAGCCTCCTGTGTCAGCACATAAATGCTGTAGAAATACTCTCAACGGCATCCAGCCATAACGGGGAGATGTTGGTCTAATATATTATCTAATGGAGTGAGGATAAGTGTGCTGTCCTGAGGATCTGCCTCATTATTTTGCAGCCGGAGTGCCTACTGCAGGTGCAATAGTAACTCTGTGTATGCCCCTGCTGAATAGGTGGCTTTTGTGCTCTTCCCACCCATCCTGATGCCCTTGGTGTGGATGAAAGCATGCACGCTGTGCCCTAGAGGAGCTGAGTTAAGGTATTTGCTAGTAGGCTTCTGTCCCTCATCCAAAGTGCCCAGTGTTATTGCACTGAGCTCAGAAAAACAAGAGCAGCTCAGCTGCAATTAAACCACCATGGTGCAGTGACCTGGAAGGAGGAAAGCATGGGGCTGTGCACGTGAAGGTCTCATTTAGGGAGTTTAGGGTCCCCTGAGTGGCTGGGAGAGACGAGGGGGTAGAGGGGCTTTTCAGATGTAGACATCCCTCAGATATTGCATGGACGTGTCTATTCCAGCCCCTCAGCATCCCCCAGCTTTCAGCAGGAACCACAAACAGCAAAACATGAGCAGCCTTCTATGCAAACATCCATGTCTGGAGCACGTAGCAGGTTTGCAAATGTGTCAGCACCAAAGGCTGATGCAAATTAAGGCCAGAGAGATGAAAACATCCATTTGGGAAGACAAACTCAAGATTTGTCCTAAAGAGATGAGTGATAGATGTCTCTACCAGAGGTTAATAAATCTCATAAATGAATAGACTGGATGATCTCATAGCTCCTTTTTCATTTTGTGAGTGCTGTGATTTTAGAGGATATTTGATGGCTTTGAATAATAAACACCAGCTCTCCAAATGGAAAGAAAATTCTTCTGCAAAACAGAAATGAAACACACTGAAATTTTTCAATGAGGGGAAAAAAAAGAGAAAGAGAAGATCAGCTCTTCCTGTGTTTTGCCTAGACAGGGAACATACCCAAAATGCTTGGTTCAGCTTTCTGCTGGTTTCAGCTACCTGCCCCAGGAATGAATCCTACCCATCTGCACGGGTCTGAGGCTGCAAAGCTGTGTGGCCCTGGACGTGCTGCTGGGCTCTGCAAAAGTGCTTTGGCTTTAGGGGTGGGAGCCTTCCTCTGGAGCCTGTTTTGGGTAGAAAAGTTGAGAAATTAGATGCTGGGGTGGATCCTGCTCCTGAATGGTAGGAGTCTGTGTGACCCCAAAGCCAGAAGTGCTGCAGTGGTGCAGTTTTCAACCTACCTGGTCCTAGCCCATCACTCCAGGCCCTTCCCCAGCTTCGGAGCCCTTCTCTGGCCACGCTCCAGGGCCTCGATGTCCTTCTGGGAGTGAGGGGCCCAAAGCTGAACCCAGCACTCGAGGGGCGGCCTCAGCAGAGCAGAGCCCAGGGGGACGAGCACCTCCTTGGCCCTGCTGGCCCCACTGCTCCTGCCACAAGCCAGGATGCTGTTGGCCTTCTTGGCCACCTGCTGGCTCATGTTCAGGAGATCATCAATCAGCAATGCAGGCCCCAGCATTTGGTCATGTTGTACCTCATCCCACTGGCCTCTGCCCACCCACCCATCTTGCCCAGGTCAACTAGCCATGGTCCAGCCCTGCAGCCCCTTGTGTCAAGCTCCCTGGGCTGCCCCATGCTCCCAAAACAGGACGTGGAGGGCAGGGAAGAGTTAAGGACTGGGCACTTTCTGCAGTAAATCAGCAGCCTGCTGTGCATCAGCAGATCCTGCCTCTCACTCCTGGCAGCCAGAGAAGCTCTCATCTGCCACAGATGAAGGCTGAGCAGCCCGTTCCGCTTCGCAGACGAGCTGGGCTGTCTCTAGTGTTCTCGCCATGCTTTAATTTTGATCAATATTTGCACAGGCCGTCTCTGTCTCATCTTTTACAGAGGTGACATTTGGAGACCTAGTTTCCTAAAGCAGGGACAAGCCTCATGAAGAGCTAATGGGGATGCTGGGCCAAGGGACCTCTGACCATGTCCAGCCCAGCACCTGCCTGAAGCAGGATCAGGTCCAACACTGGGCCATGGTGGATGTGTCTCTGTCTATCCGACTCCCAGGCATTGCTGGGTGGACATTATCTTCCTTTATGACCTTTTCCAGAGCCGCACATATTACAGAAATCCCACCTCAGCCTCCAAAATTGACATTTCTGTCTGTGGCTCCTTTGACCTGTACTAAAAAAGGTTCGACTCCATCATCCCAGCTAACTACTAACTGGGCCCTATTAGACACCTTCCTAACACCACTTCTGTTGGTGGACAAGGTGTAAGATCAATTTAGAAAAAAAAAAAAAAAGACTTCAAATATGTGAGGAAGGTCTGGTTTAGCTTACCATCATGCTGCTTATGCATGACTGAATACCTGCTGTGTTTTTTTGTCGATCTTAGCAGTAAAAAAAACATTTCACCCTGATGTCCTGATGTTAATATATCTGAATCACATGGAGCACTGAGTGATACTTTTTCAGCCAGAAAATTTACTTACAAAACAGCAATTTTCAAGATTTCTCAGAGCCAGATTAAAAACTGCAGGATACTTTCTCAAAAAGGAGACTTTTCACCTTTTTGCCAAGCAAAAGGTGTGTCCTTTCATTTGCTGGGTTTTTAGAAGGGGAAAATCATTGTTTTGATGTTTTCAAAGTGAAACACTCTAACTGCATAGAAAAAAATAATAATTCAATATGACATCTCTCAATCACATTTTGTAAAGCTTAATTTCTAAAATGAAAATTATTTCTGCCTTCTTCACATCTATGTGTACACACCTTGGTCAGAACAGAATAAAGTATGCAGAAAAAGTTGCTATGATGTTTAGAATGAGTAATGTGGCTTGGGATCAGCCCAAGCATGCTAAAGAAATAACAGCAATTTTCCTTACTTTGGCCTGACCAAGCATCTGAAGTATTAATACCAAGAACTCGCCTACTTCTGCTGCTGCAAAGCATTTTGCCATCCTGCTGAGCAGTGTGAGAGCACAGTAGGAGATCCCACTGGAGGAAAAGGAGCAGAGAGGGGCAGATGCAAGTGGCTTCATTTGCAAAGGGTTATCTAAAGAAAGGATGCATGACTGATATCATAGCAAGGCTACTCTTGACTGGCTTTGAAAGGTCATGGTGACTGTGGAAAGTTCCTGAGGTTTGGAAGAAAGCAAATGTCACTCCAGTCTTCAGGAAGGGCAGGAAGGAGGAACTACAGGCTGGCTGGTCTTTCTGGAGCACAGCTTGGTGGATTAAATAATCCTAAACCTTTCCAAAGCATATAAAGTACAAGAAGGTGATGGAGAGTAATTAACATGGAATTACAAGTCTTGCTTAGCCAACTGATAGCCTTCTTTGATGAGATGACTGACTTGAAGGAGCAGAGGGCAGTGAATGTTGGTAATCTCAATTTCAACAAGGCTTTTGATGCAGTTTCCCATAATCTCCAATATTATAGGCAAACTGGTGAAGTGCAGACTGGATAAAGGGAAAAAGGGTTGTATCAGCAACAAAATGCCCAGCCCCAAACCGGTCACTAGAGCTGACCCTGGGGGTCGATACTGGGACCAGTGTTGCCTAATTTTTGCCCTAATTACCTGGGTGGTGGGAAGAGCAAGCCTGCAGGTGGTGCAAACCTGGGAGGAGTGGGTGATAGAGCTGACAGACGTGCTGCCATCCATGGGGGTCTGGCCAAGCTGGAGAGGTGGGCAGAGGAACCTTGTGGACATCAGGCAGAGCTCTGCCAGCGGGCTGAGGGAGGGGATCCTTCCCCTCTGCTTATCACTGGAGGGGCACCCCTGGAGCGCTGGGTCCAGTCTGGGGCACCAGAGACAAAAACGGATGTGGAGATACTGGACTGAGCCAGCTAAGGGCCACAAAGATGCCCCAGGGACTGGGAAATCTCTCATCTGAAGAGCTCAGGTGTCTCTGCTTGGAGCAGGGAACCTGGACTAGATCTCCAGAGGTCCCGG
Organism: Aythya marila; assembly: GCF_965140915.1. Lineage (NCBI taxonomy): Eukaryota > Metazoa > Chordata > Aves > Anseriformes > Anatidae > Aythya > Aythya marila. The sequence continues at coordinate 2,269,551 of NC_139042.1, forward strand.
CCTTCCTCTGTGATTTGGTGATTCGATGAATAATGACCCGTCTACAGGCTGGTGCCTAAAACCTAGGCCTTGTATCCTGAACTGGGAATGGTCCTCCTGGATTTTGGGTATCTCAGGCATGCAACAGCCTACATTTTGTAGGCTCTGTGGAGAAATATGGGCTGCTCCAAGGGTCAACTTGAATCTCCCAGGGCTGTGCATTTATATGGACCAGGTATTTGGCCAATATTGGTTTGAGGGCTTCCTTCTTTCACCTCTTGGCTCAGAGGTCCACCCCTTTGTTAAACCTGACACAGGCTGGACTGTGAACCAGAGGAGTCAAAGAACAGGGACAGCATTGCCTCCAAGGACTTTGTGTTCTAGGACCAAGTCTTAAAAATCAGTTCCAGCTTGGTCTCTCCTGTGATAACCCATATATTTTGGGAGAGGGTGTAGGATTCATCCATGAAGGGTAAAGCCCATGGAACAGGGCTGTTTGTCAGCAGTCTGATGGGAGCTGATGCTACTTGCTAATTGCTGCAGCTGCATCCATTTTTTTGTTGTTGTTGATTTTTGTAATGTTAAATGAAATCTTGTCACAGATTTCAGGCAGCCTGATGCTGTGGTTTTCTCATGAATAACTCATAATAATTATCAGTCTTAAACATTGACAAATCCTCATAACAACATCGCACAATAGAGAGAGAGAAAAAAAAAAAAAAGGAATTAGGTCTGCTCTGTATTTATCGTTACTCATATCACTACTGAAACAAATGAAAACATCAAATAATATGGCTGAGACCAGGTATGAAATGAATGGCAGACTGAGGAACAGAGTAATGGTGGTTTTGGCTCCCAGGTCATACTTTGCATCATATTTATGACATTGGTGTTTCTTCAGAGTTTAAAAAAATATATATTAAAATGGGAAGAACAGAACTGCAAAAATAAATACTGTGCTGGAAAGGAAGTGGGAAATGCAGAGAAACCAGAGGAAGGGACCTTTTTCTGCATTTCTGGCTTGACTCAAGGCTGGGAGTGCTGAAAACATCCCAGGTGGGCTCAGCCTGTGCCAGCACTTTCAGGAATCAGCTGCCACCCTCAGAGACTGAGATCAGAGAAGATTTTGGAAAAGAAGCCAAATTATTATCAAAAGAGACAGCTGACATTTTAAGACAAAATGTCAAAGCCACATTTCCTGTTCCTTAATTGAGACAATTTTAGAAAGGACAAAAATGAGTGCCTGGTCGATAACGAGGTAGTGAACAGAGGGAGGAAGACTTCACTGGCATTTCTTGTCACACAAGGTATTTGTTTAAATGCCCAAGTTTCCTGAATTGGAGGGGACAAGGGTGTCAGTGCCACTCCTTGGCATCAGTTCCAATGCCACCATATTCCTTTCCCTCCACCAAAACCATGACCACCAGTAAAAGCCTCTTTTCCCTTTCTTCCTTCACCAGCCTTGCCCCCATCTCTGCTCATCATCTAAACCACAGAGAAGGAAGAGGCAGAGAGACCACACATCATTTCTTGTGGTTTACATCATTATTAGGTCCCACACTTCCAAATGGAAGCCTCTGTGCATAAGTGGGGCTGTTGCCTATTTAATATACTGCCCAAGGCAAAGGTACATTTCCAAGAGCACTTTTTACAGAGCTCCTTGAAAGCACTGGAGACGGCACCAGCTGGTACCCCCTGGTCCTGTGTTTGTTTTTCATGATTAAATGTGGCAGGGTGATTTTTTCCGAAGTGCTCAGCCTTCATTCAGCTGCCTGATGTTTCAGATGTGCCCATGTCCCCATGAGGTCCTCAGAGCTGTCGGCTGAAAACATCTCAGGAGGCCATCAGCTCCTCCGAAAATGAAGTCCTGTCTGTACAAACATCCCCTTGGCTTGCTTAACATCAGCACTAAACAAAATCCAAACCACACCCTGTTGGGTGATCCTGTAGATTATAGAGTTATAGATTGTGACTTGTGTTTTTAAGCACATTAAGTACACCACATTTACCCTGCTGATTTCTAAAAATTTGCCTTGGCTTAGTAATAAATTGTTTGAAATGTTGCCTTTCTCTGCACAGAGAATTAGGGTAAATGAGATGAACAGAGAGGAAAAATTCTGCCTGGGGAAATATGGCTGGTATTTAGGACCTTTCCATCCAGAGCTAGTAAGATGTCTAAAATGTTTTGGTTTGTAACATGGAAGAGAAGTGCCCAGAGTCAAAACCTTCTCTGTTCAGTGGTCCTAATTAGAAATGCAAAAAAACAATGCCAAAAAGGATGGTGGGCACCTTGATGTCAGGAGGGGGTTCTTCACAGAGAGGGTAGTTGCACACTGGAACAGGCTCCCCAGGGAAGTGGTCACTGCACCGAGCCTGTCTGAATTTAAGAAGAGATTGGACTGTGCACTTAGGCACATGGTCTGAACTTTTGGGTAGACCTGTGCGGTGTCAAGAGTTGGACTTGATGATCCTTAAGGGTCCCTTCCAACTCAGGATATTCTATGATTCTATGATTCTATGATTCTACTATGGCAAAGAAGGGCAGAAAATGAAAAATAGAAGCTGAAGGATTCATGGAAAAATATGTAATGACTGGAAGGGATAGCACAGGGGAGCTTCAATGGGAATGAAGGAATGCTAGCAAGGGGTTAGAGCCATCACTGAATAAAGATATCAAGACTCTTAGAATATATGTTGGATGCTGTATTTCCACGACGTGACAGTGACCAAATAGCTCTGGGTAATCAACAACAAAAGGAGGTTAATTAATAGTCAATAATTTGAGTAGCAATAGTTCAGCCAGGAGGTACCAACTGGTTGACCTGCCTGGCTGGAAATTGGTGGCTGCAGAGACCCACAGCGCCTGCAACAAGGCTTGACACTGTTCAACATTTTCCTCCATGATCTGCAAATAAATATCAAATCACTCACAGACAACACAAAGACAGCCTGCAAAAAAATATGATGAGTCACACAGAGCAGTCTGGCTCGCCTGGGGCCGTGCAGCCAAAATGTGTTAATAAAGCCAGGAGCTACGTCAGAAGCTGGGAAAATGCAGGAGGTCGTGGCCTGAGATTTCCTAGGAAGAGGGGATCTGAATAGGTTTTGAGGTCACCAGGGGCAGTCAAGTTTTGTGATCTTCTGGGGAAAAAGGGCTGGTGTTATCCTTTGAAAGGGGAAAGCACTGCCATCAAGAGGAGCACCTAGATATTCATTGGGGCTATTTATTAGCAGACATATAAAGCAATGCATTTTTAAGCATCATGGAGAAGAGCCGTGTGAGGTATGTGGTAACTTATCCAGCACCCAGTGCATCAGATGAAGATGAGACGCACTCCAGGATGAGACAGATTAATTAATGCTGAGCTCTCTTCAGGGGATAACTGGGAAGGGTTGAAACACCTTGGCCTCTGAACCTGCCCAGAAAGGGATCATCAGGACAAGTGTGGCCAAGCTCCCTGCTCCTGCAGACCCACTAACCTATTTTTACTTGACTGGAAAGCCAAACCACGAGTGCTCTCGCCCACACGTCGCATTTCTTCCTTATGCAACTGTTCCAAAATCTGAGCCTGGTTGCACAAAGCGAAGGCAGCCTCGTCTTCTGCCAGATGGGCCTCGTACTACAGAACAGGCAGCGTGGAGAACCTTTACTGCTGCTAGTCCAGACAGGTGAGCTGGGGAATTAAACTGGCATTAATTCAATTTGAAGAAACAAAGATCTATTATTTTTGCTGTGTTTAATGGTTGGTCTGGGACACAACAATCACACAAAGGCTGGGTGGTGGCACCCAACTAGTAATAGGACTAGAGGGAACGGCCTCGAGTTGTGCCAGGGGAGGTTCAGGTGGGAAATGAGGAGACATTTCTGCTCAGCAAGAGCGGTCAGGGCTTGGGACGGGTTGCCCAGGGAGGTGGGGGAGTCCCCGTCCCTGGGGGTGTTCAAGGAGAGGTTGGACGTGGTGCTTGGGGACAGGGCTTGGTGGTGACATTGGTGGTAGGGGGTGGTTGGAGCAGATGATCTTTGAACTCTTTTCCAACCTTAATGATTCTAGGATTCATTTACATAGGCATATGGGCCATGCAGATCCCAGCTGGGCATCAGGACCTGCAGGACTGGGGTCTTCTGGATGACCAGAATGACAAAAAAATGCTCCAAGGTTGTTTGGAGGGGAAATCCCCTCATGGAGGCAAACTATAGCAGAGCTTTGCTGTTGTGACCATTGTTCTTGAATTAAGCTGGGTTACCAGCTTGAGTATGGAGCAACACCACCTCGATGTCCCATTAGGGACAGTGGCAGTCACTGGGTTTCTCTATTGGATTCAACTGGTCATCTCTCCAGTGTACTGGAGTTATTAGGACCAGCTCTAGCTGGATCAGAGGAGAGGTAGCAAAACCACTTGAAAAATAACCTGACAATGGAATAACCAGGACAATATGGACTGGTGGAAGGTCTGGAATCTCTTTCAGAGGATAAATATATCGAACCCTGCTTCATTTTGTGTCCTTCTAAGGCCAGGCTCAGTCTGTCCTTAAGAAAGGGTGCATGTCCATAATAAACTGGCGCTTCCCTGCTCTTCCAGCCAGCATGTCCTGCAGCAGGAATCTGATCAGAAAGCAACAGAACCATGGATCCTGCTGGAGACAGGCTATAATAAACCTCATTTTTCAGCTTAATGTATCAAAAGGTGCTTTGTGACAAATTTTCCCAATTTGGCAAGTTTGGAAACAGATTTTTCTCCAACAATGTTGTTTGCTTCACGTGTATATCTGAAATTATCTTGCTGCAGGAGAAAGCTGGGGAGACTTCTACCATGTATAATATGAAGTGACTTCAACATCTGAAGCATGCAAAGTGGGATGCTCGGATGTTGTAGATGAGAAAAGCTCTGCACTCAGGGGAGTGTGGATGAGGACCATCATCACTCACCCTTTCGATCAAAAATTCAGCTAGATGCACTGAATGTAAGGGAATTCATATGCATATAAACAAAAGGTGGATTTTTAAATTTCTTTCCCTCCCCACACTGGAAAGCTAGCATTGCATATTTAGATATATATATAATTTATATATATATATATATATATATATTTTTTTTTCTTTTGTTTTTCAGTAAAGGGTATGATATATTTCAGGCAGCTAGAAATCCAGCATCGAACAACTGGATTATATAGGCTGGAAGAGATGCATCGCCCTTCTTGTCCATTATAGCTCCCTTAGTGATAGATGTCTGCCATTTCAGAGAAAATTGGGTGAACGCAGTCTAGAAGAAACATATCAAAAATATTCTATCATGAAGGGAAGTGGCTTTCCATCTTCCATCCCAAAACCTTTGAACCCAATCTTCAAAACCGAAAGGCTATCCTAATTGAAGTTAGAGCATATATTTTCGTATCTATACATTTGTGAAGCTTTCTAGTGCTTTGAACCCAAACCCTGCTTGGGAAAAGTGATGGGCAACATGGAGAGTGGGGCTGCATAAGGAGCACCAAGGTTTTCCCAAATCTTGTAGTGATGCTTTGAGGCACAGCTTCAGTTTAAACTTTTCCTCACACTTTTCACTAGGAAATCCAGCACATCATTTCCATAATGCCACGCAAATTAAGACAAATGAAGATGTCACTGAGGTAATTATGAATAATACGTGTGTATCTAAACAGAAGCAGCAAATCCATTAGTCACCCCCTTCTGAACTGCCGGGTTGCTTTCAGGAGGGAGGACATCTGTGCATTTCTGCAGGTAGCATTACCAAAGGCTTTTCTTGGGATAAGATGTCTCATGTCTAATACTGGGATGAGCTTTGCACACATGTTATTGTTGTACTGGGCAGCTTGTGAAGGTAGTTAAACCCTGTAAATGGGAAACCACCATATAAGCACTCAAAAAGGACCATTTTAAAACTTACTTTAAAGTTACACTCCTCCAAAAGTAGTGGGATCTGTACTTTGAAGACCAAAAGAGATTTTTAGCTTTGTTCATAGTACTTTGGCCCAGAAAAGACAATTCCAACTCATACACACCTCCTGGGATAATCCATGTTGTGATCACAGACACGTGTCCTTGTCCTTTTTAAAGGGCAGTGGTTCATTTATCTGGATTCAGACATCTCCAGTTTTGTCTGACACCACAGTATTATTCAGTTTGAAGGAGCCACCAGCCTTGACATTCAACATGAAATCCACTTCGCTCTTCTAATAAAAATAACACACCTCCTGCCAGCCTTGCTTCACAGTTATCTGTAGCAGCAACATCAATTCGTGCTGTGGTGAGGGTGATAAGACCCAAAACTATTGGGTTTTCTCAGCTAATTCATCTTTCTTCTTCCCCTGAAACTTGTGGCTTATCTTGCACCAAAATACCATCCGGGGATTGCACCTCCCACCCCTCCCTCTTCCATTACCCCAACACAGAAAAGCCATTTCAGGATGGTGATTTCATTATACATCATTGATAGGGGATAAATTATTAAAGCAGATTCATAAAAAATGAAAGGCATTTTACACAGAGAAGGAGGCCTGACAGTAACCTAGATATGTCACAAAAGCTGATTGCCACCACATAGGAAAACCTGCCCCTTGCTGGAGCAAAAAGGGGGAAATTATGAAAGATGTATGAGGGTGGGAGAAGAAATGAAGTGACTGGAATGACAGAGTGGGAGATAAACACATCAAGGCAAAGGAAACAAAAGACAGAAGACAATGGAGGAAAGGGAGAGTGAATGGAGGTTAAATAATTCAGGTCAGGATTTTTAAGAGCCTTGAAGAAACAAGGGAGCGTGTCACCTATGAATCGTTGCAAAATATTATAGTAAAAGATGCTGTTTGCAGCTTTAGAAAGAGCTGTTGGATTCATCCTTTCAGCCAGACCCTGACTGGTGTAAATCAGCAAACAGACAGTCAATTTGAGGATATTTACACCCTCCTGAGGAATCGGCCCATAAATCAGAAGGGCAAATCCGGGAGGTGCAGCTCCAATAGTTTCAGATTCTGCACCACAGATGCTGTTGGCCCGAAATCCCAATTGAATCCCTGCTTGCTTCTGCCCTGGTACTTGATGGATCTGCCTGACAGCTCCCCCCAACCTCCCAGCTCCTTCAGCCACGCTTCATTACATGGAAATAACCCTTCAGATTAGGAGTTTTGCATCATTAATCCACGTTAATGCCCTCAGTGCCTTCTGTGAACTCTGTATGTCTCCTCAGCCCTGGGCGTGCTTTTCTCTGAAATGTTGTGCAAGTCCTCCAATCTGTGCGTCCTGAGACCTGCAAAGGGTGAAATCAAGTTTGGAGCACGCTTGTCAGCACTTTTATCTTATTTTTCTCTCTTGGTGTGATGTCCTTTATGGTTCAGTTTTATTACCCAGCTTCTGGGGGGCAAAAAGCTTTGCCTCATGCCTCTATCTCCCTCCACTGTGTTTCATTTCTGATCTGGAAATACTCCTTTCCTTTCCTTGCTTTCATTTCTGGTCTTCTACATTGCTCTTATGTTAGCCTTGGCTTTGCTCGCCTGGGGGCTTCCCTCCCCTCCACCAGCCTTACACATCTGCAGCACTGCTGATACAAAGCACAGCCAAGGCTGTATGGATGTACCGAGCACGCCAGGGATGAAAGCAGTCATGCAAAATTAGTCTTGCTGGTGGGAGGATAATTCCTATTAATCACGTCTATTACTGTAACACCTCAAGATAAGTGAAAGATGAGTAGAGTAGTGAATAGCCCAAAATGAGGAAAACTCCCAGCACTGAACACTTCGCAATCTAAAAAGAGGAGCACAATAAGAAATGGTGTACAATAAACCAAGTGGGCAATATGATGATTATTTTTGAGTGGGAGAGGAAGTGGAGTGGGAGAGGAAGTGGAGTGGGAGAAATGTGCGGGATGCAAAGTGAGTTGGAAAGAGAGGCAAAAGGAAGCAAGATTCTGAGGGTAGCAGTTGTCACCCAGAGGAAGAGGAGGGAAATATTAGCGATGGAAAACAAAATCTGTCAGAATATAGGAATTGTTAGCATTTCTTAATATTCCAGCTTGTGGCAAAATGAAAAATTTGGGATGCGAGGGGGGACAGTCGAGTTAAATCAGTGCATTGCATTTGTATATGAGATGAAACCTAAATCTTTTTATTTGGTTGGCCTGAAATATTGTGCCTAGTTTTGTTGGGAAAAACACACACACACACACACACACACACACACAAGGTTATTTATGAGTTACATAAATGTTTTTAAAGTGGACATCTGCCTTGATTTGGGTCAGTGTTTAAATCAACGCTGCCATTTCAAAACCTATTTCCATGAAATCTCACCTTCCCCCTTCAGAAACATTTCCTCACAGCATTCACTTGAGAAATGAAATTTGGTGCCTGCGTGTTCCTGCCCTCACTATGTGCTAAGCCACTTCAGGGAGCTGAAGAGGCAGAAAAAAGGGGCATTTTGGTGAATGCTGGGGTTGGGTTTCCTTCCCCTGCAATTCTCTGCTCCCTGATGATCAGATACCTTCGGGGGAAAAAGCTTATTCTGATTTCCACCATGGATATCTGGATTACTGCGAATGATGGCATATAGATAAGATCCTCAGCTGACATTTTTTTTTTTTTTTTTCTCAGAATCTGAATCAGAAATAAGTGTTCGGACATCAGAGAGGAGCAGCCAGATGCCCATGAGGTCCCACTGTCCCGGGACACCAGCAGCAGTAATCTGGAGCAAAACTTCCTGCAGGCCACCGACGTCTGGCGCTGCAGCTTTGGACCAGGCTCCTCTCTAATAATTGTGCAATCATGGTAATTATACACACACACACACAAAAAAAGTTAATTACTTAATCATGTGTTACAAGGCCCCTTCAGCTAGTAAGCGAGGCACACGCTCAGTGCAATTATTCACAGGCATGTAATCTACTTCCCTTTGTGCTGAATATTTCATTAGTTGCTATTCACATCTTCTCAGAGGTGCTTTGCAATGGTTCAGTGATTGGATTTACTCTGGTTTCTTCCTGGCTTGTACAAGCCCTGTTGCTACAAATACTTCTCTGTATTTTATCCCTTTAGCGAGAAGAGGGGAATCTTTCCAACCTCCTGTTGCCAAAGAGAACTCACAACACAATCATCAGGAGCTCGAGGCATTTTTATTACTACTTTTTGAGGTCTTTTGGGTGGCTCCCAGCTTTTTTGTCCCATGCCTGTGCAGCTTTTGGCACCCTTGGGATTTTGGCCGTCATGGGGTGTCCCAGCAGTGGCACAAGATGAATAAGGACCAGCAGTAGGGACCAAGGGGCTCTACAGGTGAAGAAGATTGATTGGATTTACAAGTCATACCTCCTTCTACAGCTGATCCAGCCATGGCTGGGATTACTCTTGATTTACTCCTGCACAGCAGGAGTCTGTATATGAGGAGCACATCCATAAGAGAAGAAGATGTATCAAGTCCAGGTGCTTGTGTTTACATTTTGAAACACTTGGACAACTTTTCCAAGCCCAAGTCAGTTTTCTTCTGAACTGGACCCCGCAAACCAAACTCTGGTTTTGGAGCTGCCATGCTCCATGAAAGCTGCCCATCTCTCCCCTCCTCTGCTGCCTTGAGTAATCAATTCAGGGAGGGAAAACATCCTTCTGCTTAAAGCTAGTGCTTGGGCAAGGTGAAACAAATCCCTGCTCCGAGTGTCACAACACCTCAGGCTAAACCTAGAGGTAATTATTAAAGTCTGGATGATTCGTGCTCTTGGCCATCTGCAGGGCTGTTGGGCTGGACTACATCTCTCATTATGTGCTGCATAAATCATACGGACATAGGCAGCCTCACCCAGAAAAGAAGGAGCTATAGCACAACACACCTACTAATCCCATGAAACAGGAACATTCATCCTACATTTCTAGTTTGTACTTTACAATTTTTCAGCAAAAACTCTGATTTCTAATTCCATCAAGGTGTCTTGTACAGGATCTGCCATAAATGGCAAATTGAACAAATTGGATGTTAAAAGCCTCAGAAAAAAAAAAAAAAAAAAAAAAAAAAAAAAAAGGCCTGAGATGTTCTTGGCTACAATACAATAGTAGGGAGATCAGATGCTCTTCCAGATGCTACACAAGACATTTTTGACCTGGCAGCATCCAAATGTGGGTTCCTGACTGTGGCTGAGAATTTACAGTGCATTAAAAAGCTTCCAAGGATTTTGAAAAGACCTGCTGAGCCTGCCAACTAGGCTTCCAGGATAATCTCTGAAACCCGGTATGGTTCTTCCATCCATGAATCTGAATTCCCTGTTGCCTGTGTAAAGAAGAGAGACCGATGAAACCAGCGCCATTCCACAGCACTGAATAAAGGGAGAACGGGACCCATTTTCTTTTTCCGACTTTACTGAAAATAAATCAAGGCACAGTCATGCTAACTGCATTATACAGATCCTGGTAACTTCTCAGTACTTGGGAGACAAGAGAAATTATCATTCAACTCTGATCATCAGCTTTATTATATGCCAGCCAGACGATACACATTTCATGCAGACTATACGTTTGCTCCAACCGTTGCTCGGAAGAAAGTGCTCAGCTTCATGTGCATTGGTCCTGCACTAAGGTACTTGGTTCTTGGTCTGTAGCACCAGGATTTTTTTCAGGGGTCCTGCAAGCAGAGAAAGAGCATCATTGCAATGCTGGCAGAGCAACAGGGTGGTGCACCATGACAAAATGTCCTCCCCGAGCTGGAATTGGCTCTGCAGAGCGCTCCCCATGCAGCCCGCACGTGTTTGGTATGTTCTGGGGATGGTTGGTGAGCCTGGTCCTGGTCCCTGCAAGGAGCTGCTCCAAAACCCATGGATGCCCATAAAATCAGTAGGGCTGGAGCCCTTGACTTAGCTGGGACCAGGACCATGGGTCAGCTATGAAAAATGCTTGCCAATTGATTATAACCTGCATCGAAAGAGCACCTCGCTGTAAAATTGTCTCACAAAGAAGCAGTTTGTTTCCCTCAAGGCAGGTGGGGAAAGCCCTATAGCGCAGGGGAGCTCTTGAGCTGCTGAGAAAGTGCCCAGTGCCCATTAAAAAAAAAAAAATAAATAAATAAAATAAAAAGGAAAGAAAGCCCAGCTAACATGTGCTAAACCCCATCCAAGAGCACCTCTGTGACCCCTGGAGACACCAGGAGGTGCTGGTGACACCAAGGTGTAGGATCTATTGTAGGATCTGTTATAGGATCCCTAGGGCCAGCTCTGTCCCTGGGGTAAAACAGCAGAGAAGCATCAACATGAGCACCAGGTTTGCATTATGCAGCACATGCTGTGGGGAAACTACAGCTCCTGTAGGGTAGGTTTGGTGTGGCCTTGGATGGAGCAGGTGGGAACAAGGCTCTGGAGGTAGGGTAGATGCTGTGGGGACAGTCTCTGGATGGATGTTCAAGGGAAGGATAGGGCTTGTTGGAGGAAGAGAGTGGAGGGGGTGCAGAGGGAAGGAAAGTGTAGGAAACGGGGGAATTCATCTTCATTAGGAAGGAGAAGGAGGATCTCCAGGGCTGAGGCGAGACATGTGATGGATGGGGAGGGATCTGTGAGGCTGCAGAAAGAAAATGGAGAAGCAGGAGAAACGTGTTCAGCTTTAAAATGGATATTTGTGTGGTGGTCGTGTTAAGGAGACCCCCCGTGTCCCCTCCAGCCTGCCCTTGGCTTTGTGTAGGGAAAAACCCCAGCCTGGATCTTCGTGAGAGGAAGGCAAGGCTGGCACCGGGGCCAGGAGAAGAGACGGTATAACCATCTCCTTGGTCAATGACAGGAGAAGAAAACAAGACACTTGAGACAAACCTGCCCTGTGCAAGAGGTTAGTGGGGCAACACCATGCTTAGAGCCACGGGAGGACAGCTCTTGCTTAAATACTCACCCTCATCCTGCCCTTCGTGCTTACATTTATTACCAGAAGCTGTTGGCAGAGGCTGGCAAAGCCTTTCCCCAGTGCTCACTGTTTGGGGCGGCTTGTGCAGGAGTCCTCCCAACCTACTGGTTGCCTAACTGGGAATGGGGTGAGCCCAGCACCCTAAATAAAAGGATGAAGGGTAATTCAGGGCAGCTCTTTGGGAAGCTGTCCATGTCAGGTCCAACCAGCCCCGTGATGCCGATGCACAGACATCTGCTGGGGCAGGACCTGTTTGCTGGTCTCTGGAGAAGGCTGGAGAGGTCAGCACGTCCTTGCCAGCAGGCAGCAAGTCTGAGGACACCTACACACCACTGGGAAGGTGGAAAGCTGCCTTGGGATACTCCAGGTGCCAAGGAAATGACCAGGTATCTGCACGTGGTCTGCTATGGGGTGATGCAGCACCTATGGGGCCCGAGCTCAGGTCTTCTGTGCCGTGTGATGCTCCAGGTTGCAGCAGGGCAATGCCAAGCTAATCCCAGCTCTTCCCTGGGTTTGGTGTCCAACTCTGCTGGAGTTTTCAGGGGAACTCACCCTTTCCAGCAGCCTCACTGGGGTGCCTCTGTTGAGGCATCCTGGCTGGCTGGTGCATAGCGTGCATGTCTGCAGGGTGGCTACTGCTCTGTTTTAATTCCTTGGCCCTTTCCTCATGAGTGTGTGCTTCCTTCAGCCATGTAGATGTGATTCTGTGATTCTGTAGCACAGGCTGGCTCAGAGCCAACCTCCTGCAGGAGGAAGAGGCTATGTCCCATCCCCATCCCCTGGCTTCCTCTTTGTTTGCATCGAATTCATATAATCGTGTGATTGTCCTTCCCAGTAAAGCTCATTCAGAACCTGTTTTAAGCTGGGAGGAGTATAGAGGGGGAGGTAACTGCATTATTTTCCCCAGGCGTTGGCACCCAGGGACAATGCAGCATTGCACAGCCTCTCACAAGCCCCAGCTGCTCTCTGTGGGGCTGCACAATGGGGTCCAGCCCTGGGTACCGGCCTTGGGAAGAATGTGAAAATCAGAGGGTTGGAAAAAAAGCCAGATCCTCAGATCCTGAACCATAACAAGTCCTAACACACAAGCAGCAACATTTAGAAATGGTCTTTGTCTCAGCCAAGCGAGGAAATAGGCTGGAGATCTTTGCACGCATGAGGGCTGTCGGCAGCCAGCCATTGCCTGGCGCAACCCATTTGTGTCGGAGAGGTTAATTACGTGGTGTGACAAGGTGAGAAATGGAGAACGGATAGATTGGAGGTGACAGATCATTACTCAGGTTACGGCCAAGAGACAGAAATGCAGAAAATTCAGCAGGGGTTCATTTCCCAGAGGCAGCACCTGGTGTCTGGAAAGAGCCAGTGGATGACCACCGCAGACAAATATTGCATGGTCTCCTCTTCTCTGGCCCTGGTGTAAAAGCAGGGAGCACACCAGGACCTCCAGATACTTCTGATGGGCAACATCCCGTGCAAGGACTGTGCTCTTGTGCCTTGGGGTCCAGACTTGCTTCCATCGATGATGGGTCCTGGTAGAGACCTCCCATTTTTCACAGATGTGGGGGACCAGCCCATGGCTCACCCCTGTTTCTCCGAGAGTTTTGGTGGCCTCACTTCAAAAGAGAGCTGGTGATGTTCATCCTCTTCTGCAAAATTATCTTCATCCAAAGCAGTTTAACTATTTGGGAGTCATAAAGCAGAGTCAACTCCAGGCATGTGGAAAATTAGACGATGCTTTCAAGAGCAACTAGAAGTAGAAGGAATCCTCTCGTGGTGGCTCAGGAACAGCAACATAGCTCCAGGCACATGTATCTGTGAAGTCTGACACCAAAGGGATATTTTTTGCAAAGAACCATGAGAAATCTGTCTCTTCTTTCCCAGATAACTCAGGTGAGGAGATGGCTGTCCTCTGGGGAGGAACTGACCTCTTGGTTTTGGGGCTTACCCAGGAGAGCAGTGACAGGTTCATGTTTCTTGGAAGACATAAACTCATCAATTCCTGGGCACACACTTTAACAATGAGGTTAGAAAACGTGGCCAGTAACTTCTCCTGAATGCTTTATTGTACTTTGTGCACCAAGTTTGCTTTCAGTATAGCTGTGACCAAAATACAAGTCTTCTTTGTCCTGGGAAAAAGCCTTAGTGCTGCACTCAGCATCTGGTCTCCGTCACTTCCCTTGGAAAAAGCAGCAGCACCAAGCAGTGGGAGCTAAACCTGCAAGGTACAGCAGGAAAATGAACTGCTTCAGCCTGGGTCTAGATCTAATTTAGACCTAGTGTCACTCATGCATCTGGTCTTAAATACATTCACTCCTTAACATTGGACAGATGAGATTTTGGCTGCTATTTTACATTCTTCTAGAACTTCACTTTTGGAGCCTAGAGTATGAGTTTGGAGGAAGAGGAGGCATAATGAAAGCACAACAGGAGGGAACAGACATGGGAGGTATTGCCCACACCAAGTGATCCCCTTTTCCCACTGCATCTCCCCAGGATCTCCACCGAAATCCCTAGAGCCTGGAGAAGTCAAGCACAACCCAGCTGCAGGTCTTACTTGTCCTTGATGGCATCTCCAGGCTTCTCAAAGAGAGGACTGGTCTTCCACATACATTTTGTCTCTTCTGTGTGCTCTTGCACAGCCAAGGTCAGGCAGAACATCACAGAAGGAAGCCCAGGGGACCAAGCACTGCTTGATCCTTCTCCCATCCATGCCCAACCAGCTTCAGTTTGGCCTTGACTTAGGTATTGGCCCATGAAACAAAGACTGATGGCCACACTGTGAGCCTGGCTGTCTGCTCAGCTTGGAAAGAGTCTCCTTTGCTTTCTGGCAAGGTGACATGCACTGAAACCTCCAGCCAGCATGGACCAAACAGCACTGTCAGGCAATAAATTAGGACAAGGAAGGCTGGCAGTGAGCTAGGAGGGAGCAAGGGGCCACCAGGGACTTTGTCACAGTTGGGTCCCTGCTGTACTCACAGGGAGAAGGGACCATGGGCAGGTTTAGTCCAAGCCTGGAATGGAAGAAGAAGATGTTCAGGACATCTTCTGAACCTCCAGAAGCCTCCTGTGTATCCATCTCTGAAACATGCCCTGCTGCTAAGCCAGCTTCTGCGTCTCTCCCTGAGAGGTGCATCTGCTTGGCTTTCCAGTGATGCACCTCTGCCCACTGCTTTCTCTATTGCGCCGAGAAACATAATTTCTTCCACGTTGGCTTCTTCTGACATGTAGGAAATGTATTTCTTTTAACATCAGCTTCTTCTGCCCTGGGCTACAAGACTTCTCCCTTGTTCTCCTCGGTTGATGTATTTGTTGAACCACCTGTCATCTCAGGACATTTCTGGAGAAAGGCCAAGCTCTTCTCAGATACATCAAAATTGCAAAGGACAGACGGCCACGCAGCTCTGAAAACTCCAGGCTCCCACTTAGACAACAAAGCTCATCCCTGTGGCTGTAAAAAAAAAGAAAGAGAGGCACAACGGAACAGAAAGACGAGCAGAGCCATCCCAAAAAACTACAGACAGAGCCGTGGTAGCAGGACCGACTGCAGGACTGGCCACGAGGACAGACACACCGGGCACTTGCAGACACAGCCACTGAAGCCACACCAAGAAATGAGAGAGAGAAAAGGGCCGTCGGAGGGTGAGGTATTGTTTATTCCAAGCAGCGAATGCTACCACACAGTACAGGCAAAGAAAAAAGGCTTACAGTCCAAGAGACGAGACCAGACACCAGACAGTAACTCAGGGAGGGGAAGGAGAAGATCCCTGGTAGAGCTGGGTATTTGGGATGCCTGAGGGGTGCTGGAAAGTTTGGGGAAGCAGCTGTGGGACAGAAGCTGGCAGGGAGGATGGAGGGAAAATGGGTTTGAAGGTAAGAAGGAAGATGTTGTGGAGGGTGGACATGGTCTGGTGGGGTGCTGAGGGCATTGAAACTGCATGGGAAGGAGCTGGGGAAAAGCCCTCCAGAATCACGTGCTCCAACCACCCCCTACCACCAATGTCACCCCCAAGCCCTGTCCCCAAGCACCACGTCCAACCTCTCCTTGAACACCCCCAGGGACGGGGACTCCCCCACCTCCCTGGGCAACCCGTCCCAAGGCCTGACCGCTCTTGCTGAGCAGAAATGTCTCCTCATTGCCAACCTGAGCCTCCCCTGGCACAACTCGAGGCCGTTCCCTCTGCTCCTGGCCCTGGTTCCCTGTGAGCAGAGGCCGCCCCCCAGCTCCCCACCCCTTCCTTTCAGGCAGTTGCAGAGAGCAATAAGCTCTGCCCTGAGCCTCCTCTTCTCCAGCCCAAACCCCCCCAGGTCCCTCAGCCGCTCCTCACAGGACTTGTGTCCCAGGCCCTTCCCCAGCTTCGGAGCCCTTCTCTGGCCACGCTCCAGGGCCTCGATGTCCTTCTGGGAGTGAGGGGCCCAAAGCTGAACCCAGCACTCGAGGGGCAGCCTCAGCAGAGCAGAGCCCAGGGGGACGAGCACCTCCCTGGCCCTGCTGGCCACACTGCTCCTGACACAAACCAGGATGCTCCTCACAGATATATGGAAAGAATCGGCTCTTTTTTTTTTCAAGGGCTGGGGATTGCAGCATGGCTCTGGCTAGGGTGGGGTGGGAGGTGGGGAGATGACAACAAGGAGAGGTTCAGAAGCTTTCCCCCCTTTCCATCTCTCGCACCAGTGAATTGCTGACAGCGAAGGAGGGGGTTATGGTTATGATGCCCCAGTGCCCTCACACATCCCTGGGATCTGTCACTACTCCTCATCCATCATTTTCTGGCGACTGATTTCCGTGGAGCAGGCTCCCTGCAGGGAAAGCTGGCGTTTTAGACAGCACAAAGGTGCCTTGCATCCTTTAGCAGGCTTTTCTTTCATCCTCGGGCTCACATCTCCTCCTCATGACAGTCCTCACCAGGCAGCTGTTTCCAAGGCGCCCTGAAACAGAAAATAAATCTGGTTACAAGCAATCTCCACAGGTCACAATAAACAGCCAGTCCTGAAGTACTCAGAGCCATGCCATCCCTCACTGCAGACATCTGAGTTGTGAATAGGCTCAGCTGCGTTACTGGAATCACTCCCAGCCCAGAAACCTCGTGGGGATAAGGGCAAATGGAGGCAGGCTGTGAAATCCCCAACTGGATCAAACTTACCGAGACACTGCTGGAAATGGGGAGAGATGAAGTCGGTGTCTGCACATCACGATATTTTGCAACAGCACACAAGATTCTGTTTGTGGTGCTGAACATGGTCATGTCTTCACACTTCTTCCTGCACAGCTCTTCTTCAGCTCACATTGGCGTTGCTGTTGGGAATGATGGTTATTCCCTGCATGCCAGGAGGTGCCAGCTATTGCAAGGACATCTTCCTAAAGAGTCCCTTTCTCTCCTGCGCTGGCACACCTCTAAACAAACCCCAGGTCCAAAGGATCCTGAGAAGCAAGAAGCATTTGTACAAGGGCTGATATGTCAGCTGATGCAATACCCCTGCTCATCCTTGGACCTTGGTTTACCAGTCAGGGGTGTAAGGTAATGGTCAGTGTTTTCAAAGGAAGCTCAGAGATTTGGGAACAACAAGAATTAAACCTCAATCCTGTGCCCAAGCCACACAAGCTCCCATATGATGCTGGGAATGACAGTGTCCCACAAAGGGAG
The DNA here is from genome assembly GCF_965140915.1 of Aythya marila. NCBI lineage: Eukaryota > Metazoa > Chordata > Aves > Anseriformes > Anatidae > Aythya > Aythya marila. Next base: position 2,287,038 of record NC_139042.1, read on the forward strand.
GGATGGAGAGCATCAGGCACCAACCTCTTCATCCCCAACCTCTTCATCCTCCCCTGCACAAGTCTTCCAGGTGTGTGAGCACACGATGCATCTGAAAGCACCGGATTACACCCAGCCAGCACAGCTATGCTAAATGTCCTACTAAGACAAAACATTTAATTTTTAATAACTCAGCTCCAGCACTTTGTGGAGACATCTTTCTCACAACGGCCCTTGGGAATGGGTGGGCAGTGCCTGTCACTAATGACCTGGCAAAAATTAATGAGTTAGTCAGTAGCAGTGGATTCAGACAGTGATGGCTGAAGAAAAGGGAGCCCAGGTCCCAAATGCTTGGTCTCAGCCCAGTTGGCCCTGCTGTCTCCTAGAAAAGCATCTAGGAGGTAATTTCTCCTAGAAAACCATCAAAGCCCCTCCAAGTGTGCAGGCTTTGCAATGTTGAGCAAGTTCAGAGAGCAATAGGGCAGCAAGGGGATTTTTTTCTAGCACTGTGTGTGGGTGCCTAGGTGGGACCAGACCACACATCCATGCTGCAGCAGGGGAAGGACACTCTGAGACATTTTGAGAGCCAACATGGACTGTCACAGATAAGCCCCATCAATGACCAGTCTTGTAAGAGTGAACATTTTCTCCAGGATGAGCTGTGGAGGGGTGAAATGATAAATCCCAGGAGCTACAGCCCAGCCGAAACGCTTCAGAACTCCTGTAGTTATGTGTGATGGATGGATGGATGAGGCTGGTGGGGAAGGGAGAGGGAAGGCAGAGTGATATGGCAGGACATCAGAAAGCAGCGTTGCTGTTAGCATGTAGTCACAGATGGAATAAGTTCAGAAAGTGAGCTGTAAACGAGGCAGGGATGAAAAATAGCACCCAGCAACGGCAATGCAGAGAAGGGTCAGTGCTCCATGGAGGGCAGCAGCACAATGCTGGAGGAGGGATTTCAGGATACAGCCCCAAAGCGGGCAATTTTTCCCAGGTAGGTGGGGATGTTATTGGAATATCCGTTAAAAGAGAAAACATGGTTAAAAATAAAAAAAATTGCAGGTAGGAGCTTACAGGCCAGGTAAAAGAAAAAAAAAAAAAAGAGATGAAACTAAGAGTAGGGTTCACCGTTTTGAAACCAAGCTGTGCCCTCAGCCCTGCTTTGTTCTGAACCACTATTTTCCCAGACAGCCAGCACTCCCACCAATACACGAGTCAGTGCTTTGCACTTCCACAGCGCCAAGTGCCTGTCCATAGCTGGCCAGGCTTGCTGTGCATTGGAAGTGCTCAACCCAAGCATCTGCCACCTCCTTTCAGCACGGATTTATAGCCCTCGGACCCCTCGTGGGTCCTTCAGGAGATTTGGGGCACAAGCAAGAGCTGTAGGCAGTTGGGAAAGGGCGTGTAAATAAATCGCTTGGGGTCACAGCATCTCCCCTCCCTCCAGCTCCCGGAGGAGCCCGGTGTCTGTTCCCTGCTCCGCTGCAGCGTGCACGCGAGCGAGGTGCAGCAGCAGCCGGCGTGCCGGGCACTCACCGCAGGGACGCTCTGCTCAACACGTGGTATGCGTATATAAAATAAAAGCCAACTACCTGCTCCGTCCACATGACTTCACTGTCCATCTTCACCTTTTGCAAACGCTTAGCTCTCGCGTCAGGCTAGTCTGAGGGCAGCAGGCACCTAAAGGGAGTCAGACTGCAACAGCTCAGTTGTGTCCCTATGGCAGGCATGGAGGGCGGGCATCCAAACCTGATTACAGTTGGGAGGGTATTTCACTTAGCTGTGCTTCTTATCGAGAAAACAAGATCAAGGAGGTGGTATTTGTCTTTAGCATTTATTTATCATTGGGAAAAAAAAAAAGAAAAAGAAAAAGAAAAAACCCTTTGAGCAAGCAAAGATCACAAGCACGTCACAATCAATTGGCTATACATTAATTTGTGTGTGTGTGTGTGTGTGTCTGTGTGTGTGTCTGTGTCATTCTCATACGAACAGCAAGAATGAAAAAGCACCACGAGGAGGTGTGCTTAACACATTACAAGAGACAATTTGTGATATGCAACCAAACCCAGGCCACAAAATATTAATTAGACACTTCCTATCTGCCTCCAAGAGGCAAGAGTTTGTGGAATTCATGGGAGCCGTGTTTTTACACCAGACGCGTTGCAAATGAAGAAGCAGGTGATCGGTGTGCAAAGCAGTCAGAAAACAGGAGCTCGGGAAGCAATTAGCACCATTTTTGCAGAAAGGAGAAACAGTACAATACAGTGAAAATGAGAAAGCAAGCAACTGACAGCATAGGAACTTTCACAGGGCAGAAAGCAAAACATTACTTTTTTCTTTTTTTTTTTCTTTTTACAAGGAAAGCAAAAACATAGTACATGTTAGCGGTGAAACAGAGTCAGCATTGTGGTAGCTGGAAACACAGAACAGCAGAGCACTCTTTCCCAGTGGGATCGACAAGCTCAGAGTCCAAAGTGAACTTGAAACGGCAGAGATTTTGTCTCCTTTCTGATAAACCTGAGTGGGCCGGATGGGCGGAAAGTCTGTGGGAGGTTGAGCAATGCAGGATTTCACCCTGAGTCCTGACTCTACTGCGGTTCCCGGCACTAAATGTGATGCTAAACCACGTGCTCGGATGTATGCTGAGGACCTGCTGCAATGGAGCAAAGGAAGGATTCACACCCCTACTCGGTGGCTCTCTAAGGTTGAGGCCCTGATGGTTTCCCAGGCTCTTTCTGCAAAAATTGAAACCTTCCAAGGATCCTTCATCCCTCCCAAAGAGAGGCGTCCAAACCAGGCAGATAAATGGCCCTTGGAAGGTGACTCCACTAAAGAAGGCGCTTTGACCACCAGCAAGCCCTTCATGTCTAGCTTTGCAGTCAGAAACCTCTAAAATCTTTGTGTATTAAGGAAATATAAGGCCACATTCTGACCACTCACTGTTCTTATTTAATTTATACACCATGATGGGTGCTCTTCATGGAGAAGAAGCAACCCTGAGGACCGGGATGTTGAGTGGCTGTGGATACGCTTGGGTTAGGTGGTCGGAGCATGGCTCTTACTGACATCCCTTGGCCAAAATTTGGTTCCCATTGAATTCAAGGACTAAATTACCACCGAATTCAAGGTGAAATGGTGGCAACTGCGCTGTCACTTGGAATGTGAAACTTAGGGCAAAAAATAACTGGGACCGTGGCTTTGCATGGTCTTTCTATGTATGCAGTGAGCTCAGCGTGCTGGGCTGTTGTCAACTGTCTACGTGCCTTCCTGACATTTTCTGCCTGCTGCCACACGTCATCTTCACGGCTGTTGCTATATCCTGAGATAAGAAGGGACGTTATTGAAGAGTGTGAAGATGGATGAAGCACCTAAATGCCAAGAAACCACAGAGAGTCTCGGAAGCTGGGGCTCCTCTGGCCAGCTGCCCCCTGTGCGATGGGGTGGGAAGAGCTGGGAGCTGCGTTCCCCTCCGCGAGTTCAGCGCAAGCCTTTCGCCGAGCTGCTCTGGAGACAGAGCTGAGCTTTGCACTCGAGCAGTGCTGCAGGGGCTTCTGAGCACTCAGAAAAAGCAATGGTCACTATGGACAGGTCAGCGTCTCCATGGAGCATGCACATCGAAAATGCGTTACATTCGCAAAGATTTCCACAGTTTTACTTCCTGGAGGATTTCCCTGGTTTCCTCCTAAACATCGGAGGTTTAAATATATATATTTCTATATATGAATATATATTTTCCACATACACAACCTGACTAGCTCATAGCACACAGTTCTAACACAGCTAAGCTTGGAAATACACCACTGAATTCAGAACACTACACTTACTTATACTCAAAGCTTTAGGCTGTTAGCGCAAGGCAAACAGGACACATCACACAATACACTGAACTTGGCATTTATTCATCACTAAGGCCAGCAAATGTCACTATCTGTATACCACAGAGCTTCCCTCCTCTTTGGAAACTGTCTCTCAGCCTTGTAGCCCACCACTCACGCCTGTTTCCAAGAGATCCCATCCTAACGGGGTGAGCTTCCAAAAACGGGACTCTGCACCTTCCCAGCCCATCCCTTTTCCTATTAGGTAGTTTCACTTCTCTCAAATATCCCAACAGCGAGACTTTCCTCACTCAAACATCTTCACAGCAACACAGTTCTGAAACCCTTCTCTTACACCGCCTCCCTGCCCTACTTCTCTCTCTTCGTTCTTCCCAATTGTCTGCTCTCTCGAAGTTTCAAGCTGGACTGTGTGTTAGGATGGAAATATTGAGCTGCAAAAACAAAGAAGGACCCTGCATCTTCACTTCCATCTATTCTGCACAACTGTGACAGCAGAGTTTAACAGCTTTGTTTGGTCAGATCAGGGTTAAACCTGATGTATTTAGGACCCAACCCAGGAATTAGGCACGTAAATTTGGGTTGGGACCATACCTCTCCTAGCTCCCTCTGACTCAATGACCTTAATTTTGGGGTATTTAGTGCCAGTCTGGCCCTCCAGCTTGTGGAAATCCACCCAGTCCCGTCAACGTGAAGTTGCTGGGCTAGTCCATACTTGCTGACAAATGGTCCCCCTCTTCTTGCAGCTTCCAAATAGGTCTTGCTGGGCACAGTAAGATTAAAAACCCGAGATCTTGCTTGAAGGGAGTCTGGGGATCCCAGCAACTGGGTTATGGCCCTCTTAGGATGCTTACAAGCCAATGTGAGCTCCAACAACTAGTAGAGTCAAAACAACGGAGGCTAACAGCCTCCAACCTTGACAAAAACAACCTTGGTGACTCATTTCTTTCTACTCCTTGGAAGGCCACACCTGCAAACTAAACCTTTTTCCGGAATCTAGCGCTGTCTACTGGCACCCCAGAAGTGAAGAAAACGGACCAAGATACAAAACAAACCAGGAACAATTAAAAAGATGCATATCCTAGGGGAAACAACGGGGAAGAACAACCTGCTGATAACCTAGTCTGGCCTGCCACGCTCTTGGGAAGTCTTTGCTGCTCTCTGCACCTTCTCTCCCTCTTAATTTGAATCAAGGCCTTCAAGTGGCGTTGAGGGGTGAAGCTGCCCTGGTGCAACCACAGCTAGGCTGGGGGAGGATTGGGCCCTTTATTTGCAATGGGATCTCCTTCCCCGTTGCTTTCTGGAGCAAAACTCCCACCGGTTTCACCAGGAGAAATGGCTCTCAGCCACAATACCAATTCTATCAGATTTATGGCAAATCCACGGCACCACAAATGAACCTCTGATCCTCTCCAAGGGCTTTTGCCTGCTGACACCAGTGGGAGGTGACTGAACAACGACCTACCCCAAAAAGGACCTCGTGGGATGCAAGCACAGCCCCTCGACGGGCACTTCCATGCTGTCAAAGCACTGAAGGACCAAGCCCAAGGAAAGGGACAGGCTGCTGGACGTACTCACAGTTGATCCATACCCTTCATCTCCTACGACCCCGCTTGTGCATTCCCACATCCCTCCTGCGCTCGCCCTCACTCTGTGCAGAGCCGTGTTGTGCAGGCAAAGCAGAACAACCTGACCTCAGAAACAAGGATTCGCTAATCCTCCTCGGAAATAAAACAGAAAAGCTTCTAATACAATCAGAACAAAAAGCAGATTAGAAGCCTCTAATTAATTTTGTGGCCTTTATTTAATCAAAGGAAAGAAAAAAAAAAGAAAAAAAAAGGAAAGAAAGGAGGAAAAGAAAAAAGAGAAAGAAAGGAAAGTGCAGTGACATTTACTCTTTTGCCTCAGCCAGTTTATTGTTCATCTCTTTACTTTTCTCCTTGTCCTCTGGCTTTGCTGTGTTGGAAGTCTCGGCGCTCTTTTTCTTGGCGGCCCGGCCCGATGCAATCTGCTTGTCTTTGGCCTTTTTCAGGGGTTTATGGCTTGTTGTGGTCTTTTTTGGTTTGGAAGGCTTTACGCTAGGCTTTTCCACCTGCACGGAAGGTGACACGCAAAACAACACAGAGACATAGAGAGAGAGGGAGAGAGACACAAGGACAGGTGGAAAACAAAGTTTAGATGAGAAACATCACGAACATCACTTATCTACTCAACTATGCCCTGCCACGAAGGAGCTGGGCACATGCTGAGTTGCAAATGGCCAGCTCCTTTCATGGTGTTGATGTCCCCAAGTCACAGTGTCCCTGAAGCCAGCAGAACCGTGCCCATTGCATCCGAATTGGGGCATAGTAGGGTAAAGAGTGGGGTGAATGCTACCAGACATTTTAGCAATTTCTCCATCTGTCTCTGAGTTCAGGAGGGGCTTTGCAAGCCTAGGAGGGATTGTCTCTCTGGATTCAAAGGCAAGAAAAGATGCTCAGAATGAAGAGAGGTACAAATCTTTGCCTTTCTTGCAGGGCATGATTCCTCCATCTCAGTGCAGGGCACTTAGTGGCATCTGAGCAAACCCTACACCGGTGTCTTGCACCCCCCCGTTTCTACAGCCCCAAAAGTAAGGAGAACAGCTTCAAAATTAAGGAGGAACAGAAGCCTTCAGCTCCTCCATGCTATTCCTCTGAGACCTCACAAATCTAAGCAGTTACAAGCTCTGAAAATGACAAATGGACCTAGGTTTAATACTGCATGGACTGACTCCATTTATATGCAAATCCTCAGTTGCTGCTAGAACACAAAGGCTGGATGAGACTTTAGTCCAAGCCCTTCTTGACACATCCTCCATCTAACCAAAGCCAACAGTGCTGGCTGTCAAAACCTGAGGAGCTCTCTGAATTAATTGCAGATCTAGATCTGGATCTTACCAGGTTGTTCCTGGGGTAAAGTGTAATGTGGTGTGCCTATAGCTTTAGAGGGGAAAAGAGAAAGCCATCCAGATTAAAGACCTGGGAAATGACAAAGCAAAACTACTTCATTTGGGCCTCACGTCTTTACAGCTTGGCACAGGGAAATTTTGACTCCAAAGTGCATCAACTTCCACTAGACCCTAACTGCAAGGTGGAATCCTATATGCACCCGCTGGTCCGAAATGAAGATGCCACGCAAGGGGAATGAGCACAGGCAGGTTCAGCCCAAGCCTTACTGCGTTGACCATGTCCCACCAAGAGCATTGATGGTCCTGGGACCCTTCCGCTGTGTTTCTCACCTTTGGAGGTTCTTTGTAAGGTTCACTGTAGAGAGTGCGTATCCTTCTGCGCTCCAGGAATTTGTTATCGGCTGGAGCAGGCTTACTGGTTTCCCCCTTGAATTGAGCGCTGTAACTGGTTTCGTGGGTCATTTTCTCCTCCGGCGGCTTGTACTGGGCCTTAGCTTTTATAGCTTTCACAGGCTTGACATCTATCCATGGTCTGAACTCATTTCTGAAGATGAAAAAAAGAAAAAGGTTCAGGAATTAAAACAAGTAAAATAGTGGTGACATGGGAACAACCTCCCCACTGCTCTAACTGGAAGGGCTTCTGCCCTCATCCAGTCAGGTTTACAAAAAAAAAAAAAAGGGATCTCACAGCTCATTTTCAACCTCATCCTATACACATTAATACATCAGGAAAACTTCAAATTAAATTTGATCTATCCGATCTGTTAAAGTCAGCCAGTCGCAGGCACTGGACAACCCATAGCTACTTCTGTGGGTGAAACCATCGATTCTTTTCTGGCATCACCTCTGCCCTGAAGCTACCTGTAAACAGTTCCTTATTCTTGTCATTAGGGTGGAAGTAAATATTGAGAAAACAACCTCAAAATTCATATTCTGCTGCATGTTGGTAACTCAACCCTGGACACACTTCTCACCAAGCTTCCCCCTAGGCAAGGTACAAGTGTAGGGAGACAAAACTTCCTACAGCCACCCCTCATGAGTGTAAGTACTGAATTGCGTCACATTTACACCATTTCATCTACATTTCACCAAAATTATGCTCAACAGCTTTTGTTAATTCTATAAAAGAGCAATAAAAAATAAAGCTGTCTCAGATGCAAATCCTAGCAAATGAGGAAATGGACTGGTTATCAGATGTTGTGGGCTGTGGTTTCTTCTGTATGAGATGAAGACAAATTCCAGAGTTACTAAAAAAAGTAAGTCCTTCATTTATTTTGGACAGAGCTGCAACTGCTTGAAACAACAACAACAACATGTTTCAAAGATTTTTAGCATCTGCTGGGATCACACTCTGGTTCCCATCCTTCTCTTGCATTTTTAATTCTTCCCAACATAGCATCAACATGTTTCTTAGTTGTCCCAACACAGCACCAACACGTCTCTGATTTTTAAGCAACCCATTTCATTTTCTTTCTAAAAACTGCCATTCATCCAAGAATGGAGATGGAAAACCCCCCATGTGTTGCTAACTTTGTGCTCAGACATGGTCCCAGGCAGTGTGTTCAGATCCTTAAGACTCCAAGACAAGCTCCAGGAGGTATCCTAAAAGTGGTGACAGGAGCCCTCTGCAAAGGGGTGATTTTTCCTTGGGGAATAAAGCTCTTGTCGGATACTTGCACGGATACTGCCTGTCTGAAGGATGCTGTTCTTTACAAAACTGCAGTGCACTGAAGGAAATACACAAATATTCCCTTGGCTGCTGTTCACCACGTCACCCATTCCTCCACAGACAGCCCTCTGCAGCCCACTGTTGGAATACCTTTCCCATAGGAAGGCTTGACAAAAGGAAACATCTTTACAGAACTGGATTAAAGATGTGAAAACCTCACTGATAATTTCCATCCCAAACTCCACAGAAGATAGGAAGCTTCTTCCTAGGATCCACTATTGTCCCATAAGTACATTTTCAACTGCTTTCTAAAGGCTACAACATTGTACAATAATTCTCTTTGTCCACGTCTATCTGTCACTCCGATCCCTTGGGCCATGCTCCTGTAGAGTCCCACCAGAGCCATCTTGGACAAGCTGTGACCAAGCTTAAGATTTTCAGGGCTCTTCATTTCCCTGAGGAAGATTTTAAGACTTGCTCTCTGGGCATGACATGGAGGGGCTGAGCTGAAATAGAGACTACAAGTCTCCTGATTTTCTGCCCAGCTCTGGTCCCAGCCTTAAAAATTATAACCAGAATCAATCAGGAACTCAGCGTTGACCTCAAATGGAAATGGAAATGAAACTCAACAACAAAAAAAAGACTTTGTGAGACATTAGATGACCTTTCCAAGCCCAGCTCAGCAGGAAAAACTCCCAGGGAAGATAATGGGAGTTTAACCCCACAGACGTGACCAGAAGATGCATGGGATGGGAAGTCTTGCAAATTAATAGGCAGCAAACCATGAGGTTGATGTGAGCTCCAAGCTCTCTGGAGATGCTCACCAAAAGCCATGTAGGAACTCGTTGCATGCATCTCCTGCAGCCAGAGCAGAGCCAAAGGGAGGATGGAGGAGGAGATGGGGCCAGGTTTAACCATATCAAAGCTTTTTAAAGGACTCCTAGGGGAGTTTGTTATGTTTGTTCAGAACCAGCACAGGATGCTAAATGGGTTCTGCTGAGAGCAGTTTTACCGGTACCGGACCCAGCCTGATTCCTTCACCCTGATGTGCATGTGTGAAATAATGAAGGGCACAGAAAAGGGAGGCTGGGAACCTCATGACGGAATTCTCTGCAGAGGGGACATTTGTAGTTTCATCTGGAAAACTGTGGTTTAACACCCCCCAGAAAAAATAAACCAAAAAAATAGCCACAGATTTTTCACTGGAAAAAAAAAAAAAAAAAAATCCTTTACACTATGATTGGTCTCAGTGTTTCATTCATTCCAAAATCAAAAGTTAACTTTTGATTTTTTTTTTTTTTTTTTTTTTTTTCGTATTCTGTCCAGGACAACATGAAATGACTCTGACTACCATTATGAAGCAAAATGGCAAACTGAAACTGCTTCAGAAGGAATATTTCAGAAAATCACATTCCTCATTAATATTCCACTAAATGGAAATATAGATATGCATTTTGGCCAAACTAAGTAGTGAATTTTTCTGGGATTTTCAAATAAATTTGCCTTTCTGGAACTGCAGTTTTTGATAATGTGTTATTCACTCCTAAATATTTTCCATCTCCATTCTTTCTCCTAACATAGAGAAAGAGATATTAAGTGGAATGAAAGAATGGGAAACCTAAAATCAATGGGAATGCCTGGTCAGGGTCTGCAACTCACTGCCAGCCACTGGAGTGCAGCATATAATGAGATTTAATTAAGTTGTGTCTGTTTAGATGGACAATGAGAATATTTAGTCTTACCAATGGAAATTTCAGCAACACATTTTTGAGATAATAGCTGCCACCACTCTTCAGCACTTAGCTGTTTCTACAACCCATGGGCTAAGGCAGGAGGTATTCCACACTGCAGGAACATCCTGCCTCCCTCCAGTTGTTTGGTTCTGGCCATGATCAGCCAGAAAATATTGGACTTCCCTATTCTGCTCACAAAGAATTGCTCATATGAAGAGTACATGCATGTTTTGACCCTAAAGCTGTTCACTTTTTTAACGTGAATGGAAAAATTCCATTCAGACTCAATATAACCAGGCTGAGTATCCTCCTACGACCACAATTTACTGATAAGTCTGTTCAGTGGTTGCAAGAGCCAAAACATGACCAACTCCTAAGACATTTTCAGGAATAAAGGACTACTGCTCTGTGCTGAGATCCTGGGTGCAATAGCAAACTGCACAACACGTTCATGCCTCCTAGAGAAATAAATCCGAATTCCTGGACCTGGATGACTTCTTGCTGCTCCTGACTTTCTGACATGTTGCGTGTCCCCTGCACCCCAAGACACTGACCTCGGCCACTTCACCCCACCTCCCATCCCACCCACCTTTGGTGATGAGGCCAGTTCCAGCCAACTCCTATCCCAATGCTCTTGCCGACGTACAAAATTTGCCATCGCAAGTGCAAGAAACACCCGCTCCTTGCATGCTGCATGGAGTGCCCTGTCTTCAACTCTTCTGTGGATTCTTAAAGACAGCTTTATCCTCTAACGCCCATGCTATTATTTTGTACACAATAATTTACTGTAAGGCTGCGCTGGGACTGTGAATGGTGTAATGAAACTCCTGGTGCCCGAGATTATTTTTTCCTCAAACAATAATAATCAACCTCTAATGCATGCATGCACGCACACGCTCATATACACACACAGAGCAAACCAGTCTGGACAAACCAGTAGCTAATGAGCTGTGCACAAAGGCTAAAACAATGCAATATATTAACAGATGAATTTGAAGCTTTGACAATGCACAATGGAGTGAGTGTGAGCAGGCTGGGGAGGGACCGTTGTCCGTGGACATCCCTGTTTAGACCTGGTGTAGAAGAGGAAAGTGCTGAGCCTTCAACAGGGCAACTTCAGCACGGACTGAAGCAGGCTACAAGCAAGAGATGATTAATGTACCGAAAGGGATGAAGTCAAGTCTTTTGGCAGAACAGAAGCGTGCTGCAATCCATTTATGAAAGCTGCTTGAATCAGCAGCCTACAAATCATGGGTATTGCATTGCCCAAGGGCCACGCAGCTTGGCCTTCCAAGGATGCAGGATTATTGCTCATGTTCGAAACCTCATAGATATATGGCTGAAGGCGACAGCGAACGTTGCAGCGAGCCAAGGAGCTCGGAAAACAACAGATATTTTGAAGGCCAGCCCCAGTGCTAACAGCCCAGAGGATTCTCGTGCCTCGGGATAGAGAGATATGAGAGGAACAGTCGGCACCTGGGATACAGAGCAGTGTGGAGAGATCTGGGTATGCTAAAAATGGGTGAACTCCCACTTTCACTCCAGTTGTAGGCATGCGGCATTCCCCCAAATCCATGTTGTAAGGCAGCCATGGAAAATGCAGAGTCTGAGCCAGCTAGAGGACATCCATCAGCATCAGTTACAGCTCTACCTCCTGGTGGGTAAATGCTCACCAAAACAAAGAGTGGAGACTCCAGGGAAGGTAACAACGGGCCATCCCACTGCTGAAATGCCAAGAAAAACAGGGAAAGGTCCACCTAGAGGTCTGGAGAGAGGCAAAACCCAGCAGCAGTGAGACCTGAACCCTCCTGGTGCGAATCGCATCCCTAGGGGGATTTGCCAGTTTGTGCCTCTCTAAATTTCTCTTGATGTTATACAAGCTCATGCATCCTGCTGAGGATGGAAAAAAAAAAAGGAGGAAAATATGAAAATGATACCGGGTTTCTAATAAGCTGGTTTGTAACCAAACTCAGCACAACTCCAGCATTCACTTGGCTACAAGTGACTTTGCCAAGGGTCTAAAATACGGCTTTGTTGTCTTCCTTCGTGCAGTGTCTCATCCCTCCACATGGGCAGTTGACTGTACAACTTGCCACAAGGTCAAACAAACCAACCGGCTCGTGGCAGGGATGCTTTGACACAAGACTGTAGCAAGATGGGGTTTGGGAAAAGTGCTGCCACAGGGAGATGTGAAGGGGCTGCAAGAAACAGAGCAGTGCCTCCCTCGCAAGACAATGTGCACAAGGTCCCAGCTACCACCAAGGCATGGACACGTGTATCAATGAGACTCCTTGTGCAGAGATGTTTTCAGCACCTTACTTCAAGTGTCTGAAGACAAATTGGATGAATTAAAAATGGTTCAGTTCAGCAAAACCCTCCAATATATGCACAATGGCTCTTAGCTGCTCCTTACACGCAAATACGGGCATAAATGACTTCCTGAATCAGAGCCTGGCAGACCACATTGCAAAAGCTGTAAGTGAATCAACGACGTGATTTTTAAGAGGGGAATCTGGCACAGCAAGACGTGCTAAGGTTGAGGAAAACCAAGCTTTTTAGGTCAAGTGAAGCAATTGTATTTCACAGACTCATAGCACAACCAGCCCAACCCAGCAGCAGGAATACAAAGGCATCACCGAGGGGCCGGGGACTTATAGGAACAAGGCAAAGGGGAGATCACCCATCAGCATTGCTGACACCAGCTCTGCTCCCAGGTGCTCTACACACGTTGCTGAAGCAGCCCCGTTCTCTGAGGGAGTTTTCACAAAGACCTTTTCCACGTGTGGTCCCCCAACTGATGGGGAAAATGCCCCCTTGTCCTGACTTTTCCTGGAAACTCTGGTGTGAAGCTACTTGAGCTCCTTGCCAGCTCCCATTCCCGAGATCCTGGCCCTTCTCCAGCCTGGGGATGCGTTAGCGATGCTGCAGTTCAGCTGCATTGGAACTGCAGGGCTTGCCCTTGAGGCAAAAGATGGAGACGGGTGGTGCCGGGGATGACAGGTAAGGTTTTGTCTGATTTTTTATCAAATTATCATCCGAACCACAGATGCGGAAGGATGGGTTTCTCCAAAGGAAGGTCAGGAAATGGCTGTTTGACATGAAATAGAAGCACCAGCTTTCTGCTGCGGTGATGTTATTCATCTGGCTGTGCTTCTCCTCCCTTTAGGGAATCATTACTTCCCTTCTTTCTGCGTTTCTAATGCAGCTCTAAATTAGCGTTGCTTTCTGATTTCGTTTCTAGCCTGCGTGACAGGGTAATTGCTCATCCTGACATGGGAGCAGGAATAAATCCAGCGGCGAAGGGGGTAAAGGAGGAACAGGGGGAAGCTTTAATAGCAGCTATTGTTTGGCCACGGCACTGCTGAGCTGGGGCATTGCTCTGCGCTCCTCACTGCAGCAGCCACTACACGGCTCTATTTGCACACCCTTCACATGCCGTTTGGGCACCAGGTGGTTCTAGGACTTGATGAAAAAAACATGAAAAATTATGGAACTAGTTAGTCAGTTATTATAAGTGCTGGTGTAGGCTTTCATATAAGACATAGCCATCTGCTTCAAAATGTTTAAGAGGCAACAGCGCAAAATCAGCTGTGGGGTGGCCATGCCAGGAAAGAGGAGCTCAGGTCAGGGTCTCCTTGAACATCCCTAGAGAAGTAGAAGAGCCATGAACCGAGCTCCATGGCAAATTTCGAGCCAAGAACAAGCAGCATCGAAGTTTTTCCTTGCACTGTGCTAGAGCAGTAGCATGCTGCCAAAAGTCCAAAGCAAAGAAACTCTAAAATCTTGAATATTATGCATTTCTTCCTTGCTGCCCATGGCAGCTGAGGGCACAGGCTAACCCCAGCATCTCCTGGCAGCATCCCCTCTACCTCTGATACTCCAGCAGAGCAGATGGAGATCCTGATGGAAAGTCACAGCCCAAATTGCCACTCACACCGATGGATCTGTCTCCTTGATGCCAAACGGACAGAGGAGTCTGCAGCCCAACTTAGAGGCCAAGCTACAACGTGAATGGCCTCTTGTTTTCTGTTAGAGCACTGAAACCTGGGTGTAAGAACAACCAGGTACCTCCTAAGTGATCTACTGCCACAGCTCAGATCCTCCAAGCTAAAATATCATCTGCGAGAGCAAAGCACGCACGCATGCTTGGGCTCCAAAATCGACTGATTTTATCCTAATTTAGTCTACAAAGTAAAATACAAGAAATAATAAATAAACCAAATACGTATATAGGCTTTGATGCATGATACCATATTCTCAGAACATGAAAGGGAATTCAAACCCATGACACGCCATACCTCCTCCATCCAGCAGGCATGTTTGTACTCAAAGAGGTACAACATGATGTTTGTGTCAGGCTCAATGGTTCTGCAGCTCAATAAGCTGCATTTCCACCATGTCCCAAGCACACAACACCAGCAGGCAAAGCCAGGCACGGAAAGCACATTGTATGTGATGTGCTGGGTGACAACTACACAGCTACCACCAATGCAACACATGGAGCAGACGAATGCAAGATTAACCTACATTGGGTCCGATCACTCATTTTTGCTGTGAAAATGTTCACGTATTTGAGTTTGTGATATTTCTTTACAAGATTTTTTTTTTTTTTTTGGCATGCATAGTGACCTGAGAGTTGCTGGCTTTGACAGAGAGGGCTGAATTCTGCTTTCTATTTTATGCCTTCCCGTGCAATGCACTCTTTGAGTGCTACTTTAGTTAAAATTAAATCTATTATTTTGGCAGAAGCATAATAGAGATGAGTGCAAAGGGCACGGATGAAAGAAGAGAGCTGAGTCTTGATAAAGGATCTTGACTTTAACATTATTAAGCTGATAAAAAAAAAGGCAGTTAAGGGCTGAGTCAGATTTCCCTCCATCTTGACCCTTAATACAGTCTCACTTCAGGGGCTGCAAAATGTTGATGTATATGTGCTTCACGCTCTGGATGGTAAGGTACAGAGCTCCCACTCCAGTACATGAGGGAATTAAAAGAGACTTTAAGAGCACCATGGAAAGACTAGTCTGGGTTTAGGACGCTGTGGGTTTCTTTGGAAAGAGTAGAAGAGGACAAGGCTCAATATTCCCATGTAGAAAATGACAAAACCAGCATCACAAGTCCCTGGGGCTGCACAGGTGTAACGGAGACCAGAATTAGGTGCCTACTTCTGGAGATATCGTACCATTAAAGCACATCATATTTAACTTTGCAGGTACTCAGTCCACTCTGCTTAAAGTCAACCCATCTTTCCTTAGAAGCTAGCCCTGCTTGCAGGTGGCACAAAAGTAGGTGAATTGTAGAAAATGAGCATAGAAAATGCTCTCTGCTTCCCCACCAACCCTCCGCAAGCCTGGGAAACCATCAGCATCACTTGGGCGTCACTAATGATGGAGCAGGGACGGCTCGGGCGCCCAAACAACTGCACGAGTCCCGTGGCGCCAAACCCGTAAGTGCTGGGACCATCAGAGCCATCTCGGGGGAGTCTGGAAAAGAGACAGCACAGGGCAGAGGAGCAGATGGCTGCCTTGCAAAATCTCCTCCTAATTAACTAAAACACGGACCGATGTAAGCGCACGAAGTAATTACTGGTCACTGCTGGTACGGCAAAAGCTGTCATGAAATAAAAGAGTGGAAGGAGGGCTGGGAAAGCTTCAGATGAGGAAGCAGGCTCTGGAAAAAGGTTATTTTATAATTAATTGCTTGCTTTCAAGGCTTTCTCCAGTGCTTGCAGCACAAGGAGTGGAAAGCTGTGAAGACAAAGCGTAGACAAAAATGGGTCGTGTCTTCCCTTCGAAGGCACTTACATGCAGTGACTGATGAAAAGCATCACTGCCAGCACTGCTTTTGGGGTAAATGCCAAAATACTGGTGTAAATGCACCACTGCCATCACAGACCCACAAAATCAGAGTGCCTGCATGCTGGAGGCACAGCATGCAGCAAGGAGCAGCAGGCGAGGTGTGGGATTTACTCCCTTTGGAGGAGAAAGCCAAGCACAAACGTGAATTTCAATCTCCAGATGCAACACACAGCAGGGAGCTAAAACCAAGAAGAGATGAAAGAAAATCCCAGGGCGTGTGCGTCTCCACCATGAAACACGACACGGCTGCGTGTGCCAGAGGAGGGCATTTAGGATTGCTGTGCACTGAAAACAAAGCCCCATGAGATGCACAGGCTGGAAAGAAACGCCCCCAAAAAATGGAAGACTTAGATTCTGTTCTCAATTTCATGAGCATTTTGTATTGACATGGTTTTGGAAGACCATGGGATGTTATCACGCAAGGTGCTGATGTCTGGGGGTCTCTTGGTACCTCCCTGGAGCATTTGGTGGAGGTTGCAAATGGGGCTTTGACACGGTGCTGGGCTGATGCTTGTGTGTCCAGAGCTCCCAGAGCAGCTCAGCCTTATGCCTGCTCCACTAGAATAGCCTTAAAAATACCTCTGTAAATCTGCTTGCCAAAAAGGATGTTGTGAATGTGGAACTGAATAAACATGCATGCCCACGAGATGCTCTCTGCAAGCATCAGCAATCCCAGCCCTACCTGCCAGACACCTGGCTGCTAGCACATGGATGCGGGCACTGTAATTCCCCTCCTAAAGCAAATACAAAAATAAAACCCTCCCAGGCAGTAAATTTGGGGAATAACATAAATTAAAAGCCCAAGTTTTACAGCTCATCTGCAAAGAACTGGAAGGGGGACTGGTTATTACTAAGCACTCTGGTGCACACAGCAAATGTTTACAGCCTCTCGGAGCCATTTGTATCCATTGGGTAAATAACACCCGTTTGGAAATGAGATGATCTGCAAATACTTCTTCTTTTGGAGATGTTCCAAGCTTAATCGAGAAATAAAACATGCTAGGGACAAGCGTATTAAGCAGGTACTTAATTGAGAGATGAGACAAAGGCACCGCTCTTGTCTCGCAGGCAGGGCATGCACGTTTTAAACACACTCCTAGATTGATATTTATTGCATCCGACAGAGCAGAAAGGCTCGGGAAAAGCACTCCTTCCCCTCCCATAAATAATTCACCGTTTGTAACAGTTCATAAAATGTTTATATTAACTAATAATTAAATATTGCATATAACTTACGTTCCAGCCAGGAGAAAAATCAGCCTGAAGGAGGGTGGGGAAAAATGACTGCCCTGAAGCTGTCACGTTGGGTTAAAAAGGCCAATTCCTGCCTACAATTGATTCTCCTTCTGCTCTGTTGGACCAAACCCTGATCCTGCCCCAACAACAAGGCTTTTTCCATTGATTTCCAGGAGCTTAGCATGGGCATGCTCTCATGTGCAGAAATTGTGTGGTTTTCCATGCAGGCTCTCCCCATGCAGCGGTTTTCAGCTAGAGGCAATGGTCCCATATTAACCCCTGCCATTGAGCAATAATGTTTTTCACTTCAGATCCCCAGCTATGTAACCCAACACGCTTCAAGCCCACTAATGGGTTATTGGCTATTTAGTTGTGGAAACACAAGGTCCAGCATGGGACAAGACTCCAAGAGCTGTACCCCAGCCTGGGGTAAAGGAGCAGGAGCAAGGCAGGGAGGACAGAGGGTAGTGGGGAAGTGGTGGAGGAGCAGCAGAGGCCCTCAAGATAATATGAATCAAATATCATCATGTGTACACCCAGGCACCTTTTATTAAAACTATAATTGCTCAATCCAACCCATGCCCTGGGGAGCATAAAAAAAAGCAAGCAGCACCAAGGTCACTGCAGACAGAAAATCAATGCAGGGAATGAATGGTAATGGCTTTTTTTTTTTTTTTTCCTGGAGTCAAGAGATGGACTGTGGAGATGTCCTGCTGGCTTCTCCAGAGATGTGCAACACCTCTCAGACCTTGGGCTTGCTCCAGCAAATCTCTTAGTATGTTTTTAGCATTCAGCATTTAAGCCCTGCTCCTCTGGATGCTGATTACAGCAGGTCCAAGCACCCCAACAGATGGCTGTATTTCGTATACTCAAAGGCAGTGACCTGCTGCTCTGGTGCTCTGCTTTCTACCCAAAATAATTCAGGACTTTCCTGCTTTCTGCAGTCTCCATGCTTTCTGCCCTCCTGACCAATATGATGGGTGTCCTCTGCCAAAATACAGAGCTGAAATCTGTGTAAGACTTTCCCCACATGGAGATATTATGTCTTACACGTCACGTTCCTCTACCCACAGCCCAGTACATTATTTGCAAGAAGAGTCTTTTTTATCATTACTACTGTTTTCTAGGCGTGCTATTTTTCAACGCGATAACATTACTGACATCTAATTTGTGATTCCCTGCAGGATTGCTCCTGCACCGGCTCCTCCCACCTGTACCAGTATTACTGCTGGTTTCTGCCTTTATGTCATACCCTCTCCTCTCCTATTGATTTCAGGCTCTGTCTCCAGTACACCAAGACCTCTTTGAACTCCGATTCCAGCACACAAAATGATTTCACCAAGCACAAGCGATGGCCTCAGCTCAAGAGCACATGGATGAATCTCCTGATTGCAAGAAGGAATCAGTTACAAAGGCAGGAGGGAGGCAGTACTGCAAATTTAAGCTCCTTGGGGGTTATTTAAGGCTGGTTACACCCTGTTCAGAAGGGATGAAGCAGCCCCTTCCCTTCACCATGCCGCGAGCCGACCCAGAAGGTCTGCGCTCCCGCAGCAGGAGGAGAGCATCAGGGTTGCAGCACATTACATATGCCAGCCTTTTTTCTGTTAGCCCACTGGGAACGACAGACTATAGCAAAGGCCCACACACAGCAACTGTTATCATCTAAACAATATCAAAGATCTGTCCAAAAATGAGTTTGCTGTTGCCAGCCAGGGGAAAACAAGAGGCGAAATAAGGACTCAGTGGCGGGTGTCCCTTACCCTATGTGCTGCACATCAGTGATGTAAATAAATATCTTCCCTTTCCATGTGGTCTTACGCTGAGAATTATGCACTATTTTCCCATTCTTTCACATTTTCTGAGCATGATTTTGCCACATAGGGTGCTCATTTGCTCCTGCATGAGCTCTGGGCACACCTGCAGCACCTCTCCACCCTCCCGAGGGGTGTCTCCATGTCTCCAAACACACCATAGGGAGGAAGAACATAACAACCAAGGCCAGAGTGATTCCCCTCGTTTCACCTTCTGCTGAAATCCAAATCTAGGATCAAGTTAAAACAACCAGAACTGTTTGCCTGCATGTTGAGCACTTAAAATAAAATGCATCCTCTATGCATTTCAGTGCCTGGAGCAAAGAGGATATGAAAGCAGCCTGTGCAGAAGCAGACCACTTCTAGACATGCTAGCCCTTTCCATGGCATAAAAACAATATAAACCAGATGTTTTCTCCTATTTTGCATCATGCCAGAAGCACTGTGCAGAAGCACCACATCATCACTCCCTTAGGGTTTCACTGATCATCCCGTTTGACTTCCCAACCTTCAAACATCAGCGTGACATAGCCAAAAGCCTGATTTCCAGATCCTGCATGGGAACAACATCCCCAGCAGGCTGTGAACAAGATGGTGATGTGTATGGCACCCCTGAAAGGCTGCTAGGTGTGTCTGAAAAGACACTGGAAGACCAGAGGTGCCTGTGGTTTCTGTGGGTTTCCAGCCCTTGCAGTGATCAGGGAGAGGCAAATCACAGCTGGCCAGAGATGAGAAATCTGCTTTTCCTCCATTGACAAGCATCAGCAGGTTAGTTAGCAAACCCAGGACAAACATGAAGGAGAATCGTGGCAAACAGGTCTGGGGAAGAGCTCAGAAACCACAAACACAGCAAAGCAATGGGAAAAAAATATAAAAAATCAGACTTTTGCATCTAATTCCCCCCTTTGATGAAATAACTCCACCAATACAGAGCTTGCTCTGTTGCACTGGCAGCAAAGCATTGCTCAAGCTGCAAAAAAAGCCTGCAAGGCACTGAGCATCTTTGCAACCTCCCACCCAAGGCTCTGGCTTGCTGGAGCTCCACAGCCCACCAGGGGACGTGGGCTGGGGAAAGGACCCCCGCTTTGCTGGGAATTGGCACCTGCAGCTTCTCCTTCAACGCCTCTGCAATGAACCAACCTTGGGTCCCACCGCTTCCCAAATCTGGGACTGGGACATGTCGGGATTTGGGGCCCTGCCTGTGTTTCCAGCCCACCTGAACATGATGCACAGATTTTTTTTAGGCACAGCTGCTTGTCCCAGAGCAGAAACATGGCCACTTTCATGATAAAAGGCAAAAGAAAAGCCTGAGGTTCATCAATCAGGGCTGGTCCCAAAGGGCTTCCTCACCCCATATCGGAATAACCCTAAATTTGACATTTTTTCACTGCAACATCCTGGCCTGGCCAGCTCCAATCTTTTCAAGGCCAAGTTTTAGATGGTTTAACTGGATTTCTGACTAAACCCAAACTGTTCTGTCTCCCATAAATGCATGCTTCTTAAGGTGTCTGCTCATCTTAGGAGAAATATGCTCGATCCCTTTATTTGGGAAATGAGCTCTCAGCCCATCTTCCCCTCCACTTGTGCAGCTACAGTACCCCCCTAGCTGGATTTATGAGAAGGAATTAGGAGAAAAAGGACAAAGTGGAAGAAAAAGCCCATCTAATGACTAATTGCATATGAACATCATTTAATCGACAGCTAGCCCTTTGCACAAAGCACCCCCACAAGAAGAATATCATTTGTAAATGCAGCAGGGTTGGGATGAGGGTGGAGAAGGAAATCTGAGCCATCAATTCAAGGGCACGAGGATTGAATTCCCTGCCAAACCTGCAGGCAGAGGGGATCTGCAAGAGGACACGCTGGTCCTGCAGGGCTCTGGGGAGAGCAAGGGGGCTTGATCCGGGCTTTGGGCTGAGCTAAGACCCAGCACCAACCCTGATGCTCTGGGGAAGAGCCCTATTGATTTCTAGGAGCAGAAGCCCTGCTGTTTGCAATTAATATATAGCTCTTCACCAAAATGCCACTGTCTTCCTTAAACACCTTCATTTCTTTAACCTTTTGAGCAAGATAAGCAGAAAAGCACCTGTACAGCCCTATTAAAGAGCCAGAAAAGCAAAGCAGCCCAACTTCAGCGTGGTGCCAGTGACCTCGGGGAGCATCTCAGCCTGAAACCTCCGTCTGCTCCCCAAATATCACCTGGTGGGGCTGGGGGGGAAAAATCTGCGAGTGCTGATGGACACGGGGAGGGATGGTGCTGTGCAGGAGGTGGGCTGCATCCAAAAGGATGCTATTAATTAAAAAAAGGAGCTATTAATTAAAAGCAAAGCGTGTTTGCTACCCAACACCTGCAGTGTTGGACGCAGGGAGAGGAGAGCAGGTAGAGGTGAAAGCAGCACCTTGCTGAACACTCCTGTACACGTGTGTGTGTATAAATACCCCCAGAGAGAGAGGACATCTGAAGGATATTCAGGACGCTGAGTTATAAATCAACAGAAATCCAACTTCCAGCCTCTGAGGGTTTCCCGAACCCATCCGAACTCAGCCCAGCACCGCACAAGGCTCACCTGGAGCTATCAGCACCAGGGAGAGCCACGAATGCATTCAGCTAAGGGGAAAGAAAAGCAAGATTGATGTAGGATGGAGTGCAGGAGCACTCAGAAAGCGAAGGTTTTAGGAGACAGGAAAAGCAGAGGTCGTGCTCTAAATGTGAGAGAAGACAAATTTACAGCAGCTCTTTGTGATTTATCTGGCAAACGAAGGACGGGGATAGTCCTGCTGTCTGAATTAGATGATCCCTCTCCTCTTAGCTTTATTTATTGTTTATTTCACAGCAGCAGCTTGAGGCTGCCGAGTGAAATTGGGGTCTGCCCTGCAGCATCTGCGGGAGAGGCTGGTGGTCTGATCAGACACAGCCACGGCTGGGAGGGCAGCAGGGGTGCCTGGCACATCCTCTGCTGCAAGAACCGACCTAGCAGACAAAGGGAATGTGGAAATCTATCCGAAGGCTTCGATCCTGGGCCACGTGGGAAATTCTTAATTAAGCCCGTGAACGTGAACATCAGCAAGAAAGGGAAAGTGGGAGAGGGAAATGCGAAGTGCTGGGAGGCTGAGCTGCAGCCTGGAAGGAGGTTAGCAGTGTTTAACATTTTTAAGGTTGACTTCAGCACAAAAAAAAAAAAAAAGTAAAAAAAAAAAAGTAGGGCAATAGTGATGAGACCTCCTGATGACACAACGCTGTAGGCAGCGCCAACGTGGAGGAGGATGGGGATATCACAGAGGAAGAAAGGGATTGACCTTGACTGCCGTGTTTGAAATGGGGTGAAGAGGTGGTAATAGTACCAAACACCAGGATTTCTTGCTATGGGATGGCAGCTCTGTGGCTGGGACTGCCTAAAAGAATGATGTGGATGTCCTGGTGATAAGAGGTGCTTCTCTTGTGGTGACTGATAGCACAAACGTGAGGTGGAGATGGGGATCTCCTCTCCAAACCCATGAACAACACCCTGCATCTGCACCTAAAAATGCTGGTTTAATTCAGAAAGAGTTTGAGGGGAAGGGCTGATTCAGGGAATATAGCAGAATCTAAAAAGCTTTGGCTTGCTAGCTGCAGAGCCAAGCAATCTGATGGACTAAGGGACACTGGGCAGGGACCCCCAGAGAGAAGAAAAGCACTAAATAACCCAGTGCTAACAGAAAAACAAACCATAACCATGGCCATCACCATCCTCAGACTGGAAATGAGATGATGCCTGCGAACCACCAGGTCTTGGCACAATGTTCAAGCTGGAGTCGTGCAAGTAAAAACCCCTAATTTCTGAGAGTGGCACCCTGTGTTACTGAAAAAGACCGAACATCATGCATATGATTTGATTTACTGGTCCAGAGCATCCCAACCAGTCCTACGTGCCGAGAGGTCCCTGCAGAGGTGATGTAACAGAGCAGAAACAGGGGAAATACTGCTCAGAAAAATGGGAAAAACTGGGACAGCCTTTACATGATTAAACTTTTTAACCCCCCAAAACAAGGTGGTTGCACCCAAGCTGTGTGTTGGAAGCAGTTTTTGGCTCGTACCCCATCCCACACTAAGCCTAGGAAACACACACGGGAGAAGGGTGATCACGTCCCTGTGTCCAGGAACGTGTCTTGGCACTGTTTAATTTATTAATGTAGACATAGCCCATGGATCTGATCAGAAATCTCAGAAGACAAAGGCAAATTTCCAACCAAACTTGTGTGAACAGCATTGCTGAGCAGCTCACCATGGTAGGGCATGTTCTCCAAGGGAGATTTTCAAGAAAAGATGGGATAAAAATCAGCCTGGCATGGTCTAGAAACATCATCTCCTTCCTCAGGACTGGGATTTGGACCACATGGTCTTGGGAGGTCCTTCAGCCCCATATTTCCACTACTATAATGATGCAGTATGGATTCCCCATCCCCACACAGCCTGCTCCAGCCCTCCCATGTGGCCATCCCTCCCCAAATTATCTCCTCTTTCTCAAAAAAAAGACCCAGCAGGTGCCCAGGACTGAGTCATTCATCTCCACAGCTTCTGCAATCTCCCCTTTGTTCCACATCCTTAGCACCTCCAGGGCTTGAGATGAATGGCAGCACATTAGCAACAGGCAATTCATTAATATCAGAGGCAGTTCCAATTTGGCCGTTGAAGCCTCCCTTGTTTTATTTCCTCTGATAGGAAAAGAAATTGGAGAGAAAAAAAAATAATAATTGCTTTGGTCAAAAAAAAAAAAAAGAGATCTTTCTGGTGAAGAACTTGAAAACGAGGTTTATCAATATCACTTCTCTGGGGAAAATTCATTGCCTTATTACTCGTTTCAACACAAAGGGAGCAATATTTCTAATTTCTGCAAAAGGGGTGATATTTTCCCTTTACCTATTACATCTTTTTCTTTTCTTTTTTTTTTCATGAAAATAAGAAGTTAAGAGAAGAAAGCAAGATGGAGGAAAACAAAACAAAACAGAATACATCTAGCTTTAACATTTTTCCATCGTTTTGCAAACAAAAATGGGAAACCTTCATTCCTTTGTGCTTTTTTTTTTGCCAAACACACCTCAAAGCGTTGCACTCTCCCCAGCAAACACCACTGTCTGCACATCTGGTCACCTCCTGGCCCTGCTCCCAGACCCCCAGGGCCAGCTCCAGCCTGGGAGTTCATTCATCTCCATCACCTTCATCCCCATCACCTCCATCCCCATCGTCTCCATCCCCATTGTCTCCATCCCAATCATCTCCATCCCAATTGTCTCCATCCCAATCGTCTTCATTCCCATTGTCTTCATCCCCATCACCTCCATCCCCATCGTCTTCATCCCAATCATCTCCATATCCATCATCTTCATCCCCATCATCTCCATCCCCATCATTTCCATCCCAATCGTCTTCATTCCCATCGTCTTCTTCCCCGTCACCTCCATCCCCATCGTCTCCATCCCCATCGTCTCCATCCCCATTGTCTCCATCCCCATCGTCTTCATCCTCATCATCTCCAACCCCATTGTCTCCATCCCCATCATCTCCGTCCCCAACACCTCCATCCCTGCTTTGCTCCACCCAGAAGAGCTCAGAGGACAAAGCCCACTCCCAAGCTCAAGCACGTCAGTCACCAGGGCCACTTTATATCCAATGCAAGTGAAACCCTGTCATGATGCCACCAGACCCTCCTAGACACCAGACAGCTGAACAAGAAAGGGCTTGATCCAGCAGCAAGGATGGGCCCCTTTCCAGGAGTTGTCCTCAGGCCAGGTCCTGGCTCCCATCTGTCCACCTAAAAATCCTATCAGCCACCTAACCCTAGTTGTCCCAGCTGCTGAAGGATGCCCTGGTCCTTACGTGGTCCCTCAAGGTCCACAGGTCACCATAAGGAGCAGATAAGAGGGTGGTGAAGGGAGACACAAACTGTCCCCGTAGCATTGCTTGGGTGGTCAATGTTTTGGGGACGGAAACTGGGGGAAAGAAGCACCTTGGTGCTGGAACCCGCATCACACCAAAGCACAACAGGCCACAGCGGTGGCTTCCAGCACCTCAGGAACAAAACAGGACACCAAACAGGGGCACTGCAGAAGAGGAGCAGCCATAAGGCACCAACTGGCCAGCAGATGCCATCGTGCACAACTCGACCACCTCCAAACCTTGATCCCAAGGGCTCCATACCATACGTTGCCCTAAGAGTCACTCCACACGTGGAAACGTTTAGGACTGAGCCCATCCTCCCAGCATTTCCCTTGTTGTTCTGTAGGATCCCTGGGGCACGTGGAGGCTCCTGCAGATGCGTGCAGCCCTACCACAGCAGCTCCATCCTTGCTGAAATCTCCTGGGCTCACACACTAAAAAACATGGGGAATTTGTGTTTTCGACGTGGTTTTAAAACCATCAGAAAAACACTCCTTGGCTTCCCAGCATCCCATGACGCTGATCTGCAGCGGTGGCAAAGGGCTGTAAGGAAATCTCCCCCTGCTCCCCGTGCTGGTGATCGCACGAGCACAGCAAAGGGCACAGAGGACAAGCCCCATGTTAGCCATCCTTGCTGCTCCCTGGTCATTAGGGGATGGTTTTGACTGCCAGGTGGCCCAAAAGGTTGCCCAAATAGGTTTGGGGAGTCTCCATCCTTGGAGAGGTTCAAGGCTCACCCCGTAGGGGCTCCTGGGAGCAGCAAGGCTCTCAATAGTAACAAGGATTTGGGGAATTTGGCTTTTAAGGAGAACCCAGACAATAAGCAACACTTAAAAGATGCCTAAATTGAGCAGAAAATGAGACCAATTAGCCACAACATCGCTAATGCATTGATGAAGAGGCGCTTACGGCCCAGGGCTGAGTGGCAGAGCAAACAACTCCTCCTGCAATGAGCTGCAAGGAAGGAAAAAAAAGGGGAAGCTGGGGGGAAGGAGAAGCCCTGGGGGTGTCTTGAAAGCTGAGGAGTGACATGGGGAAGGCTGAAGCCTTCAGGTTTCCCTTGGGTCCAACACCTGCACTGCCCTGAGCCTTTTTTTTAGGGGAGGATATGCAGCCCAGCACTGTGACAGTGGCTGCATGGAGGGGAAGGAAAATCAACATCCAAAGATTTAGGGAAATAACCCTAATTACCCTTTGCACCAGTGGAAGAGAGTGGTACAGCAGCTCTCCAGCTCCTGGATAGCTTCCAGCACTGAAAAACCTAAACCCTGTAAGATGAGCAGACAAAAACGCCCCGAGTCGAACATCACAGGGTTAAAGGACTGCGTGTCGTGCTTGGAAAACCCTTTTCCCCACAAAAGGGTTTAGCCTTAGCAAAAACAGAGAACCCCAAAATCTCTGGTGTCTCAGAGGACCGCCAGCAGCTGGATGCACCTGCACCCACAGCATCCCTGGGGAGAGCCAGGCCTGGCCCCAGCCTACAGCCCCCAAAATAATCCAAATCTCAGTTTTTGAGCCATTTCCTGGACAGGGAGTTTGAAATCCGCATGGATTTACTACCTGTTTGATGCACAGCCTGCTCCCTAACCCTCCCCAGGGAAGAAAAGCGAGCTTTCTCCTAACACCATCCCCACCACGGCACGCACGTAGGCGCGGGGAGAAGCGACAGGACCGCGGTGAGGCTTCGCTCCCAGCCAGCCCCCCCCAGCCCCGCTCTCTGCCATCACCACCCCACTCTCGGCGGTGGTGGGCTCTGCCAAAGAAAGCTCTGGAAAACACAAAACGCCGTTGCAAAGATCCATGGCAGGGCAGCAGCCGCCCCGCCACTTTTTGTTTTGCATTCCCGACGCATCCAGAAACGCGAGCGGAGAGGGGTTTGGCGCCGAGGATCCCAAAAGGGGGTCCCTTCCTAGGGTGAAATCGGGGCACCCGGACCCAGGGAGGGGATTAAAGGGGGGATAAGGGGCTGTGCCACCCCACGGCACGTTAAATATGGCAGCATCCGAAGGCTGCCCCACCCAAGGACGCGCGTCACCCGCATCCCGCCGCGTCCCCGGGATGCTTTGTCTCGGGGATGCCACCGGTCCCATCGGGAGTGGGATCGGTGCTGGTGGGGTCACAGAGGGTTTCTGGGCACGGGGAAGGTCCAGCAGAGATTTGGGTGCTGGGGTGAAACGGCCCAAAGATCCCTGTGATAGATGAACTGGTGGCAGGGGGCGAGTTTGGGGGTGGGAATTTTGTGGGTGGGAATTTTTTGGGGTGGGAATTTTAGGGTGGGAATTTCAGGAGTGGGAAATTTGGGATAGGAATTTCAGGAGTGGGAATTTCGGGAATTAAGAATTTCAGGGGGGGGCAATTTGGGGCTGCAACCCCACCCGGAGCTGTGAACCTCCCCTCCCCAAAGACCCCGCACATTCCCCCGCCCTGCACAGCACCCACCCGTACCCCATCGGCACCCCCAAAATCCGGCCCCGCAAAGCTTCGTGGCGTCATTCCCCCATCCCACCGGGTGGGCAGGGATGGCCGGGGGGGGGTCTCACCTGTAGGACGAGCTGACCCCCGCCGCCACCACCTCCTCCTTGATCTGCCTGTTGAGGGCATCGGCAGCCGCCCTGCCCCTGCCCGCCTCCGCCTGCTGCCCCCCGGGCTCCTCGCCCTTCTGCCGGCCCTTCTCCCTCCCGGCCCCGGCTTTGGGATGCTCTTCCTCGGCTTCGGGGTCTTCCTCCTTCTTCCTCCTCTTCTCCAAAGCCGGTTTCTCCGGGGATGCTCTCTCCGGACCGAGGACCGGCGAGGGTCCGGCTTTGGGGATCCAGGGGTGATCCCCTCTTTTGGGGATGGGCCAAGCGCGGAAATCCTTCTGGTACTGCGTCTCCTTCTCGAAGGGAGCATCCGAAGGCTGATACTCGCTCTTGGGCTTGCAGCTGGGCTCCGGCCGCTGCACCTTCCAGGGTTTGTAGTCGTGCCGCATCACCGAATCGGCGGGGGGAGAAGCGTGCGGGGCCGGGCCGGGCCGTGCCGAGCCGGGAGCCGCTTCCCCACCTCCTCCTCCTCCCGCAGCAGCAGAAGCATCAGCACCGGGTTGGGTGGCGATGGGGACCGAGGGGCGCTGGGGGGGAGCGGGGACCACGGGCTGGGGCTGCTGCTGCTGCTGCTGGGGGTGCTGGGGATGCTGAGGATGCTGCTGCTGCTCGGTGGCCTCCGAGTATTTGGTGAAGACCAAGGGCACGGCGATGTCCGCCTTGTCCAGCTGGTTCCAGAAACGGGCGATGCAGCAGGCGCGGGTGATGCAGGGCCACGCCATGGTGGCCGCAGGAGGGGACGGGGACAAGGGACCGGGAGAGGGGACGAGGAAAAGGGGGGACGCGCCCGGGGAGGCGCAGCGCAGCGCAGGCACCGCGCAGCGCAGCGCAGCGCAACGCGCCCCGCCCGCGGGGAGGGGGGGGGAAAGGGGGGGAGGGAGGGGTCTGTTTGGGGAGGGGGAGGGGTTTGGGGGAGGGGGAGGGGTGTACCTGCGCGCGTGCACCTTGAGGGGGCGCGTGCACGGCCGGGTGTGCAAGGAGGGGGGGAGAAATGGAGAGCGTGGGGGGGAGAGGGGTGTAAGGGTGTGCAGGGAGATGGGCGGGTGTGTGTGCATGGAAATGCACGTGTGCGTGCACGGGAACACGCGTGTGCACGCGTGAACACACGTGCACACGCATGAACACGTGCACACACATGCAACGCATGCACAAACACGGGCACACATAAACAAACGTGCACACATGCACACACGCGAACACACACGATCACACAAGCAAGACATGCAACACATTCATGCACATGAACACACCTGCACCCTTGCACACATGTGCACACACAAAGACATGTACACACATGAACACACGTGCACAGGCATTAACGCACATGCACACACTTTCACACATAAGCACGTGCACACACATGCACACACGTGCACACATAACATACACGCACACATTCACACACTTTCACACACCCTTTCACACACATGAACACATACACACACGAGGACACATACACACATGCACACATGTGTGCATACACATCCTTACACACATATGCACACTCACACATGCACAGATACCTGCACATGGCTATGCTCATGTGCACATACAAGTGAGCATTCATTCCTGTGCACATGCATGCACACATATAGGCAACAAAGAGGCACACGCGTGAACAAGATGTGTGACCAGACAGACGTGCATGCGTATATTTGCACATGCACACTCACATACATGCACACACACACACCTGCACCCATACATGTGCAAACATGTGCACACACAAAAATGCAAACAAATGCAATGTGCACACGTATGCCTCTTACACCTGTGTGCACATTTGCACAACCATATGTGCACGTGCATGAATGCATACCCACATGCATATACACACACATGCAGGCACACACACTTGCACACATACATGAAAGACATACATATGTGGAAGACATCCACACACACAGGCTTATTGCACAAACATACATGCACACACCCGCACTCTCTTGTGTTCATGCACACACACGCTCATATTTGCACATATGGGCAGTAACACACACACAGGCACAGATAGGAATATGCAAAATCTTGCATATATATTCACATGCAGACATGCATGTGCAAGATGGATGCAAACAAATGCGTATGTACACAAGTGCACATGTGCAAGCACATGCATGTACACAGATGCATGCACACATTCACATACACGTGTTTACAAACATATGCACACATATACCCATGCACACACACCTGCACGTCTGTCTATATGCGCATACAGCAGCGCTCATATCTGTACACACATGCATAGACACACCTGTGCACACTTACACATGTGTTTGTACACCTGTGCACTCACATGCATGCACATATGTGCACACAGATGCACACAGACTTGCATATGGAAGCATACACATGCACACACATATGCATATGCACATGTACACAGATAAAGTTTACACGTATACTTGTGCAAACACATGTATACAAACAAATGTGCACACAATCAAACAAACCTACATACACACATGCACATGCATGCACACTTTTATTTGGATATATGTGCACACATACACATGCAAGACGTTCATTCAAGCGCACAATCACATGCACCCACATACACAGGGATGCAAACATGAACACATTTGCACACGCATACAGTCACACATATGCACTGACATGCACAGTCAGGCACACACCCACATGTGCACATACACACACATGTGGGCACACACTTGTACACGCATGTACATATGCATGCACACATATGTGCACACACGCATATGCACAGTAGAGCTTAGGGATATGGTTTAGTGGGGACTGCTAGCGTTAGGTCAGAGGTTGGACTCGATGTTCTTGAGGTCTCTTCCAACCTAGAAATTCTGTGATTCTGTGTGATTCTGTGAATATATGCACACATACAGGCACAGGTGCACACTCATGCACTCACACAGGAAAAACAGGAGCATATGCACACGCATTCACACATAGTCACATACACACTGGCACAGATACACACATATGCAACACAGACATACATACAGAGACACATGTGCATGCACGCACAGATGCATGCACGCATGCTTGCACACAGATTTGGACTCAGACATACACACATGCTCACATACAGACACATGCACACACGTACTTGCACATAGATGGACATGCAAGCACACACACAGATACTTGCATGCACACATGTGTGCAGGCATGCACACATGCCTTACATGCACATTCATGCCTACATAAATACACACACTCATACATGGAGGTACTTAACACAGATGTGCACATACACGTGTGCTCAAAAACACATGCTGTCATGTGTGCAAACAAGTGCATACAGATGCACAAAAGTGCACAAATCTTTAACATTTTTTAACATTGCTAGGCTGCTGAACCAATTTCCCTTCCCTGTCAGCTTTTTCTGGATAAAGCTGAACACACACACACGCACATGCATGCAGACATGCACATGCACGCAGAGACACACGGATGCACACACACACACAATTATTTTATTTTGCCTGATAACTTTTCCACGTTTCATTGCAGTGTTACAGCTGCAAAACCAAAGCAAAACACCCCTTCCAAAACCACGTTTGCTGCAAGGCCAACCAATGGCTCCTCCAAATTCCTGGCATGGACTCAAAACCCCAAATCCCACCCCGTACCCCTCACATCTGAATAGTGAGTTGCAGTCAGAAAGCTGATCCCCACCAGACAGCACCTGCAGCTGCTGGGAGCGCAGTGAAAGGCAGGATTACTCGTGCTAGGATTGTTTCTTTACTTCAACGCTTTGCAAACCCTTACCGATTCAGGCCCTGAGGGTTTGTTTTTAGTATTATTATTATTTTCCCATCTTTGCTGTGATTTGCTTAATTTCATTCTTGCCTGTAGGTAAATAGAGATCACCTGCTTTACAGATGGCATCGGAACCCTCACTGTTAGGGCTGGCTGAATGGAGGAGCTGCCCTTGAAAAAAAAATGCAGTATTATTTACAGATAGAGGTGTCTATGCACAAGCATTGCTTTAACCACCAGGGTTATATCGTCCTTGCTTTTGCAACCGGTGCAATTAGAAGAGGTGATCGTCATTAAAGATTTAGGCAGCTCTTCAGCATTCGGGTGGGAATTGCAATTTTTTTTTTAATGCCCCGTGTATTGCATTTATAATAAGCGTGGTATGTGCTGCTTTGTACCCCCAACAGAAATGCTAATCACAGTTTAGTCTGATTTTTCCTCTTAAACCCACTATGATAAAGGCAAGCCCAGGAGGGAGCCATGACACCTTTGCAAGCAGCTTTCCCTATGCTGCATTTTCCTTTTGCACAAGATGAAGCCATCGGCTCGTCCAGGCCATGCAGCAGTGATGGGAGATTTATCCCGAAACTGCTGGCATTGGACTGCCTGGCCCAAGTCCTGCTTTTTTTCTCTTTTTTTAACCTACTGCTTTCTGCAGAGGATGATGCCAAAAGGCTTTTTGCAGCTGATGCACTGTAGTTTTAAAGAAATAGATTGGAACAGCAGCAAGGCAAAGTGGAAAAGCATCGCCCTATGATGGGAAAACCCACCCAAGGTCGTCAAGATTGCAAAGGGATCGAGCTTGTCGGCTGCTGAACCTCAAAGATGTGCTTATTTTTAAATGTTCTCTTTAATTCCATTTACCTGAAGCCTGCCGTGGTGATTTATTAGGGTGTAAAATGCATCTTGGGCTGAGATCTGATACCCGCAGCGAACACACTCTGCGGAAAGCATCCTGAACTCCATCCACGCTGCTGTGCTGGGTTTGTTGCACTACGGGTTATCAGTGTACTTAATGGCCTTTAGTGTATCATGGAGCAGGAAGAAATATTTTTAAGACCCGTTCCCACCCCAGTCTCACCCTGCCAGCTCTGGGGGCAGTGTCTGCCTTCAGGCAGGTCTATGCCTATATTTGCAGCACCAAACCCAGCCTGGCTCAGCTCGAGGAGTTGCACCAATGTGGCAGCAGCTCCGTGCCCAAGGTGATGCATCAGTGTGCTTCTGGTGGCTGCAAGCCCATACGAACCCATTGCAGCAGCTCCTGTTTTGCAGCTGCAGCATTCCCAGCCCTGCATCCAGCACGCCTGCTCACTGGGGTTCTGCACAACGCCTCGCATCCCTTTGGGACCTGGGGATTTGCATGTGCACAGCATCTGGGGTGATTTTGAACCTCTTTCTGGGCTCACCTCACATGAAAATGCTCAGTCATGCACCACCCATCTCCTTCTTTTCGTAAGCTGAGACATGGGCAGAGCTGCTCTGGGAGGTTTTGCAGCGTCAGGAGGCTCTGCAGATACCAGGCAGACCTGCATGAAGCAAGGAACTGCAGAACGAAAAAAAAAAATGCTTGGTGTCTCCTGAAGTGAACTATACAGTTATATATAAATCCCGGAGCATGGCTGCTCATTCACTTTCAGGAATCAGCCATGGAAATAATGTAATCGTTTACGTCAAGTAAAATCCATTAGCTCTAATCAGCCCGATTGAGTTGCTGGCTACAAACCTCTCTCAGAGAGCATGGAAGTTAAATAAATAAAAATGTCTCTGCGTTTAAATTACAGCCACCATGGCAGAGAGCAGGGACAGCTTTCCCTGTCCCCAGCCTCTTCTGGGAAACAGCCACAGCCAAATGTGCTGCTGCGTGGTGGGACGTAGGGCTTGGGGATGGCCAAGGGCACGGCCATCGCTCTGCATCAGGCTGTAGCAAAGCGTGCATGACACTAAGAGTACCATGGAGGGGTGCAAAATGGAGAGAACCCCAAATTTTGTAGCACCCAAAATCAGGCAGTGGTCCTGGGTCCTGTCTGTGCTGCTGGCATCCCCTGGTGCAGAGGTAAGGAACAGCTCCAGACACCCCTGTGTAATGCTGATGGGCACGGTTTGGGAGCTGATTATTGGGGGACTTGGTGAATCCTCTCCTCAGATGAAGCCAGGATGACTTCCAGTCGAATTCCAGCTACTGGTGTCCAGCCTGGGGCAGGTCTGAAGCTGCTTCTGCTGCCACTGTGAAAACTCACCCAGATTTCCATTTTTTCCCTGTTGGAGATGGCAGTGAAGAGGGCTCGGCTTCTTGTCTCACATCACTGGCTGACATCTCATCACGTGCTGTCTGTGCATGTTTCCTCCCCATGCACACGCATATCCCCCAATAATTCCAAGAAGTAATGATATGGCATTGTAGGAGCAGGGCAACAAAGCTTAGTGCAAGACCTTATAGGAGGGGTAGATGGTTTTATAAAAAATAAAATAAAATAAAATAAAATAAAATAAAATAAAATAAAATAAAATAAAATAAAATAAAATAAAATAAAATAAAATAAAATAAAATAAAATAAAATAAAATAAAACAAAATGAAAAAGCAGCAGTAGCCGTCTCAAAAGGAGGCACCTGGGGATCACCGACCTCCCCAGCAGCATCTCCAGGAAGGAGATGGCAGCTCAGCCCATTGCTCACGGGAGATCTACAATAAGAGGTGTCATGAAGTGAAAATGGGAAAATAAATAAATAATTAAACACCAGAACAAGGCAGGGCTGTAAAAAGACTTCCTTAGGAGTCTTTCTTTGCTCTTACAGAGGGACCCCAGACATCAGCTTTGCTGGCTGAAGCTGGTGAGACCCCAGCTCTGAGGTTAGACCTGGACCACTCCTCGACCCCCCCGGAGAAGAGCATTCAGCTCCACACTGCCCTAGTGAGATGCAGCAAGCTCCCTTTACCCCTATTTGTGCCCTATGGCTCTGCTGCCTCTGTGTCCCTGCCACAGCAGGGCTGTCCTAGGCACCCAAACAGCTTTGCAGGTTCTGTCTCTGCAGCAGTGACACTTCTGAATTGCTCCTGTCCCCAGCAAGTGCCACCAGGGACAAGGGAATATGATGGCACAGCAGGTGGCCACTTACAGAGGACTTTTTGGTGGCGTCTCACTTCTTAAATCATTTTCTAATCACACACAACTGCTGTGAATGAGGATCTGCCGGGGGAGTTCTTGTTCTCCTTGTCAACTTTGTTTATGATTCCTATATGTTGGGAGGGTGCTTCAAGGCCAAATGGGGATGGCAGCCGAAGGAAATCCATATCAGAGAGCTGCATAAAGAGAATAATTCCATATTTTGATGTGTTGATGGAGATTTTGCACCAGGTAGAGGAGGGTGTAATGTCTGAAAGACTGTTTATTGATAGGATCTGCATTAAATAAATAGCATCAGGGAGAAGTGGGGTTCTGTCCCACCCAGAGCTGGGGATAGACAAAGAACAAGCTCAATGCAATGATGTCCCATGAGCTTGGCGAGTGGGGGGCTCCCCAGCAAGGAGGGCCTCACAAGGAAGATGCATTTACTGCTGGTAGAGTGATGGGCCAAGAAGGGATGGGACTCAGAGGAACCGCTGGATAGTTGCTAAAAGGTCGTCCTCAGCTTCCTCCTGATGTCTTGGCCACCCACTGGAGGGGAAATTAGGCTGGTGGGAGGACCTAGGAGTCCGTATGGATGACTGAGGGTCTTTGGAGAAGAAAAAGAGGGTTGCCTATGACTAGAAGAGAAGGACAGTGATCTGGTGAGAGCTTCTAGCTCCTCCTGTGTGACTGAGGGGCCTACATGTGCTGGAGTTTCCAGAAGAGGCTCAAACAGGGGTTGTACCCAGCTCCTATTAGCAGAGCAGAGCAGGACAGCAGTGGAGCCTCCCATATGTGCCACTGCCCTGCTCCTTGCACACACCCCTGCAAGTCCTCCTCAGCCCTGATCCTGGAGCACAGCCAGGTCTCCACGTGGAACCTGCTCTCTTCTGGCCATGCAATCTCGTGGGGACGCCCTGCTGTGCTGATCTGCAAAGCTCGGTGACTTGCAAAGCCCGCAGCGCGGTGACTCAGGGCTTTAAGGGTTCCTTCTCGTACTCGGAGGTGGACATTGATCAACTGAAATCGCAAGGGCCGCTGATAAAGGGATTACAGAGGACGACCTATTGAGGGAATTAAAGGAATCTATGTTCTCAGATGAAACATAAGCCATAGGAGATCGGATAAATGGCTATAAATACCTGAGCAGGAAAGGGCCAAGGAGAATGTGGTTGAAGGTATATCATAGAGCACATGAGTGCAAGTACCTGAGTATGTCAGGAAACAAGGAGAAGTGGTGAGAAACTTATAAAAACTGAGAAAATTGAGGTTTTAAAGCCCTGGGACTTCTAATAAGTGTAAATTAAACAGCAGCAAAATTCCCCAGGAGATGCTACCATGGGACTTGTAGGGATTACTTGTGGGTGGTACTGGAGAGGCTGGAGATTCATCTGAGGTCCAGTGAAGTTTTCCCACCATTATCATTGCTCTTGAACAGCAAATCATCACCCAAGTGTAGGAAGGGAAAGTTGCTGGAAGTTACACAGAAATCCAGGGAGTAAATCTGCATCTTCTCATTGCCAAATAAAAGATTACCCTTCTCCTCCCCTATCGTCTCTTCCCACTGAGCAGGGACAAGAGGATTGTGGCACTGCAGCGGCAGACCTGAGGTAAGGTTGCTCTTAATACATGTTCTGTATTAAGCATGGCTCCTTTCTGAGGGGTTTCACACCAGCCCAGCTTCATCACAAAGTCGTATTTTTTTGTTGTTGTTGCTATATCTTTTTTTTTTTCCTCAGAGATGATCCCGTGGCTACTAAGAGTTGTGAGGGGGACTCCAGTGGCAGCAAGACCCTTTAGCCAGGATGGGGGAGCCACGATGGGACCAGGACCTCTCCATAAAGCAGTGCAGAGCTGGTAGAAGTGCCTTTTTCATTTGTCGCCCCCATCTTCCATTCTCCTGTCAGAAATAATACAGCAACAGGAAGGGAGAGCAAGAGGAGAGGGGCAGAGCAGGACAAGGGGACTGATAAAAAGCAGGATGAGAATTTCAGAGGTGTCTCCCTGCAGAGAGAGGAGAGTCTTGGGCCTGGATGTAGCCTGAAGTGTTAACATGGACCAAAATAGGCCTTTCACAGGCTTTATTGTAGCCTGAGGTACTAATGTGGGCCAAAATAGGCTTTTCATAGGGCTAGATGCAGCCTGAGCTGCTAATGCAATCCAAAATAGGCCTTTCATAGGCCTGGGTGTAGCCTGAGGTGCTAACATGGGCCAAAATAGCCTTTTTATAGGCCTGGATGTTGCCTGGGGTGCTAACGTGGGCCAAAATAGCCTTTTTATAGGCCTGGATGTAGCCTGAGGTGCTAACGTGGGAGAAAATAAGCCCTTCATAGGCCTGGATGTTGCTTGGGGTGCTAACATGGGCCAAAATAGACCCTTCATAGGCCTGGATGTAGCCTGAGCACAGCAAAAAGCTGCATCTCTCTTGCCTCCTCCTGGCTGTCTGGGAATCTCCGAGCCCTTTCTAATTTAAGCCGAATATTTTGAAGGCCTTCATAAGTATTTTTCTCTCCTGATTTAAGGAAACAGAGATACCAAAAGCAAATGGCATGCCCAAGGCAGAGCAGGACATAAATATTTATTACCCAGCTGAGCCTTGCTTCACTCTTTGGTCAGCTTTTCCAAGGAGCCGCCTTGTACATCAATAAATCCAAAACGTTTTTTGTTTTTTTTTTTCTTGTAATAATAAGCCACAAGCAAAGGGCTGCTTAGGGAATCAGTGACACAACAGCTTTGGGGTTTAGCCCGAAACATCTGGGAGCAGAAAACCCTTCCCAGCTGTCTGGGTGTCCCTCGGGGCTCGAGTGGGACCCTTCCCACTAGCAGGACTGAGAGGATTGTCCCCTCGTTGGTCCCCCCATGAGCCTCCCCAGTCACGATGGGGCACACACAGTGGAGGAGGACCAAAAGCCCTGGACCTGCAGCTCTCTGCAGGGCGTTTTGGGAATCGCTGGTGGTTTCTCACCAGGAAACATCCCGTCGCCAAGCAACAGAGCCAAACGGGTTAAAAGCCTCCTTTACTTTCCAAAGCAGACAGGCCCTGGAGACAAAGGATGGGGAAGGGGAGGGATGCAAACGGCACCTGGGCCAGATTTAGCTCAATGAAAGCAACCGGTGTTTTTTTGGAAAGGAGCCCTTGGGGTTTTACCAGAGCCGTGTGGTTTGTAACAACTCAGGAAAATGGAGTCTAAAAGCTGCAAATTCCGTATAGCTTGGCGTGTTCCTAGGGCCTGACAAAAGGGAGGATTATTTGTCAGCTAGCACCTCTGATTTGCTTTTGCCAAGGGTTGTTTTTACTTTTGTTCCGTAATTCCTGGGCACGGTGAGCTTGGGGATTTGAAGTGCCCCTTAGACAAGCAGGCAACGCCTTTGTATGTACGCCGGTGCTTTCGTAGCAGATCAGCTTATTGTTTAATTCAGTCTATTAGCTGTATTACTCTGTATCCTGGTTACAACAAGACCCTTGGTTTTCTTGGTCCTCCCATGAGATGATTTCTTTGTTTACCTGAGCAGCTTGTCAGTTCTATAAGGACTCTTTTTTTTTTTTTTTTTTTTTTTTCCCAAATTTCTGATTTTTTTCCACGCAAAAAATTGTAGGGCGGAGTTTGATGCACGTGTCTTGTCAAAGGTGCAGCGTGTGTACCTGCTTGGAGGCAGAAATGCAAAAAGGAGGCTGTGTTTCCTTTCTCATACAGCCATGTAAGGCTATGCAAGGATACACATGGACACCCATCTGCCTCATCCATCCACCCACCCACCTGTCCATCCACCTTTTCACCCACCCAATCACCCACTCATTCATTCACCCACCCCTTTATCATCCCTCCATCCCTCCATCCATCCCTTCATCCCTTCATCCACCAATCCATCCATCCACCCATCCATCCATCCACCCATCCATCCATCCCCATCCTCCATCCATCCTCTGGCAGAGGCGTAAGCCTGCTCGTGCACCCCAGTGAAACACCCGTGCACTGTTTGCACGCCTCCATGGCTCACACTGAAACCCACCCAGCCCTTTGCACGATCAGCAGGCACAGCCTTGAGCTTTATCTACACACTACATATTTTGAATCATAAAGTCACTCCTCAGAAAAGCATTTTTCCTCCCTCCTCAGTCAATACTGCTCCCATAGCCTCCTTCCTTACATCTCTCTCTTGCTCTCTCCTGTAGTTGCTTCAGCAAGAAGGGTGGTTGGATTTTCCTTTTCCAAAGCTGTAGTGCTGGAGGAGACTTGCACGTGGTCCCTTCAGCTCCGTATCATCAGCAAATACAAGTGTCCTGCCCTTGCTTGGCCCTTCTTCTTGTCCCCACCTGCCATGCACGGGGGGCTTGTAGGCAAGGGGGCAATAAAGCACGTGTGGTCATGCCTGGCTCACATGCACAAGTGTCCGATGATCCCTGGAAGCACCTAAATATGGTGAAATTTGAAGGTGACAGGCACATGAAGGCAGAATTTGGTCCTGACGGGAGTTTAACTCCTGGATTTGGGTGGGGAAAGCTTGAAACCCTCACCGTCTAACCACGTGGTGACTTTCACATTGGCACAAAGCTGGTGACACCTCCCAGCACCGTCCCTCTCCTCCCCGTGCCATTGCACGTTGCACAACCCCCTATACTGTAAGACTGGGTAAATATTGACGGGTGACTTTGCACTTTGCATTCGCCACTTGCCGAGCTTCCTTCTCCTTCTGAGGTGCACACGCAGAGCCAAGATGAAGATCGAGTTCGCTCCGCTCTCTCTGCCGCTGCAGAGAAGGCTTCAGACTGCGTCGGTGGTCCAGTGGGTCTTCAGCTTCCTGGGTCTAGGTAAGAGGCAGCTCTTTTTTCCTCTCTGAGGAACCAGAGCAGCTTTTTCCCCAACCCAAGTAGACTGAGGGTCTGGGATTGAAGGAGAGAGGCATTAGAGGGGCATTTAGGGAGCCTGCAGTGATTCGCAAGCCATGTTAGGGCCAGTGGCTAGCAGGAGATGCTGCACACATGCTTCTGTCTTTCAGCATGGGTGTCTCCATCTCACCAAAGCATCTTCTTTCTCCTCATCATTTTTGTCTCTCCTCACCACCGATCACAGCAGGGTGGCCCCAGGCTGTGTGTCTGTGTTTGTATATCTGCAGGTCTTATGCAGCCTTGTGGGGGTTTCAGCTTCTCCTGCTCCTTGGGTTTCATGTTTTCCTGGTCTAAAGTGCTTCCCCATTCAGCATTAGTCACGAGAAATGACATTAGTCATGAGAAATGACATTCCTCTGCCCGAGGGGTGGTGTGATGGGAAGAACACGGGGACTCCACTTTGCAACCCTGGGAACTGAAACCCCACTTTGTGCAGACCCTGCTGCCTGCCCCAAAAGGGCAGGTTTGGGGGAAAATCCAGTCAGATTGGAGAGGAAACACAGCAGCAACATGGGCCCCTGACAAACTCGCTGCTTTGTGGAGGGCATCGGTTGCTGTTGGAAATGAGAGATGTGCAGTTATGGATAGGATGGACCAGGCAATCAGAGAATCAGTAAGATTGGAAAAGACCTCCAAGACCTCCTGGTCCAACCATCCACCTACCACCAACATTACTTACTAAACCATGTGCCTAAGGAAATGAGAAGGTGGGAGAGACAAAGCCAGCTTATTAGAGGGTGAAAACCATCCAGGGTGATCAGGAGCCAGGCTGGGAGGTGGCGTGAATGGCTACCTCTGCACCAGCGTCTGGTGGACTGGGAGCACTGGGCCATACTGGTCCAGGCATTGTGGCTGCTTGCCTGCCTTGTGGCAAAGGCTTGGCCCCTGCTGAGCAACACTTTGCCAGATTCTACACTGGAAACCACCCTGCAGAAGGAGATGTGGATGTTGGAGATCTGGAAAGGAACATGAAGCCCTGGATG
The DNA here is from genome assembly GCF_965140915.1 of Aythya marila. Lineage (NCBI taxonomy): Eukaryota > Metazoa > Chordata > Aves > Anseriformes > Anatidae > Aythya > Aythya marila. The sequence continues at coordinate 2,327,299 of NC_139042.1, forward strand.
TGATCAACCAGACTGGGGACATTTTGGGGTGCATTTTGGCTCTTTCCCTGCCCCTGTCCCCATGTTTCCTTCCATGGTGCCTGACAGGGATGGGAGGTAGTGGAGATGTGGCCGTGATGTTAAGGGATGCAGAAACATGTCCCTTTGTTCCAGCATGGATGCAGCCAGGGCTTAAGGAGTATTAATGATTATTTTCCAGCAAAACAACTTGCACGGTAGGTTTGCTCCTCCTTGGTACCAGGAGCAGGCTGGCACTTGGCTTTTCAGGGATGGAGATGACTGCTGGAGCCAGATGAAAGCCAAAAAATGGGCAGAAAGGAGAAATTCTCTGTGGTCAGAGGGTAACGTGGAGCTGCTTGAAATGCAGGTTTTGCCTCCTGCAGGAAAAGGAGCTCCATGCTTCCTTCTGCAGCCAGAAAAGGGCTCTCGAAAACACACAGCTGCCTGCTGCCAGACATTTCTGCAGCCCTTTGGCCAGAGATCGCCCTTCGGCTGCACGGCTGTGGGCTGCAGTTGCCATGGCTGTGCAAATGCATCCCCGCAAGGGGCTCATTTCTCCTTCTCTTCACCTACTTTGGATGCTGATGATTGCTGGAAGGGGATTTCATGGTGCAAGGATGGGTAACGCTAACCCATCACGCTATCCAGCTAACGCCATCACTCTAACCAGCCCCTGGCAGGGGCAGGAGTCCTGTGCCCGCTGTCTTTCCAGAGCCAGCACAGCACAGCCAGCCTTTGAACCCTTCCAGTCGGTGAAGCTGGCTCAAAGGGCATGCAGTGCCAGCGTGTGTCAGCCCCTGGGTGGCTGAGAGTAGCCCACAGCCTCGGCTCGTCTGTGCTGAGAGCTCTGGGCTGGCACTGAGGACCACAACGAGCATCTTGCAAATCCTCCTGGCAGCTGCAGCATGAGTCTGACCTGCTCTGGGGCTGCTGCGATGCCCAAAATCTCTTTCTGAAGGCAGCTGTTCCCCTTATTTGAGGCTGAATGAGCAAATTCTGGGTGAGCAGCAGTGTCGGGCCCAACAGCTCTTTAATGGGAGGTGGTTCCTGTGTCGACTTGGCCAAAAAAGTCTTCCATGTGCTTATAGCTCAGGGCTCACGTGGAGCCCATGGCACATATGTGTGTTATATGTGGCATACCCATGGTTTTGGTGCAGCAGGGTTCACCTCTCTGCCAAGCCAGCAGCAGTGCATGCCCAGACCTTTTCCATCCAGTTCTTTTCCACCTCTGTAGCATCTCATCTCCCTTTGGAGATGCATCCTGAAACCTCTGCACCCCTCTGCTCAGCAGATAGACCCTGCAGAGCATCCTCCTCTGGTTTTTGGTTCCCTTTGGAGAGGGACTTGCAGCTCACATTAAATCTACTTAACCCAGGATGCCCACCACCAAAAACTTCATTTTTCCTTCAGGAGGTCCCTTTATTTGAGGGAAACCTTCTCAGTAAAGTGCCCGGCCTGCGAGGGCAGCCAGGAAGGCCATCAGGTCCATGTGGATGTGCCTTCTCTTTGCTGCCTCCCCTCTGGCCATGGAGATGCGAGGTGCCAGGTCCTGGAGAACAAAATATCCACACACCTCACCATGGACAAGGGCAGAGAAACCTCCTGGCGCCTGGCCTGAACAGAAAATGTGAGGTTTAGGGTCTGTATGGCGCTCTCCTTGCCAAGGGCCCTTTGGTTTTAGGTTGAAGGGGTGTCTCCTTGCTTTCCATGGCAGTGCAGATAGGGCTGTAGACAGTCTCGGCCCAGCCTAGGATTATCTGGCCGTTTCCAGATAACCAAACCGGTGTGACTGCAAGGACACAGTGCCCTCAGACCCGTGACGATGCCTTCCTCGAAAGTCTCATAAAGACATAAGCCAGGCGGCCTGAAAGGTTGGAGCTTGGGGCTGGCAAACAAGGGGGCTATGGGGCAGAGAGGTGGGTATTGTAGGGATGCTATGGCCGAATACTGGAAATAATATTCCCCTCCCTTTCCCTTAAAAAATAATATAAAGGCAATGTTATAACCACATCCCAGTGCCACGTGTGTGCCTCATGCACCTGCAGTCCCCATCCTTGGGATCCCTGGCACCTGTTGGGGCTCAAAGACTGGTTTCCAGTGAACTGGGGACTTGCAGGTTTCTCCCCATCCCCATCACCATGCAGGCTGCCATCGCTTCCAGAAGCTTTCCTGAGACCTGATGGCCCTTTTTGGACTGCTGCGTGGGCACGGCGGGTGGTATGTCGGCTGCAGTTTGGCCCCAGAAGGGAGATATCTGCTGAGATTCCCTGGCCGAGGGCCTAATGCCATGTTCGTTATATCCTTTAAAGTGTACGCCTGGCAGGGAGCCCAGAAAATGACAGTTGTTTGTAGGAAAGCAGATGCCAAGGAAAATACGGCTGTCATCTGCGCAGCTCTGAAGTGGCTGCTGGTCGAGGGAAGGGCAGGCAAGAAACCCGTGGATTTCCTCATCTTCCTTGAATCAGGAAAGCCTGGGGATCTGTAGGAACCTAAATAAATCTCAGTCCTGCAGCACGATCCTTATCTCTAGCCCTTAACTCAAATGGTTGCAGGATTTGGCCCTTTCTCCCATGGGATGTTATTTTTCAGTGCCTTGTGGATCGGGGATGCTCTGCTCCTGTTGAAGAGTTTGAGGAGAGGACACACGAGTGTCTGTTAGCAAGTCGGGTCCGTGCTGGCGCAGGAATGGGTGCTTCTCTTGCAGCAAGCAGAACGCCATCAGATTTTACAAGCACTTAATATTGAGTGAAGGTCACCGCGTGCAAATCCCGCCCTGCCAAAAAACGTTGCATCACAGATGAACCGAGGGAGAAATTAATTACTATATGCTGCAAGATAAAGCTGAACTTGGACGATAAGTGCCTGGAGCTGGACCGCAGCCACTCCTCCACCGTGCAGGGCATACCTTGAGCTTTGCACGGCGTGATAAAAGGAGAATCAGGCATTGCACAGCTTTGCAGCAGATGTGATGACCTGGCTGGTAGGTGCAGCACAGCCTGCGACCTCCCTGAGCAGCGCTTGTGCGTCGTCTGGACCTTGGAGCTTCCTTTTATGTTGGATGCTGTTTTCCTTGAGAGTTATCAAGATTGTGGTTGTGACTTTTCAAAGGAGTGGCACCAGCAGCAGCAGTTTGTCCCGACCTGGAGCTTTGAGGAACTGTGCAGAGCTCTGCAGTGCTTCCCCATGCTCTGCACCCAGGTGCTTGCTTTTGCCATCCCATTCAAACACTGCTCCCTGCAGTGCTCCTGCCTGCATGAGGACATGAAATCCCATTTCAGCTTTAAGAAGGTTTAGGATCCTGTTAGATTATTCCTTTTTTTATTATTTTTTTTTTCCCAGTAGGAATTATCAGTACCATCATGCCAGCACTTTAAAAAAGTGGCATTTATTTGTTCGAACACACAAAGCTCTGGGATCAGGGCGACTTACGACAAAAATAGACTGCAGACCAAATCTACTTATCCTTATCAAGATATTCTCTTCCTCCGAGAACACGTGAAATGCTCCCAAAACCTGAAAGAGGTCAGGCATCAGGGACAGCATCATAGAAAAACACATTTTTTTTTTAGAGAAAACTGCATTGAGGCTTGTCCCTTGGTCCCTTCATAGTAAAAGCAACAAGGAATTAAAAGGAGACCTCAATATATAGCATCATATACCTCTTCTCTGGTAGAACAAAACACAGAAAACACCACCCACGGTGTAATCCATGAGCTGGGGAAGGCAAATACATTATTTTTGCTCAGTCTTTCCCTTCTCAGACAGCACCCTAATGGACAGGGCCACCAAGGCTTCCAGGAGGGCATGCGGAGAGGACACAGCTCAGCTATTTCCCAGGCACTTTGCAGGGTATCTGCTTTACCCAGTGGTCACCAGTGCTTCCCAGTTTCTGTGCAGACACCCAGTGCTGGGCTCGGGTGGGATTTGATATGCCAAGCGATGCTTGTTGGCACACAGACTTTTCTTCTCTTGTTTTCCTGCCAAAACGCAGGGTGAGAGGGAGGCAGGAGGTAGAGGACAACGCTGAGCACTGACTGGAAGCAACGCAGGAAGGTCTTTAATGACTTGGGAAAGTCCCAAGTCATTAATGAGTTGGGGAATGAAGTAGAGCATGCTTATAAAATCTGTGATGACACCAAGCTGAAAGGACTGAAAATCCTCTGCAGGCCAAGATTAGGGCTTAAAGTGAGCCCAAGAAGTGGAGGAAAAGGTCCAGAATCAATAAGAAAGAAAAAATCAATAAAAAGTAAACTCTTATACATGGGAAGATAAAAATGAAGTAATCGTGGACAGTAATTCAAAATGAGGAAACCGTGGGTCAGGACAAAGTGGTCAGGGTTGTGCAGACAGAACACGGTGCCCTGGTTTGCTGCCATCCCAAAACGCCAGGTACCATCTGGGGATGTTAACAGGAGCATTGGGATAAAACACAGACATTAATACGGCAGAGGTTGGAGCAAAGGAATGGAGATGGGGTCTGCAAGACCTTCTGCAGACAGAAGTCCATCAGTCTGGAGGGAAGAGGGGGAAAGAGATGGAGAAATTTGGAGAAATAGATGGCTCTGCAAGGACTGGGGTTAAGCTGCTCTGCAGTTCCTGGGGCAGATAGGAAAAATAAAACAACATCTCTTTGTATCAAAGGTGCCTTACAATGATAAAATAATCCAGAACTGAGCTCAGCTCAAGCTTGGGCTCCATGTGAGGGCCAAACAGACTGAGTCCCTTCAGGAGAACCATTCCTAACCGTTCCCACCTAACTCATCCCCCCAACTCACCGCTGCTTTTCCCTCTCTCCTCCCAGCACAGTGCTGCGTAGCTCTCTTCATCGGCCTCCTGTTCACACGTTTTTGGCTGCTCAGTGCCCTCTACGCCGCGTGGTGGCTCACGGACAGGGAAGCACCCAGCAGAGGAGGGAGACGGAGCCAGCTCTTACGGAACAGCATCGTCTGGAGATACATGAGGGACTACTTCCCCGTCAAGGTAAGCGCTGCCAATCCTTTTGGCTTTTAGGGATTTTGGGGACCAAACTCTAAGGGCCAGCCTCAGGACCTCCTTTGTGCTTGGAGGTGGCATGGGGAGGAGGTGTTTGGAGGTCAGCGATGAAGGCAGGAGGCCAAAATTGTCCTCCCAGCTCTCCAAATGACTTCATGACCTAATATCATCCCAATCACATCCTTTAATCACCTTTTACGCACCCATTTAACCTTGCTGCGTTCCAGCAGATGGGGACATCTCCCCCGGCCCATTTCCCATGATATATTGCAATTCATCTGCTCTTCTGTGCCCAGCACTTACCCAGTGGATGTAGAGACATATTTTGACCAAAGCCTGCAAGATCAGCCTTCTCTACTGGAGAAGAGGCTGCATGGTCAAAGCAGAGTTGTCCTGGGCAGTATCACAGAGATGCCATTTCTCTGAAAGGGATTTTCATATTTCCTGACTTACTTTAGTGCATGTGGCAGGCTTTTACCCTCAGTCTTTATTTAGTTTCCCCCTGGCATGACACAAATGCATGGACCACGGTGAAGTCCTGCCTCCGAGCCATCACAGGTCTGTGCGTAGCTGAGCAAGGCAGCAGCATAGGCTATGCAAGGGAGAGTGTTTTCAGGGTAAATCAAGCTATGCTTTACTCTGGGAATTTAAAAGATAATTCCCTAGAGGAAACATTGCAGCCGAGTGCCAAAGTCAGCACTGTCCAATGTCCACATCTCCCTTGCAGCTTGTGACTTGCCATACAGGGAATTTTTCTCTGGAAGGCGTCTTTTAGTGCACATCCTCTATAATGCGTGGACTGGACCGCTGCTGCCACTGCCCTTTCTTGAAAGACACATGATAAAGCAAGCCCTGAAAGTAAGGAGGTTAATTCAGGGCAGAAATCAGGGCTGAACAACAACAACAAAAAAGAATAGGTGGGGTCTGTCTGGATCTCTCTTACCATTTCTGAATGGATCCAATGCATGTTTGTATTACAGCAACTCACTTGGGCATATCTGCCACCAAAATGATGGTGCCTGAAGTGTGTCTTTTGATGTCATGTCACCCCTTTTTGCAAGTCACAGCTCAGTAGCATACTGACCCCAGTGCTGAAGGTAAAATGTGGGCTTTGCCACAACCCTGTTGCACAGACGGCGTGTCCCAGCAAACATTGCTGCTTGTCATCAGAGTGGAAACACCACTCTGTTCTGGAGGAAGCACCTCCAGAATACTCCAAAATCATATGTTGCGCCAGGAAAAGCAGAGCTTTTTGATTTCTCCTTTGTTCCACCACCCCTCATTTTAATTTTCATCCCATCCTGGTATGACTCTTGGGGTGGTGCAGGTGAAGAAGCAAAAGGCTGTGACTGTGTCCAGTTAGTGGTAGTGTGCAAACAGGGATCGCCTCTCACCAGATCGGGGTACAACTGGTAGAAATAGATGTGCTGGGCTTAACTGGACCATCACCTCTGTCCTCACTGCTGGAGATGGTTTAATTTTGTGCTGGAAGCTGGCAAATGCTAGCCAGACTTCTCCAGGCCCTTGTCCAGGGCCCTTATCGGGAGCTTTTGCAGTGATTTAAGGGTTTTTGGTTAAGCTGCAAGGCAAGCCCCCCAAAAGTACATCAGAGTCTCCTGGGGAGGGATGGGAACCCAAGCTAGGAGAGCTCCTGATGGGTTTTACCATAAGGGACACATAGTGCATTGCAGCATTTAATAGGAAACCCCAAATGGGTTCCTTAGTAATTATTTTAAGGTTAGAATTGCTGCGAGCTATCCACATGGCTATATTTAATATATATTCTGTCGTTTGTTTCTGGCCATTAAGCCTCAGTTTGAGCAGTGTCAGACCAACCTCTCTGCTAACACATAGCTGCTACCTGAGCCCAGAGACACCTCTTCTGGCCGTGTACAGCCCCTCCTGGGGCTATCCGTCTGTCCTTCCCTCCCTGGGTGGCACAGCCAGGAGGAAAGACCAGCAGAGGGAGCATGGCTACTGGTTTTGGCTGCAGCTCTCTGGTTCTGGGTGCAGTCAGGCAGGGTTTCATAGGATCACGGAATCATTAGGGTTGGAAAAGCCCTCCAAGATCATCTGGTCCAACCACCCCTCTACCACCAATGTCACCACCAAGCCCTGTCCCCAAGCACCACGTCCAATCTCTCCTTGAACACCCCCAGGGATGGTTGGAGGAGCCTTTGTCCTTGCTGGTATAGAAGTCACAGAGGGTCCAAAAAAGCACGGTGGAAAACTTGCCTTGTTTCATACCCCACCTCCTAGCTTTTTTTTTCCCCAAATGTGTTTTTTTCCTTGTGTGGCAGACCATTTCATACCTCCGAGCATGGGCTGATTTGCTCCTAGCAGCATGGAAATTAAGCACTGTAAAGAAACTTTTTTTTTCTCCCATCCCATACACCATTTTCACAAGGACTTGAGCTTGGTCTGAGCACATCCAGCCCTGCCCCAAAAAAAAACAGCAAAAATGGGGATAAATTGGGAGAGGGATTTGGGGGGCACCCAGCACCGTGGGCTGTGTTTGTGCGTAGATTGAGTTCGTTCAGCCCCATGAGGATTAGGTATTCTGGGAAGATTAAACGTGGCTCCTAATCCTCCCCAATCCCTGGTCAAGTGTCAGGGTTTGGAGGTGGGGAGGCAGCAAGAGCTGCCTGCGCCGCTCTGCCCTCTGGTATTTCAAGGAGGGGATTTAAACGCTGCTTTTACAGGATCTCGGGGCATGTTGACGGCTGCGGAAGGGAAGAGAGGTTGGGACGAGCATCTGTTTTCTGGGGATTAAGGCAGAGCGAAGTCGCACTTTGCTGCAGCAAGCGTCTGCCACGCAGGAGCCTGCAGGCTGCGAGCGCGGGCGAGGAGCACCCTCTGCCGATCCTACCCGTGCAGAAAAAAAAAAAAAAAACGCTTTGCTGCTCGGTTTTGCTCCTTGGAGCTCAGCCTATTTTAGTTAGGGGATTGGCGATAATAGGGTCAGGCAGGATCCGAATGATTTGGGGTGATTTTAAAAGGCAGGTGAGAAATAAAGCGTGGAAAATCCAGGGGAGTGCCCAAGACCTTGCCCAGAAAGATTATTTCTGCTTCATCCCCCTGTATTTCAACTCCTCTTCTCTTCTCTTCTCTTCTCTTCTCTTCTCTTCTCTTCTCTTCTCTTCTCTTCTCTTCTCTTCTCTTCTCTTCTCTTCTCTTCTCTTCTCTTCTCTTCTCTTCTCTTCTCTTCTCTTCTCTTTTCCCTTCCCTTCCCTTCCCTTCCCTTCCCTTCCCTTCCCTTCCCTTCCCTTCCCTTCCCTTCCCTTCCCTTCCCTTCCCTTCCCTTCCCTTCCCTTCCCTTCCCTTCCCTTCCCTTCCCTTTTTCCTTCCCTTCCCTTCCCTTCCCTTCCCTTCCCTTCCCTTCCCTTCCCTTCCCTTTCCATAACCACACGATATGACTGCAGTACATGTTGGGCTCAGCTGAGTCTTAGAAGGGGGGGAAATATCCCAAAATGAATCTCTCCGGGCAGTCCGTGGTTGAGCAGGTATCGGTGATGCCTGCTGGGGGTTGATGGTTCCTCCATAGAGATTTTGGATACCGTGGCTGGCCCTACCTATGCTGTGCTCAATAAACAGGCAGTAATGTGCCTGCCACTGCCAGGTCTCTGCCCAAACCCTCATCTCCATTCACACCTCTCCTTCTCCACCAGAAGGATCATCTGTTATCATTGTGACCCCTTTATCATGAAGAATATACCCAGTGCTAAAATAAGAACAAATTATCATGTGGCCAAGAAATCGCACACCTTCACTGCCTCTTCTCCCCAGCCCCAAACCCTCCAGCCAGCATAAGGCTGCTGTCACCAGCCTGCCTCCAGGTCATTGTTAACCTCTGAGAAGCACCAGGAATGTGAAAAAGGGGAGGACTTAGAGAGACAAATCTTGTCTTCATGTTCTGTCATCATTCACAGCAACCCCAGCAGGCTCCCAGCGGCTTTATTTGGGGCAACCCGAGAGGTTCCTACTGTGTGGAGAAGGTCCCTGTGGTCTTCATGGTGCTGTTTCCCCCTCTTGAGGAGCCACAGGAGATTTCTGACCGGCTGTGGGGTTATCTAAGTGCCAGCTGGACCTGGTTATCCACAGCACCTGGCAGAGCCTCCACTTCTGCCGTTGTGCTTGGCCACTCGTTGGCTTTCTTTTCGTTGCTGTTTGCAGAAATAAAACGCATCACTGGAGACTTTGCGGACCCCTAGGAGCTCTGCTTTGGGATGGTTCCATCCCTTAGCTCATTCATTCTCACAATTGCATAAACCATGACTGGGGTTATTGTGTGTTGGGGTACGTAGGGTGGGAGAGGTCCAAGCCCTCGTGAACCAGGGCTTGCCAGGAACGTTCTCTGTCTTTTCCTGGGAGCAGGGTACTATGTGTAACTGGGGATCTTGTGTCGTGGCCCATGACGTTAAATATATTTTCTGATTTCAAGCACTCTTGGCTATTCATTTGGCTTCCTTCTGTTGGTTGAGGAGAGAAGAAGGCAAACACAGCGCACAGCCAAGTGACCTGCCCACCTCCATTCTTGGTCAAATTCCTCCTTCTTTGTTCCTCCAGTGGTTTCATCCTGCAGAGACACTGGCTGCATGCCTCCTCCCATGGGAGATGCTCTTTGGAGGTGCCTGGTGGACAGCAAGGCACCTGGGTCTTTGCTTAGAGTAAAATTGAACAGAAGTTTACCCTGCTTAAAAGCAGATGAATGGGTATAGCATCATTGAAAGTGGAGTTTGGGGTCAGGGTGGGATAGAAATACAATAGCAGCACTGCAATATCTGCAAGCACCCATGCTCATCACAGCCTGGCTCCTTCTAATTCCCCACTTAACCACTTCTGGCTCCCTCCAGCCCTACAGACAAGGCTGGCTTTGGGGCTGGGAATCGCTCTGTCCCCAGGACACGCTGGTGTAAACCTCTGGGCTCAGGGAGGGATTTATTTTCACACCAGCTTCCTGCTTTTTTGCATTTGGAGCAAAACAGTCCAGGTGACACCCAAAAACCCCCAGCCACGTCTCAAGGGGTGAATTAAAACCTCCTCGTTAGACCAGCGCTGAACTCCTGTGCTGATACAGTCACTCAGAAGCCCTAATTCCAATTAGCTTAATTCCCCTCCAAAATGAATTAAAAATCCAAAACAAATACCAAACGAAGGCCACTTTAATTCCAGCTAAGAGCATCTACTGGGGATGTTAATGCGGTTTAACTAATCCAGTTTAAAATTAAGTATGCCTGAGATCCTCACCGCTACGTGGTCTCTTATCAGAGCTGCAGTTCTTCGCGTGCAGTCCCCTAACGTGGCTGAGGATGGCACGTGGGGCAGATCTCAGCAGTCCTCGGTAGGATCTGGGGGATCTGGGGCAGGGTTTCACCCATGTCTTGGACCTACGTTTGTGTAGACAGGGTAAGGGGAGGGTTTGCTACCGAGAAGTCACTGGGAGCACTGAACAATTGCAGCTATCAAAGCATTTATCCATGGGGAAGGGTAAAGCAGACCCCATCCTTCAAATCCAAATTAAAGTTTGAGTTGGGAGGGCTGTGATAACCACAGATCTGGGATGGAGAAGGCTTTCTGCCCTGCATCCAAGCCTCCCAAACCCACCACTAAAAGCCAACAGCAGCTCTTTGCCTTGGGGCCACGGGTCATAGGCATTAGCTTGGCACCCAGCAGACAGCACCGGGATCAGGAACTGGTCTCGCCCTACTAAGAAATCTCCGTGCCAAGATCTTGTCTCCCTTAGATGTTTGCACACAAACCAGCTTGGCTGCACCCTCGAGTCCTTTGGCAATGATTAAAGGCTCAACTCACCCAGAAAGCCCGGGGCAGCAGGCACTATCCGGCAGGTGCAGAAGTGGCAGGAGCCAGGAGGAGGAGGAGAGTGCCACCCCTCTGCACCTCAACCCCAGCCCCGCAGCCCCCAGGCAGACTGGTTAAGCATTTTGGGGCCAGAACAGACAAAATGTGGGCTGTGTGGCATCAGGTATTAACTTTCCTGGAGGACAGGGAGCAGCCCATTGTGTGTGACCTCTGGCAGGAGGAGGAAGGAGTGAACAAACAGAGGGATAAAACAAGTGGGAGGATTGAATTACTGCATTAAAGAGTTTCCAGAAGGGTGGTTTGGCGTTCAGGGGACCGACCTATGGCTTAAGGGACGTTGCCCAGGTCTCTTGTCTGCGACAGGTTTCCTTTCTGACCTTGTTCAAGCTCCTTCGTTTCTCAGTAAGCTCTGGCCCAAACCAGGAGCAGACACTGTGACAAGGACGGGGACCTTCCCTCCCCTCCGGTTTACAAAGCTGGAAGAGGCAATTAAATCACCAAAGCCACTCAGGTGTGGGCAGTGCTGCTGCAGATACATCGACTAGATCCATCAACCCTTGAGCAACCAGGCTCCTACCCTCTTATTGCTCATGGCTTAGAGCCAGGAGCTGGATACATGGATTAGGTTCAAGCCCCATAAATCATAGGTGATTCTAAAGGCCCAAAGCTATGGCTGGTGGGGATACAGATTTAATGGTATTGAGGCCACTAGGGATGCAAAGATTCACGTATCAGAAGCAGATCTGTTATCCAGGAGCATTGCTAAAACAACTGGCATTGCTTTTAGCTTTGTTTGTGGCCATAAATAGCCTAAAAAAAATAAAAAATAAAAAATAATAATAATGTGGTAATGCAGAGAAATATGAAAAATCTGGCAGCTGAAAATAGGTATGCACTACCACAGGTAAAATACATCACAGGGTGATCTCAGTGGAAAGCATCAAGAGGAAACATGAGCACTCAGAAACAGAGCTGGGAAGGAACTGCTTGGTTACGTGTAGCCAAAGCAATTCCTCCTGTAAGCCTCACTTGGCTGCTGGTTTGAAAAATGGTTTTGAAAGCTACAGTGCTGTCACCCCCATAAATTGGAGCATGGCTGCAATCCTAGGACAGAGCCTCCCTCTTCTCTTCTCTTCTCTTCTCTTCTCTTCTCTTCTCTTCTCTTCTCTTTCTCTTCTCTTCTCTTCTCTTCTCTTCTCTTCTCTTCTCTTCTCTTCTCTTCTCTTCTCTTCTCTTCTCTTCTCTTCTCTTCTCTTCTCTTCTCTTCTCTTCTCTTCTCTTCTCTTCTCTTCTCTTCTCTTCTCTTCTCTTCTCTTCTCTTCTCTTCTCTTCTCTTCTCTTCTCTTCTCGTCTCCTCTCCTCTCCTCTCCTCTCCTCTCCTCTCCTCTCCTCTCCTCTCCTCTCCTCTCCTCTCCTCTCCTCTCCTCTCCTCTCCTCTCCTCTCCTCTCCTCTCCTCTCCTCTCCTCTCCTCTCCTCTCCTCTCCTCTCCTCTCCTCTCCTCTCCTCTCCTCTCCTCTCCTCTCCTCTCCTCTCCTCTCCTCTCCTCTCCTCTCCTCTCCTCTCCTCTCCTCTCCTCTCCTCTCCTCTCCTCTCCTCTCCTCTCACACAGGGACAAAAGGCAGGAGGCCAACAATGAGGGAAACGAGCTGAAATCACTCAAAAAATGAGCACATCATGGCAGGGGCTCATCACCACAGCCCCCCTCTGCCCACCTCTACACCCAGGCACCGTTGTTTGCTCGCTCCCCTCATTAGCAGCAGGCACAGACGGACAGTCAACAGTGCTGTAGGACAGGTGGGAAATTGGCCGTGATGTGACAAGGTTAAAAACAGACCCTCGTGACTCTCACCCATTCTCTTCCACGAAAGTGCACGCACCATTAGCTGCAACCTGCCTACAGATGGGAGCGGGGCACTCGAAGGGTTGGCGGGGAGAAGCACACTGAGCGCATTTCTTTTCCTTATTGGAAAATGGACAGGAGGAGGTTTTAAAGAAAAGAGGTTCCCAACAGCATTGAGGCCAGATGAAAGCAGCATGGGCTTTGGGCACCCAGATCAGGCAGGAGGTGTAGATCATCAAGTTGGGCTAGGTGATCATTGAAGGCCCCTTCCAACCCCAATTTATGAGTCTACGATTAAAGAACTGTGCCACTGGAACAGTCATTTTGGGCCACAGGGTGGGGGGAAATACGAAAACAGGCAACGAAATACATCATAGGGAAAAAAAAAATGGAGTTTTTCAGTTGACCTTTCCCAGCAGAAGGCACGGTGGGTGCCAGGGCCCCCCCCCGAGAGCCCCGCTGCCATATCTCCATAGCCAATGCTCCATCCCCAAGGTGATGGCACTAACCCATGGCCCATCCCTGTGCCCAGCTGGTGAAGACGGCGGAGCTGGACCCCAGGCAGAACTACCTGATGGGATTCCACCCCCACGGGGTGCTGGCCGTGGGAGCCTTTCTCAATTTCTGCACGGAGGCCTCGGGGTTTTCCACGCTCTTCCCGGGCATCACCCCGCACCTGATGATGCTCTCCATGTGGTTTCGTGTCCCCTTCCTCAGGGACTACCTGATGGCTGGAGGTAAGCACAACAGCAGAGGGAAAAGTGGGTGAATTGGGTGATTTTGGGGGAAAGAAGGGTGAAAGCACAAGGGAGGCTTGAGATGATCAAGGGGAGCGTTTGTCTCCATCTGTGGCCAACCTGATCCCATCCATGGACTTGGGCACTGGAGGTGGCACCCAAAGTCTCTCTGAAGTTAAATAGCTAGTTTTCTGTTTACCAAACAGAAAAGTATGTTTTATGTTTTTTAAGTTTTCTGTTTAACCAAAACAACATTGTTTTGCTGGTTCTGAATTACAGATTTCTAATTTTTGTAAGCACATAACATCAGGGGGGGCAAAACTGCACTAAATGTCACTTTTAAATAACAACAGGCACTGAAATTCCTGTGTTTTAAGCCAACATTTCACTGACTCTGGAAGGATTCAGGGTGGGACATGGTTTAATCTGACAACAAGCTGAAACAGATTTTCCCTGCAGCTAGTTTTCAGTTTACTTTTTTCCTATGTTTTTTTCCCTGTTTCTCGCTTGTAGGCCAGACAGCAAAAAAAATCAAATAAAAAATGTATTAACAGGGCAGAGCCATGCATGAATCCAGCAGCGCTCTGGAGAGCTGGGCTGAGATTTACCGGAGCGTAGGAAAACTGTGCAAATAAACACTGAGCACCTCTCCAGAGCTGGATAATGGGGAAAAATGGGAGGAAAACACAGTTAGCCAGGTTGTTATTTTTTTCTTCCTTTCTACCTCCCAGGCCTTGTGTCCTCTGACAAGGAGAGTGCATCCCACGTGCTGCAGAGGCCAGGTGGGGGGAACCTGCTGACCATCATCGTTGGTGGGGCTCAGGAGGCTCTGGATGCCCGCCCGGGATCCTACACCTTGCTGCTGAAGAATAGGAAGGGATTTGTCCGTGTGGCCATCGAGCAAGGGTGATGCAAGGGATGGGGTCAGGGGGTGCTTGAGGAGGGATGCTCTGGGCTGTGGGTGGTCACTGGGATGTTCCTGGTGAGTTGAGCGGGTGGTGAAGGATTTTGGGGATGGGTTTTGTTAATCTTCATGGCCACATGTTGGGTTTGTCTCCCCACAGCACCCCGCTGGTCCCCACTTTTTCATTCGGGGAGAACGACCTCTTTGAGCAGGTGAGCAACCCCAAGGGCTCCTGGCTGCGGCGGCTCCAGCACCGGCTCCAGCAGGTGATGGGCGTCTCCCTTCCCCTCTTCCATGCAAGAGGCATCTTACAGTACAGCTTTGGGCTGATCCCCTACCGCCGGCCCATCTACACCGTTGGTAAGTCCCTCCCCAGCACAAGGTTGGCCAAAGAGGGGATCAGGGATTTATTTTGGGCTGGGACACCATGCCAGAGAGCACAAGATGCCATGGGCTAGCAAACTGTTGAGCATCTCCAACTGCTCACCCATCTTGGCTTTCCAGACTTGACATAGCTTTTTATAAAAAGCTCCTGGTTTTGGGACAAGGTTTCCCTAAGATAGCAAAATTCCCCAGCAAAAGATGCAAAGAAAATCTTAAAAACGTAATTGGGGGAGAGTGCCTGAGCCTGTGGGCAGCTCTGGAGGCTGTGACATGATGAGTTCAGCTGAACGTGGTGTTGGAGCATCTTCAGAGCAAATGAGATAGCCCAGAGAAAGAATAACACGTGGGTCCCTACATACACTGCTCTGGGACCCAGGCTTGGTCTTGCCGCACAACCCAGCCCATCTGAACTGCAATGAGAAAGTCTCAGAGCAAACATTTTGCCAACCCCAGCCCCAGCACACCTCCTGGGTGCGAATCCCTGTGGTAGATTTGGGTTGAACTTCCTCCAAGCCGATTCCAGAAGCACAAGTAGGACAACACCAACGTGGTTTGCAGGTTTGCTCAGCACCGAGTGCAGGTGCAGCCACAAACCCCAACCTACCCCCAATAACAAACCCCATGAACAAGCAGGGCTGGTTTGACCAGAGACCATACCAAGCCTCAAGAAAATCATTGGTTTTGGTGAAATTCCATCCGCTTTCAACAACTCCAAGCTTGGATCCTCAACGCTGTTGATGGTCTGCGAATCAGCCTAATTACAGAGGCTGTTTGGAGAGGCCAGAGCTCACCCCACTGATCAGGTTTGACAGCCAGCAATTACTCCTAATTGTTTTACAACCCGGTTGGATTGTCTCAATGGTTTTACAGCAGTATCACAAAGGATCTTCATTAGGCTGATGAGGAGCACTCTTACCCGATGACGGAGCCCTCTGCCGCTTGGCAAACACAATTAGGGGAAGAGCACAGAGCAAGAGAGGTAGCTCAGGGCCTTCCCTGTCCCCTGCTGCTGGTGGCTGTGGGAGATGGGAAGGGTTTTTTCCAGTGCTGGCAATCAAATTATTTAGTTTAGCCCTGGAAAAAAAGTAATTGAGATGTTAGGAGTAGCTGTAGGGAGTGCATGGGGATGCATCTTTTTTCACTTCAAAGAGCTTTGCAGAGGGTATCAACCAACTCTGCAGGTGGGGAAACTGAGGCAAAGAGAGATGAGACCCAGGAGAGGCAGGAGCTGAACCTCCACCTCCCACCCCCTTGGCTGTGCTGTCTCCCAGAGGAGACACGACCAGTCCTGTTGATCTGCCCACCGTGTCCTTGGAAAAGTGGCACCCACCTCTGGGATAAGGCATGCTAAGCATCCAGAGGGACCTGACCGAATCTTTGTGCTCCCTTTCCAGTTGGGAAACCCATCCCAGTGCAGAAGAAGTACAAGCCCTCCGAGGAAGAAGTTGATCGAGTCCATCAGAAATACCTGGAAGAGCTGTGCAAGCTCTTTGAGGAGCATAAAGCTAAATACAACGTCCCAGAAGACAGTCACCTCGAATTTATATAGAGCTCCTCACCGGAGGTGGAGTCGTGGAGGCCAGGCTCCAAGTTTTCCCCTGTCTCTGGGACTACCTCACATCCTCCCTTTAGTCACAGGTAACACACGGGCCATGCAGCGTGGGGAGAAGGACTTGGTTTTCCCAGCATTTGTGTGGGTCAGAAGCAGAGTTTTCATTTCTTCTCCCTGAAGGACACACACAAGATAACAAGAGAACAAAATCCCATCACTATTGAACCAGCACTATTGAAACCCCCCAGCAGAAAAGTCATACTTCCAGCCTGGCTTGCAGGCCAGTTTTTGAAGATATTTCCCGGCAGAAATAAATTATTGTTTCCTTTGTGTTTAGTTCAAGTTTCATATTCACAGCCTAGCTAAGAAAAACATCATGCTGGAAAAAGTCTGTTCCTCAAGGATATTTAAAAGGATATAAAGAGCTTTATTATAAAATAAAACTTTTTTTTTTTTTCAGTTTTCTGACTTCAGGGAAAATTTTCAGCATTGCTTCAAATAACAGATGGGAATCTCTCTTAATGCCTTGGTCAGGGAGAGGCTGCAAAAATGGGAAGATGAGTCGTAATTTCTGCTTAGCTTATTTTTTAATTTATTTTTTAATATTGTTTGTTTTGATGAACAAATGATTGCTCTCTGCCTGGTGCTGTTGTGTCCAGCTGCTCTGGGCTCTTTATTCCCCTCCTGCACCACAGTTCACCAAAAGCTCATGCTCCCAGCACCGTGCTAGGCACTCTCTGTAACAAAATGAGCCTGTCCCCTATGACATGAAAGAAATAAAACCTTTATAAAGGGCAAATCTTTTCCAGGGGGGTTGCCCTGCTTCCAGTTGTGGGTCCTGGCTCCAGGAATCCTGCTATAATGTAATTAATTTAATCCCAGATACCTCGCGATGGGAATGCCTCAGACACCGTGGGAGCATGTTGTCCCATCACCGAGCTTGTTGTGGCACAAACTGGGCCATTTCCTAAGGAGAGAGCACGGGCAGGAGATGGGAGAAGTGATTTGGGACAGGAAACGTGGCTCATAAAGCCCCATTTGGCAGGTGATCAGGGCTTTAAATAGCCACTGCTTCTTGATATCCAGAACTTCCTTAAACTCTGCACTTAATGGGATTTTGCAGCGTGGAAGTTCGAGGTGACAGGAAGCCATCTGCTCGGATCAGCTTGACATCGTCCTATACCTTCCACCATTGCCTTGTTCCCCTTCTCCCCTCACCTCCCTCTTTCCTCCCCATCCACGAGGAGCATCCTGCAAAGCACACACACATGCACTGCACCCAGGGCTTTTGGTACTGCCGCTGCAAAAATTGCACATAACAAGGAAAAGACGCCCCTAAACTGGCGATATTATTATGTCTAAGGCCATATCTCTCTGTGTGGGGTTTATTCTTTTCCCTTTCCTCCCGGCTCAGCACTGATAAAGTCACTCCACGGGATTCTTTGTCTGAATGTCTGGTTGCAAATCCGCCCTGTTCCCAGAAAACAAGCAGTAACAGGGAAAAATTGGATGGAGCCCTTACTGACATCTCAAACCACTCCTTTAATCCCATTATAATCCTGTCAACTAAAGCAGGTCACCTGCTATGATTTCTTGCTTGTTTGCTATTAAAAGACTTTTTTTTGTCCTTAATGAAAGGCAGGGGTGCCAAAGCAGATTTATGCACCTGGAAAAGAGAAGCAATTATCTCCTACCCTTTTCTTCTGCTGCTCATCACCACCCAAGATTTATGCTAACTCCAGATTATTTTTTTTTATTATTTTTTTCCTATGTTTTCCTCTGCTTTCCTTGCTCCTGGTCGTGCCAGGATCCCAGCAGATCCCAGCAACACTGCTGTGACCTTCTGGGCTTCCCAAGGGATCCCTCATGGGGATTAGTGCTGGTGGGGAGTGATGGGGATGTCCCCAAGGACACCGTGGGGTGTGTGGGGATGTGAGAGGTCCCCAGGGGTGAGGACAAGGAGCTGAAACCTTGATGAGATGGGAAAAGAAGCAAAGTGCTGCTGCTGGGGTGGAAATCACCTGTACCTGGGGGAAAGGATTTGGGTTGGATGTGGTGATATTGAGGAGATGGAGGGACAGGGGAGGAAGCAGGGCGTGAGGTCCGGTCCCTGGCATGGGCAAGGCATTGGTACAAACACGAAGGATTGGATCTGCAGGATTGATGTGACCCTGCCCCAGCCTGATGGGGAAGAGACAAAAAGGATGCGATCCCCAGTGGAGATCTTGGGATTCCCTTTGTGGAGCCAAGGTGGTGATGCTGGAGAGGCACCTACGTGGGGTGGTCCTGGCCTGGGATGCTCCTGGCCTGGGATGCTATCCTGGGAGATAGAAAAGACAGAAAACAGGTGATCAGGAAAAAAATCCCAGGGAGGAACAGGGAACAGGACATGGGAGCTGTCTGCAGTCTGGCAGGGCAGCTGGGGACATGCGAGACCCCATGGAGAGGACCACGGTGCTGGAGGAGCAGGGTGAGAGAAGGGCATTGGCTATATATATATAGTTGGCTTCGTCTGAGGTCAGTTTTATCTCGCAGGCTGGAACGTGTCCTTGATTCCTCAGGGACCTATATAACCCAGAAGAGGTCAGTGCCTGGGCTCATGTTAAATATAACATTAGGGATAATAATTCATAGCTGCTCCAGGGGGGGCTCAGAGCAATGCAAACTCTCGTCTTCTCAAAGGACCAGAGCTGCCTGTGAGTGAAACGCCGTAAGATGAGAAGTCTTTGGCCTTTTTGGCACCACACAGAGCTGCTTGGAGGGTTAAAACCCCTCCGATGCAACCCAAGAGAAGACAAACATCAAGTAAAGGGAAGGGTCTGGGTCAGCCAGACCCCTCCCAGGCTGTTTCTGTGTTTGGGTTCGGACTCTGCAGCTCAGGATGTGCTCAGTTTGAGGAACAAGCCACTGATCATCCAAGCTCTCACCCCCAAATAAGAATTATTTGAAGCTAAAACCACGCAGCATGTTTCCTTCCAGCATTTCCATGCACTATTCCTGCTCTTGGTTTTGGTCTGAGACATGAGCCCAAAGAGAAATGATAAATTCAGTGCCCCTCGTCCAGGATGGATAAGGTTGGTCTAACAAATTTCAGCCTTTTGGGGTTCAACAGAAACTCCAAATGGGAAAATAAGCTAAAAAATAAGAGTAAAAATAATACCAATCAGGTATTCCTCACCTGCCTGTCTCTTCCTCCACCCAATTCCCTTATCATCTCCCCGGGATTTCGGTTCCCAGAGGCTCTAATCTGGCTTTGCCTTACTTAGCGGGTTCAGATCATGAGGCTCAGAAGAAAACCTCTGACAACCGATGAATACAAAACATGGGCTAATTCCCTGGGAGGAGGAAAGCCAAGCAAAACACGCTTTGCCCTTCTGCAGCTCTTCTGCTCGACCCACAAACTGCTCTGCTGCCCTGGGAGTGGGGTTAAAAGGTTGCCTGGTGTTGCAGCAAACAAGAGCAACTTTTGGTTTTCTGCTTGCTGAAGGATTTCCTGCTTTTAATTCAATAAAGTCCCCGAGTGTGGTATGTTAAACATCCTTCCCTCCCACTGCTTGGCCTGCGCTAAGACGAGAAATCAAATTGCAAAAGCATTTGAAACCCATCACTTTGGTTTCAAAATCAATTAAAGCATTTCGAAAAGAAAAAAAAATTAAAAAAAAAAAAAAAAGGCAACCAGAAATACAGTTCTCCCTAACGATTTTGGACACTTTGACCTTTTTTTTCCTTTCTTTTTTTTCTTCCTTTTTTTTTTTTTTTCTTTTCTTTTTTTTTCCCCCTTTTAATCTATTCGTTCTTTCTGATTTGAACCCAGGCAGCTGCTTTTCCACCTCTCCCATCCCCTGAACCCACCTCCTGACCCAGCCTTTTGGTACAGGACTTTGGCAGACCACCCCGTTCAGGTTATAAAAAATCACGAGCACAGAAATAACCTGCAGTGACCAACATGAATACATCTGATTCATTTTTCAAGTCCGTGCCTACTGCTGCCCACATCTCCAGCTGGCATGGAATGGCTCGGAGGCACTAAGCCACCTAATTCTGTGCTAGCAACCTGCTAAACCACCACATCTCTGGGGCACGGGGGGGTCTCACGTGCTTTGGGCAGCACGAGACCTTCAAAAGGAAGCGTGTGTTTGCCAGCAGGGGAAAAGTCTGTAAAATCAGGTTGCCACTGGCCAGTTCTTTGGGCGTGGGGCACAAAGTAATGCCTGTGAGCTAATTGGATTCATGGTTTGTTAGCCTGGGTGAGGCTGGTACAGCTGACAAAAAGCAGCCCGAACGTATTTTTGATGAGCAGCTCAAGTTCTGTGTGAGCTCGAGTTACATTGGGAAAGCACAGGGGAAATTATTTGAAATTACTTGGATTTATGAAATGGTTGCAGGCGATGCATCTGCAGAAAAGTGTGCTTGGGCAGAAAAAAAACAACGCTTGCACAGAAATAAATGCATGCACAGAAAAAAAAATGCATGCACAGAAACAAAATCATGCACAGAAACAAAATACATGCACAAAAAATAAAATGCACAGAAGCAAATGCATGTACAGAAACAAAATCATGCACAGAAACAAAAATGCATGCACAGAAATAAAATCGTGCACAGAAACAAAAATGCATGCACAGAAAAAAATCATGCCTGATTTTTGGGGAACAGAGTGTTCTGGGTTACTGTTTTGATCACCTACAGTTCAAGAGGAACACATGCAAGCAAGCAGGGCTTTTATCTTCACCACCGTCGAGGTATTTGTGAGAACAGAGCGTGGCAGCTGATGGCAAACAAATGGTTCATGGCCAAGGGTGCATGTGGGTGCCGGAGGAATTCACCTCCACATCACGGAGTACTTTGAGCTCTGCCAAGAGCACGTAAACACAGCTATAGGATCCTTCCACGGAGGAGACACCGCGAGGTCGGGATTCTCAGAAGTGTTTACAAGGAGCTTAGCCTCTGCCTCCTGGAGCGGAGATCCTTTAAGCGGGATCTCCTGGCGACACCGAGCCCCTCGTTTTACTCAACAGCAACCCCAAATCTTCCCCCGGTGTCTCTCTCACGTGCTCTCGAGTCACTCCGTGTCCCTGAGGTGAAATAATGAGCTGGGTTAAGGCTTTTTCCATGCTGGTATTTTCTATCAGGCCAGTGATATCACCTCCAAATCCCACCGAGCTCCTTGCTTCCAGGAACAGATGAGGACTTTACACGTAAATAGGGGCCCTAATCCTCAGAGGGGGGAGCAGGAGGTCCTGAAACCCTTCTGCTGGTGCCAGGCTGCTGTGAAGCTGAGCCCAGGAGCATCCCAGCACCAGAGAGCAATAAGCAGGCCCCCGTGGCCCAAATCCCTGGCATCTCCACCCAGCTGACCCCCTGTAGGTCACAGGAAGTCTGTGGCAAAGCCGAGACCTGAATCCCCCATCCTGTGTCCTGGGGTCTTAACCGCAGCACTGCCCTCCTTATGGCTAAGCCCCTAAGATTGGGGGCAGCTGCCTAGCCCACTTTGGCTGCCAAATGCATCTTTTGAAATGTTTCCCACCCTATGATGCTCCTGCAGGAGACACTCCGTGTCTGACCGCTGCTTTAGGGTCTCATCCTGGCCAGGCAGCTTGGCTCCCTTCAGTGCCAAAGGATGTGCGAGGTTCTGGGGTCACTAAACTGCAAATAAAAAATAAAACAAAACAAAACAAAACAAAACAAAATAAAACAAAATAAAATAAAATAAAAATAAAAAACAGAGATGTTTTGTCTTCTGAGCATGCAAGCAAATGATGATGTGTCCCAGCACCAGCCACGCTGGGACCACCAGATCCTCACAGCTATTAATCACTCATGGCAATGCCAAGAACATCTCATGGATTTGTCTATTGATGAGAAGCAATGAGTAACCCCTAACGATAACGGGAGCTGTTTGAATCAGAGGAGCCAACCCAGCACCTGCATTTGCCTTTGGGTTTGAAGAAGGCAATCTGTATCACCACCATATCAGCAAGACAAATCCAGAACAAACCCGGAATATTTTTTATGTGAAACCAGCAAAAGACTGAGGTCTTCTTAAGTCACTCTGAGACATTCTGTGGCTCTACAGGACACAAAGCGGGGTTAAAGATGGAAAAGAGATCCAGGCAGTATCTTGAAACTGGGCTTTGTTTGCTCATTCTGTGCAGAGAGATGTTTGCTTACCAAATAATCCTATGGAGCAAAGTATCCTCGAGGTGTTTATGTAAGTCCTATAAAAAAGGTACGTCCCCAGGTGTAAAGCTGGCTGGAGCAGTCTCAGCAAATTCCCTTCTCCCATGGGAACAGCGGTGTCCCCAGAGGACATCCTTGCTCCTCACGTGGGGACGGCTGTTCTGGCCAAGCCGTATTTGACCCCCCTGAGGACATGCCCATAGAGGCAGGGCATCTGCAGGGAGCTTCACCCCAGCCTGGTAGGCAGCATAGGGGGGTGATGTCCTCTCTGATGGTCCTTCAGGGCTTGGAGACACCTCCTGGCTCTTTTTTTGTTATTATTTTATTTTTATTTATTTATTTTTTCTGCTTCCTTTTGTCACTGATGTTGGTTTGCTCCTGGTCTGTGTTCCCATCTCAGCTTGAGTCCTGCTTCTGGTATTAGCTACAGGGCTCCAGGCATGGGGATGAATCCAGCCACATGACATCAAGAAATCACATCTTCGGAGCATAATGAGCCTCTTCCACGAAAATATGGCAATGTGTTGTCTGCACCCAGCACTTTTTAGCCCTGGAAAGTTTGGGTTGCTCATCGCCTTCATCTACTGTCAAATCCACAGGATGCTCCTGGCAATGGCCTTGTAAGTGAAAAGTTGGACATGTTCCTACCAGAGGCCAACTCCCAGCAGCTCTTTTATATTGGAAGCACCTTCAGATGCATGTCAGCCCCATTAACCTCATGCTCTCCAGCTCCAGAAGCTGAGGTTATAACCAAAACACAGACACACCTGCACATACCTGCATGTACACAGGCACACTAGCATTAGTAGAGATGATTGTGGGTGCTTTGCTGGATCCAGCTGAACAAATTCATGCAATATAGTCTGGATAAGTGTGAATTAAGAAGAGAAGTAGTAATAGAAGACAGTTACGTAGAAGATAATAATCTTTTCTTCATGTCCACAGTCCCAGGTTTAGCATGACCTGCTAGGAAGGGATCAACACCTCTTCCTTCTTACTGACACCAGTGTCCAATGTTTCTGCCCATCACTGGGTTTTGCTGCTTTGCTCTGGTTAGTGCATAAGAAACGGTGGCGATGACAGCAAAAATCTTACCAAAACAAAGCTTTCAGCGAGGATTTACAGATTATTTATGGATTGAGGCTCTTGGTGTGGGTGGTGAAGGCAGCTGGCTTTGAGGACTTCCTGCTGGCTCCATTCCTCCAGC
Source organism: Aythya marila (assembly GCF_965140915.1). Classification (NCBI taxonomy): domain Eukaryota; kingdom Metazoa; phylum Chordata; class Aves; order Anseriformes; family Anatidae; genus Aythya; species Aythya marila. The sequence continues at coordinate 2,350,916 of NC_139042.1, forward strand.
TCTTTCTCTCTGGTTTGAGTCTGTTTTAGGGACCCATAGGACAGTAAATCCCATGAAAGTTTTTACCCAGTTTCCTTAGAACATCTTTTTTTTTTTTTTTTTTTTCTTTTTTCCAAGCCTTTCATCTATTTTCATATTATTTCCAAGTTATACTAATCCGCACACTTGGACTTTACTTTGTTTCACAATATGAGAAAGAGATCTTGAAATCCTTGTGGATACTTCTCTGAAAATGCCTAGCACTAGAGTTCAAAATGAATAAATAAATAAATAAATGAAATAATTACAAAGGCAAATAAGGTTCTATGAATTATCAGGAAAGGAACAAAGAACGAAAAAGAACACATCTATGTACCACTGACTAAATTCATGATGTCTGAGTTAACTTTCAAACAGTGCAGTTCTCATCTGAGGAGGACAGAAAGAAAATGAGATGTACAAACCTCCTCCATTAGGGGGGAACACAGAAGGAGTCCTCAACCTGGGGAAGAAATGATAGATGGGACGGCAGCAGCAAGCTGTGAAGCTCTCAATGGAGAAGAGAAAGTGATGAGGGACGCGTTTCTTAGAGCTCAGGAAATTGAAAGCATCCACAGAAATCTTTGGGCAGTTTTGGGACAAGCCTAAAGAAGCTTTGCTTTGTTTTCTTTTTTTTTCTTTTTTCAGAGCACACTGTCACCAAAAGCTGGAGAGCCCAAAAGCATGCAGATTCAAACAGAACAAGAAAATCTCATTGATTACAAATACACCAGGATTCCTAAATATAACACCTGAAATCCCTTGTGCTGCTGGGAGAGAAAACTGCAGCAGTGTTCCAGAGGCACCCAGAGTTGGCAATACATGGAGACAAGACATGCTGAAGGACCACCAGGCTCACCAAGCTCTTGTTTAGCTCCAGCATCCTCAGAAGCACCCAAGCACACACACCAGCTCCTTCCAGATCCCATCACCACGTGGCTGCTTGGGCAGGAATATGTGATCAAAGAAATATCCATGCTTTGGTAGGTTTTATGAAAAGTAGCTTAATCCCATTCACAGGAGCAGCAGATGAAGTCAAATAGAGATGATTTAGCATCACAACTATCCCACAGGATGGGGGTACTGAAGGTGCCATCCCAGTAGAACTGTACGAGATTCAATTCTCAGTTTCTAGTCATTTGTGCAAGAGTGATCAGCCTCTTTTTATATACTTAACCTCAAATTGGTAGCCTGAGATCCTACCCTGATATTGAGCAATGGAAGAGAAGTAGGAAAAATTTGAAATGCCCACAGCAGAGCAAAGGGGAAAGAAGGTGTCTAGGAAACCTGTGGGCTTCCTGATCTTCCATATCTCACAGGCTTTCACCTTTCAATTAGTTGCCCTTGTATTTAAGTTTATAATGTGTTTTATTCTCTGAAGACCTTCCAGAAAGTTTTGTGAATGCCAGGAGAATGGGGACTGGCCCAAGTGGTTCATCCTATAGCTGGATAGTGGTTGAGCCACCTGCCAGGAGCCAGTGGAAAGCAGTAGAAAGCCCTGAATCAGGCTGGAGAAGGTGTCCTTTCCGGGTTATCATGACGGAGAGCATTTTCTGACTCACCTTTGGCAAGGGAGAACCGACAGCACGTCCTGGCATCATCCACATCACGTGCCAGGGCAGCACCGACCTCTGCGCTGCACAGATGCTCCGAGCGCGACGTGAAATCCCTCCCGTCTCGGTCTTTAGCCAGAGGATGTGGACATCCCAGCTCTGATACAACAGGGCTGCAAGTGTTTTTTTACAGGGGAGATGGTGCCAGCTGGCCTGGCAGGTTAAAAAGGAGCAAAAGGGGGACATAAAAACTGCCAGAGATGGACACCAAAAGAGGAGGTGATGCTATGGGGAGCGCTGAGCCACGTGGCTAATGCGGAGAGGGCTCTTGCTCTGTCCATGTAAATATTGTTTAAACCTGACATCAGCTATTTATTTCTATTTCTTAAGTAAGAATTTAGCAATTCTGCTTGCTTGCTTTAAAATAATCAGTATTTTCAACTTTCTTGGCTTCTTTCTAGGCTGATTTCTTCGTTCTCCTTCTCCCCATGTTTCTATACTCAGCCCCCTGCTTGGGTCAGCCCTGAGGTGGTCTGACAGCTGGAATCAGTGATTTATGGAGATCCCTTCCAACTTCAGTTCTCTATTCTATTCTACTAACAGAAGTGCTTTAGATGCCCTGGTATTGTGGGATGAGATGAAAAGCCATTTAGAGGCAGCAGGGAGAAACGTGAGGGTGTGCAGGTCACATCTAGCCCTTCAGCTTGCAGATGCCAGTTTTCAGCCCAGGATTACCACCCTTCACTGACTTTCCTGGCCTGATCGTGCAACCCTGGGGTGCACGGGGCTCATTTCCAGAAGAAGTCTGTGGGACTTTATCATCCCCAGATGATGAAGGGATGTGGGACTGAGTCACAGAGTCACCCCACTGGGACCCGTGGGGTTGTGAAAGCAGGCTGGTACCTTTTCCCTGCAGGCTGTGTTAATTCTGACTTCTTCTACATTTGGCTGTGATACATCCCCTGCATTTAACACCATGGGGGCCTGAGGCTCCTCTGGTGAGAAGTCAGTCCTGGAGTCCATTGGGGTCCATGCGACCTCCACAAAAAGCCCCAAAAATGCATCAGTATCACTGTCAAAAACACTGCAGAAATTATGTTTTTTTGTTTGTTTGTTTGTGTTTTTTTTTTTTTTTTTCATAGCATATAACCTGCAAGATGTTCTAGCACTGTGGGGAATCTCAGGTTATTGCTCAGGTTGGCAGGAGCCACCAAAAGGCAACGTCCCGCGGGATGCCCCCAAACACCTTCTGCCATACAACTTGGAGGGTGCTCAGTGGACTTCCCAGGGGAAGGAGATGAATTTCTATTTCAATATCCTTCTTCATTCATCCAAGGGAGGCATTTTCAACCACACAACACTCTTTTTTGGGGGGATAAAGTCCAACGCTGTCCTAAAACCAATCTTCTCTGTGCAGGGAGAACATGGGTGATACTCCCCAAATAGCTCAGGAAAGCTTGCTATGGCTGGCAAGGTGCTTTGAGGATGGAAAGAAACAGGGAAATCCTATGGGACAACTCTTGGCACCATCCTCACAAATTCAGGCTGTGTTGTAGGGTCAATTTCTCTCTCTCTCTCTTTTTTTTTTTTTTTTTTTTCCCTTTCATCCATTTTTCCTCATCGACTTGGGACTGACAGATCCTGTGCAGGAGCGATGGTCGGAGGCAGTCTTGTTGCAAACACAAAGGTGTGAGGAGTTCACAGCGAAGCCTGTAGGAAAACGTAGCCTTCATCACCAGGGAGAGCTGAAAATTCTCCTTTTTTTTTGAGAAATAAGAGTCCAGCACCATGCTTCGTAAGTAAACATGGAGCTGAACGACTTTGGGAAACTCTATCTTTTTCTCCCAAATATTTAACCAGTTTGCCATGCCTTCTCCCTTCACGCCCTTCTTAATGAAATAAACAAGCATAACTGAGAAAAAACACTAAAACCACCTATTTTTTTGAGCCAAGCCTTGTCTGGAAAAAGCCTTCCAGCTGCACTAGAAGCAGAGCTGGTTAACTGTCTATTACTAATCCTCCAGCACTCTTTCAGCACGGGGACCAAAGTTCTTTAGCCGTACAGTTAATTTTTAGGTGCTCTAATTTTAGACTGTAGCTAGGCAGCTCTACCCTGACTTGCTGCCAACAGCCAAAATCTGGCTTTGCTCAGCCACTTGTATAAATCTTCCTATCTGTCTCAGGGGGATAAGTGAGGGTGCGGCTATTTTTTTATTATTATTTTTATATATTTTTTGTGATTTTTTTTTTTTTTTTATAATGCCCTCCAGCAGAAAGCTCGCTGTGAAGTATCTCTCGCAGCTTCGGCCTGAACTTTGCTTCTGCTTGTGAAAAAAGAGGTGTACGTGCAGCTTCAAAGCAGAAGCAATGGTTGAGTTTCCAAACCCCCGTAACGTTAAGTAACTTTTAACTTTGTGAACAAAAAAAAAAAAAACGAAAAACAAACAAACAAAAAAAAAAAAAAAACACCACGAGTGCTCCGAAAAGAGCTGATCCCGCTTTGTGCTCGGGTTATGCCATTAACCCAAGAGTTGCGCAGGACGTGCTCTTTGTCCTCCAAGCACCAGAAATAGTGGCTGTGGCCGTATTCCCGTGGGATGTGGGGCTGTAGGGTGGGTGTCGCTGCCCCTGCAAGGTGCTCAGCCATCCGAGCCAGTGTCCTCCAGGTGGGCACGCTTGGGATGCTCTGAGATCTTCCCCTTCCTTTCTCTGCCCCAAAGGGCTGCCCTACAATCCCGCTGGCTTTTCAGCGTGGTGTGGATGGATGCAAGCTTTGCCAGTGCTTGTTCTTTTTCTCTGCCTTGGGATGAAAATGTCCCAGAGATATGTTGATGCGTGCCTGAGGCGCAGAAATCACTCCGGGGAAGAGGCTCTGCAGCACCACCGAGCAAACATCCCCTTCCTAAGCAAATTCCCCAAAGGACAAAGCTGATAAATACCTGCGAGATAATACCAGTGGGGTGTGTGTGACATGAAGGGCTGGGGGCAGGGTGGAAAGCACGGCTCCAGGTGAAAATCAAGCCTCGGGGTGGGGGCTTGGCCACTTGGGTGGATTCCACTCCAAAGGTCAATCAGTGCAATGCCAGACCCTGCCAAAATACAGGCTGGGATCGCTGGACCGTGCAGATGGCCTTGGTCAGAGTGTCTGGAGGTTTTTGTCCTGTTGTGCCCTATTGAGAAGTGTGTGATCCGGGGTCATCGGCTGTGCAGGGAGGGATGTGCCAGGAGAGCTCCGAAATGCCCTGGTTGCCACCTGTAATGTGGCTGAACCGTGGCTGGCTTCTGCTCAAGGTGAAAAGGTTTCCCTGGGATTAGGAAGGAGCAGTCCGGGCTCCTAAAATCATAACAACCAACTCAGAATATCTAACACAGGCACTGCCATGCTCCCAGGGTGATAAAATGATCCCCAACACACCCTAACAAAGAGGATCTGCAGGATCACGCCAGAAAGCTGGAGGGACCAAGGCAAGCTTTGAAGCTGAAGAATTCAAGACTAAGGAAATGGGTGAAGGACGTGGAGCAGGAAATTCCTACAGCCACACGAATCCCCAGTGCTTCTCCAAGGGGATTTGGTAGCTCGGTTCCCCAGCCAGATGGTTTCTCAGTTTACATCTCCATGCCTAGGTCCTGCAAAGCCTTGGGGTTCACCTGGAGCTCTGGAGGTGACATTCAGGGACGTGGGGATGCACATCTTCTCCCCAACCTGGGTGTCTCCTATGGCTCCAAGCTCATGTCCATCCCTTGGGTGATGTCTGAGCCAACCCCACACTTCCATAAGTAATCTCTGGACAGCTAACTGTTGCCGTCGAGGCAGGAGGAGGATGAAGAAGGATGAAGGATGGAGGCAAAGAGGAGCCCTCTCACCCTGGGGCTCAGGTTAAATTTTGGGATCAAGTGAGAATTTCCTGACCTCTGATGCCTACATCTACTGGTGAGGGAAGAGGACACAGAGCTTTGGAGGGGTCATCCTGCTGCACAGAGTAGGCTTGACCCAAGGCATGGGCATGGCAGGTGGAAAAATAACCCCAGCAGGATTTGGAAAGGGTCTCCTTGCTGTTTTGAAAGTTTGGCGAGTTGTCAAAGTAAATCTCACGGCCTGGCCAACTCGGGTTCAAACTCCTCATGAAACCCCAGCTCTTATCACCTCGTCTGTCACCTACATCTCTTGTGATAAGACTTTTCTCCCTCTGGGCAAGGGGATGAGTAAGGCTCAGGGAAAGATGCAGGATGAGAGCAGCTCATCACCTGAAGGTCAGAGGGAGCTCCTTGGTGGGGCATGGCTTGGCCATGGTGTGTGCCAGCAGGGTCCTACTCAACGCAAGGCTTCCCATAGGGTGCTCCTCTCTTGGCTATGAGAGCTGGGGAGGATCCTTATTTCCAGCCCAAATTCCTCCTGCTGTGGGCATCAGAAGAAATAGGCTGGTCTCAGGAGGAGGACACGGAGGGAAAGACCCTTTTAAAGTGCTTTCTAGGGGGAGGTGGAGGCAGATCAAGGGCCCAAACCCTCCATGGGTTGTGTCTGCCCTGGAAATGAAAATCTACTCAAAACAACACTGGCTGGAAACAGAAGGCTTAAAAACTCATAACCAGAGGGTTAACCACAGGCAGGGAAATGTCTCTGGGTTTTCAAGCCAGGGCAGAAGAATTACAGAGATAGATAAGCTCAGCTTGAGCACAGGCCAAACACAGGCAGTGTCATGCATCCACCCAAACACCTGGCCCGTGGATGAGGACTGAACTCTGATCCCTGCCAGGCTTTAAAAATAGGGCAGTTTCTGCTGTTAAATAACCCTATAGGAACAAGCTACTGCTCCGTGCACCAGCTGCTGGCTCTGAGTCCTGCAGTCCCATCCCACAACCTACCTATGATTCTCAAATCCCTGAATGGGAGAAGTAAGAGAAAAAAATATATGTATATAACATTCTCAGAAGCTTTAATAGGCATTGCCCTAAGGAAACGTGCATTAAATAAAAATGTGACTGCATGAGGGTGTGTTGCTGCTTTGCCGCCAGGTTCGGCTGCTGCTAAAACCCAGGAAAAAAAAAAAAAAAAAAAAAGAAAAAGAAAAAAAAAGGAAAAAAAAAAAAAAGTAAGAAAGAAAAAATAAAATAAGAAAAAGAAAAAAAAAAAAAGAAAAGAAAAAGAAAAAAAAAAAAAAAAAAAAAAAGAAAGAAAGAAAGAAAAAAAGGAGCCTAAAACTTTTGTGAATTGTTTTGGGTGCCCGGAGCTGGAAGGCTGCCTCCAGCCCGTGTTACTCGGTGCACAGCCCGTGTTTTTCAGGCGCAGGTGAAGTAATAGCAGGGTATTTGAAAGGATGTTATTGTTGGGGAATAATCTCGCCGCACATGCGGGTTAATAATAGACAGGGTCGTACAGCTGCTGAGCCAAGGGAAGAATGTAAGCACCAAGGAAAACAAACCACGGGCACTTGCAAAAACATCTTCAGAAAGAGCGCCGCCGGGCATATCTTCCTGGTGGGAAACAATATCTGCGTGGGGAACAGAGCCAGGGTGTCTCTAATCTGTCATTCGGGGCTGCTTTCTGATTTTCCCCGAGCTGAACGGGAGAGGAAAAAATGTCACGAGGGGGGAACGCTGGTGAAAGGAGAGGGACAAGGCCTGGGTGGCCGCCAGTTCCCTGCCCGGTCGCGTGAAGGCAGATGCTGTCCCAGGGCTCGGCCGTGCTTCCACAGGTCTAGGATTGATTTTTCCCTCTTCCCAAGAAATATGGTGTCATCGTTTGTGCCTCCAAGTCATGTGTCTGAGCTGCTGCTCAGCCTGATGGTAGCCTTGGTGCTCTTGCACAACCCTCTGCTCCATTAAACGATGAGGCTTTTATTTTTATTTATTTCTTTATTTTTGTTATTAATGTGTATTTATGAGATTTACTCCCATGTAATGAGCTATTCTCCCAGGCTGGGACCTTACTGTGGTGTACAGAGCAGGGAAATGATCAGGATTCAGAAAATTTGCCCCAAAATTGTACAGCTAGGTGGGTATCCATCAAGAGAAGGGCAATGGACAACTCTTAACCCTCAGGAGGTCTCAGCCCACTAACAGCAAACTAACACTGACCTGTCCACCTGCCTCATGCTCTCATCACCTGGCAACGTGATTTTTTGCAGGATTTATCCTGGTTATGGTAAAAAAAAAGCTACCATGGTCCTTGCTTTGCTCATGGGTAACCCTAAGCCAACAAAGACGTGCAGGAGATCATTCCCCTTTCACTCGACTGTATTTTTGTCGGTGATTTCTTTCTATTCTGGGCTCCCCTTTGGAGCTCTTATCCAAGAGCTCTTGGGCAAGACCCTTTCTACAGACAGGCTCTCGTAATTTTCCATTTTTGTACCGATTTCGACAGGCCATTACAACCCTTGGAAGACGTTCCTTGGCCAAATGGGGAGCAAACAAGTCCTGGGCCAGCTCAACTCCGAAAGAGGGGATTGAGAAAAGCAAACAAACGAAAAACAAAAAAAAACTTTTTTTCACCTCTGAATCCGCAATTTAAGCTCTCCACAGCTGAGAGTTGGCTGGAAATGTGAATTTTTACGAAACGCTTGGTGGACTTGTCTCTTTGGGCCAAAAGGTGGTGGTTTTGCAGCGGCAACACTGGGAGGCACAGGACAAAGTGCTGCCTCATCAGGGCACAAACCCGACAAAGGCAGGCAAAAGTTGAAGCATTTTTGGGGGTGTTTAAGTGATTATTATCTGTCTCCCACGTATAGGGAGCCCACAAATGCTCATTGCTTTCAATGGGGTTTTCCTTGTAGGATCCCAAACCGCTTCTCAGATGTAGGTTGGTTTTATTTCCTCCACATTACAAAAGATGAAATGGGGTTGAGGAAGGGCATAAGCCTGTCCCAGAAGTGTAGCAAAACCCTTTTAACAACAGGGCCAGACATGACCCCGTTATAGGGAATCTGGTTTTATTTTGTGGGATCTGGGATAGACTGACCTGGCCCAATCTGTAAAAATACATAGAAATGGCACAGCAGGCAACATAAATTAGTACCTTAATTCCTAAATAACACCTGGATGGCTATGGATTTATAGTTCAGCAGTAGATACTTAAAATTACTTAAAATTCCCTGTTAGGAGAACAAAACAAGGCTTTTTGGGTGACTTCTGCATACCTGCAAGCTCCCTCCCATGTGATGAAACCCGAGGGCTGCCGATAAGCACATTTGTAGGATTTTCTCTTAATTTCCTGAACCTTCCAGGAACACAGATCTCCCCAGTCCCGCCGGAGACCCTAAAATAGGCACAGAGCAGGGTGGGGAGAGCACGGGAACAAGAAAGGGACCCCAAAACCCCAACGTGCACCCTGCTAACCGGGGGAGCTTGGGGGATTTCCCCCCCTGATATGGGGCTGGTGGCTGGGGGAATGAAGCAGAAAGGAGAAAAACCTTGGGGTCAGGGTGCTCCCCCCCAATAGCCCAAAGGTGCCAGGGCTGCTCCGCCCCTCCCCGCCCTCTTCCTCCTCCTCCTCCTCCTCCTCCTCCTCCTCCTCCTGCCGGGGCTATATAGGGATGCGCTCCCGGCGCCTTCCCTACGCCCCGGCGGTACCGGGCTCCCCAAAAAATCCCCTCCAGCCCCTTCTGCTTCCATCCCATGGGCTCGGCCAGCACCTGAGCCCGGCTCCGCGATGAAGACCATCATCGCCGCCTACTCGGGGGTGCTGCGAGGTACCCGGGGGTGGCGAAAAAAGGGGTCGGGGCCGGGGGGATGCTGCGGGGTGCGCGGCTCGGCGGTGATTTTAGGGACCCCCTCCGTCTTTTACCATCCTGAAGGGTTGCTTTGTTAAGAAGGGGGACGGGAAAAAGCGCTGTGCAAGGCCGGGGGGGGGCTTCCTACGGCAGCTCCCCACACAGTTTTGCTTTTAAGGGATTTTAGGGAGCCAGGCTGCTTCCCTGAAACTGCTGCAAAAACCGGGGCTGCTTTATTTAAGGGAGGCTGCACCCTGCAAACGTGTGGCACTTGCTTCAAAACAGGCCTTTTCCTCTTTTATTTTCTTTCTTTCTTTATTTTTTTGCTGGTGGTGGTGGGAAGGGAAGTGCGGCTTTATCAGCGCTGCCGGCAGAGCCGGGTGTGCAGCAATGAATTCAGCCCGGTTTTGTAACGCCGGCGCTCCCATCAACAGGTTTAAATCAAAATAACAGCAATAATAATTAAAAAAAAAAAAAAAAAAGCGTCGCTGTTTGTTAGTGCTTTGCAATGAGGGGCGCAACGCTCCGTGGGAAAGCAAGGGTTTGGGTTGCAAAGCGCAGCAGAAAGGTTTTTTTTTTTTTTTTTTTTGCTTTTGCACCCTCGGTGACTTCCTGAGTCGAGCTGGGTGGCGGTGGCGACACCCTGCAGACACCCAACGCTTCCTGCTGCCGGCTGGAGACGAAAGCATGGGGCAGCCCTAGAGATCTTGCAGGAGGAAACTCAACCAGGCTTTATAGGGTTTGCTCGTCAAGGGCTCGTAGCCTGCCTCGTCTTTTCCGGAGGAGCATCAGGGCTTGCAAGGTTTTTGCAGGAGGGTTTTTGCGGAAGCTCCCCGAGCAACCCTTGTGCTGCAAAAGAGCAAACCGGTAATTCCTCCTGGGCTGCAGAGACCTGTGCGAGGCTTGTTGACTGAGCAAAATCCTTCACAGGGCTGGGAGGACCCAAACCTTGGGGAATTAAGCCCTCTGCTCTTGTTTTTACCCCGTGTGCTCCCCAGCCCTGCGTGTAGAGCTGTGGGTGCAAAGCTGTGCCAAAGATGTGGCACCTGGGGATGTTGGGGGTGCTGTCAGGTCTGGCTGTAGGATCAGCCATGGACTGATTGGGAAAAGATCTGTGTGCCTTTCCCGTACACGCTTCCAGTTCCTAAAGCAATTTAGCTCGTTTGTGTAATGGGCAGGATGAGGCGGGTCGCCCGAATTAACAGCAAGCCAACAGTTAAACTGAGACCTAACTACAGGCCAAGCGCAGAGGATAAATCATTCAGGAGACCTATAAAATATGTAGGGCTGACCTGAGCCCTCAGCGGCCGCCCCGTTATGCGTTAAGGATGGATCTGGGACACGTGCATAATGCAAAACGGAGCGTGGTTTAGGGACAGCGATTGGCCTCATCTCTAGCTAATCCCGCTTAGTGGTGGAAAGCTGCCTTAGCTCTCCTCGGGTCAGTTCCTTCGAGGTGCCTTGCGGGGGTCCTGCGGTGATATTTGTGCTTTTTGCCTTGTTTCTGTGTGTGCTGTGGGATCCCGCAGCTCTCAGGTGGGCAGAGGCAGTGTGGTGCCGTGGTTTGTGCACAGGACCTTTGACGCTGCTCAATCGTGGGTTTTAACCTCTTCCACCACCCTGAGGAGTTAGAAGGAGCATACCAGGCTTCTCACCACCTCCCTGGCCGTCCTTTCTAAGTCCCTTGCCTGTTCAAAGGCCCCCTGGCCTCTGAGTCCTGCCCTCTGCTCTCCAGCCTTTATGCTCCGGCATCTGTCGCTGTCCCAGTGCCCCAGCACAGGGTACTGTCCCCAGTCTGTCCTCATCCTGATGGATTGGCAAAGTGTGACCATCAGTGTCCCTTCCTTAAAAAATTAAAATAAAAAACTTAGCTGATGGCATCTGCCTTTAAAAAATGCTAATAAAAACCTGGGTGCTGGCATCTGCCTGCCCATCCATCCCTGCAGGGGACCTCACTCAGGCACCAGCCCCGGGTTGGGGGTGGCAAGGAGCAGTGCCCGGGGGTTGGTGGCACTTTTGGGTAGGAGGGGGTTGTCCCCTTCTCCTGCCCTGACCCACTTCGGGCAGAGGCTGCCCTACTTCCCTGGCAGGGCATTGAGGAGGTGCTGGCTCTCAGGAGGGATGCTAGCGTGGTCAGAGCACTCGAGGTTGTCCTTAAGTGTCTGTTCTTATCTCATTTCACCTCCTTCCTGGGCACACTGATGTGATGTAGTGGCGTGTTCCCTTCCTCTGTCCTGGCCAAGCCCTGCTGGATTAACCCCCACCTCAAACTGCTCCCTGCTCTGGGTCTCCTCTCCTCGTTTCCTCCCTTCAACCCCAAAAGAGACTCAAAGCCAAGCTCAGGGCCACCAGAAGATCTGGATCCACTGCTGGATGAGTGTCACAGCAAACTCTTTTATTCCCCCTGCAGGATCCCAGCTCCCTTCAGGTGTTGCTGACACAAATTGTGCTGTCGTACGTCCCCGCTAGCTCTGTCGCTGACCTCCAGAGGTGTTATTTACTGCAGCTAATACAGGATTATTCAGGTGCACATAGAAAGCAGGACAGGATAACTGCACCCCACGTAGCAAAGGTTCGTGGTGGTAGCCGGGGAACCCACAAGGCTGGAAGAGCAAAAATCTCGTGTCCTGCAGCAGGCAGCTGAATCAGCCCAGCCCTGGAGCAGCTTTTGTTGCTCGAGGGGGTTTTTATAGACATCATATTCGACGTGGCAGCCTGCCGTGCAGGATGCTGCTCTTGGACAGGAGGCTGGCTCCTCTCAAGCGTCCTAGTACTGGTTTGTTTAGCTTAGCTTTGCCAGCTTTGTTGCTGAAGTTGTAGCTCCCAGCGTGCACTCACACCTTATCCTCAGCCCCGGTTTTCATCCAAACAAGCCAGGCGATGCAGCGTAACTCCTGGCCGAGAGTTAACGGGCTCAGTGTCTTGTAAACGTCGTGGTTAAAAATACCCTGAGAGCTTGTTAAAAGCCAGGCCGTATCTGTGACATTTCTGCTTCCTCTCATCTAGCTCAGCCCGAGTGCTGTGGGCTGGGTTTTCGGGTGCCCAAGCGTCGAGTCGTGTTGATTTCCTCTCCTGGAGCCTTTGGGTCTGCCTCGGTGCCTGGATAAATGGCAGTGCTCAATTTGCAATTAGCTGTGGTGGAAGCACTCCAGGTGCTGTCCCTGGCTGGGTCCTTGCTGGGGTGTCCCTCCTCGGCCAAACCCTTCGCTGCCTCCATGAGCCCCTTGGTAGCATCTCCTGAGCGCTGCTGGAATTAAATAAATGCACTCAGCCCATCACCAGCTGGGACACGGCTGCCTAACAGCCCCAAGCTTCCTTGGACGGCTCCAGGTCGCTGCTACCACTCACCAGCAGCAAGATCTCCCCTGGAGAAATCACTTTTTTTGGCCATCTCACCACAGAGCATCCTCCCGAGCTGCCACCGAGGGAGCTCAGCATCACCCCCCAGGCCAGGGATGGTGGCGTTGGGATCTCCGCTGCATGGGAACGGGTTGCCAGGGGTGTGAGCCCAAACAGGTGGCTGTCCCATTCTGGAATGGGCAACCATCCACCAGGACAGCTGGAAAAGGTGCTGGGGCTGGCAGCAGAGGAAGATGGGGGGGCTGCGTTGCCCCAGGATTAAACATCTTCCCTGGGGAAAGGACTGATGTGGATGGATGCCGAAGGCTGGGGGGTGTGGTGTCCTTCTGCCTCAAGGTTCATCACGGGTATGTCTAATAGGCCTCGTTAAACGTGGTTATGAAGCTAATGAGCCCCCCGATGATTAGAGAAATTGCATCTCCTTCGCTCATTTACCCTTTGGGTCTTTAATTTGTGAGCAGTGCTGGGTGAGCCCTGGGAAAGAAAGGGTTTTCTTCAAGAGCTGTACCCAGGTACCAGAGTGGGATTTTTCCCCTGGGTTTAGTCCCAAAGCCATGTCTATAATTTGTCAAAGCTCTTTTGCTTCACGCCAGGTCTGGAGCATCTTCTCCAGCACGCCTGCTGGCTGCTGAGGCTGGCAGAAGGGCGGTGGGGGCTGCAAACCCCACCTGTGAAGCCTCCTTATCCTTAACCAGGAATTTAGTGCTAATGTAACGTGGATGCCCGCGGTATCTACTGGCTCTTCTGGCATTGGGAAGCTCGACTGCTGCCAAGGATGTTTTTGCTTTCAGCAAATAGCTGCCCCTGGGGCACCACTTGTCCAAGGCAGGTGCTCAGCAGCCTGCTCAGAGCTGTCGACCCTCTGCAGGAGCAGCAAAAAGCTTGATGTGGTTCGAGAAATGAGCCGAGATGTTGGCTTGTGCTACCCAATCCGGTCTATTTGTGGGGCTAGCGATGCCTACAATTTGTTAAGCATCTAGAAAATGCTGCAGCCCAAATGCATTCGGAGGGTTAAACAGTTGTTTGCTCCAGGGGAAGGGGATTTAGGCGATCCAGGGCTGGAGTGTTGGGTTCCTCAGTCCAAAGATGTTTCAGTGCTGTAACTGCAGGTGCTGGAAGGATCAATTACATGGAGCTGGGCTTTTATTATGGGTCACAAACCAGCTCTAAGACTCTGGGCTTATTTTGAGGATGTAGTGGTGTCACTGGCCGTATCCCTAAAAGCTTTGCTCCTAAAATCAGGCTGGCCAGACCTCGTCAGAGGCATTCCCTTCTAGCTGTGAAACTGCTGTAAAGAGAAAGGTATTGGTGACAGCATCCTTGACCTCACCTGGGAAATGGGTTTAATTATTGCTAGGAAAAAAAGAAAAAAGCTTTCTTGCCAGCTGTGCAATAGGGATGTATAACTGCAGAGATGCAGCTTGCCTGATACTGCCTTCAGGTGGAAATGCAGGTTAATAAAAATAAATTAAATTAAATATCGCCTAAGCAGGGGAGAGCTGGCTCTGAATTAAGGCTGCAGCTCCCTGTTGGTGTCCTTTAGTAGCAGAAATGCTCGGGAAGGCAGCTCTCAGCCCTCAGGACCATGTGGCACTGAAGAGGAGCAGCAAAAGGAGCTGCAAGCGAAGATGGTAGAGGTGTTTTGCATATTGAAAGCATGCCTTGGTGAAGCTTTCTTTGTAGAAGCTACCAAAGCTCTAGAGGCTCTTCTCAACCAGATTTTTGCTGCATGAGCACTTGCTGTGGTCCCCACCACCAGCAGTGGTGGCAGCAAGAGCAAGAATTGAATGCATTTAAGGTAATAGCTGCTTAGCAGCACTGCAGCCCTCCTAATAACAGGGAAGAAAAGGAAATATGTAAACACCCATCCCGACTTGCTTATAGGCCAGCAGCTGGATTTGCATTTTAGCCTGTAATTAGGGTGCTCGTAAAACACAGTAATGGAGAGAAGTGAAGGAAAACCCACTTGCAGGTGCTTCTTCCTGGAGGTTGTCTGCAAAGCCTGCAGTGGGAGGTTCCTCAGAGAGAAATCTGGTCTTTCACTTCATTTTTTTTGACGAGGCTTCTCCCCGCTTGAATGGTTGAAAAGTGCTTGGAGGCTTGCTCAGGTGGGAACTGACGTTACACATTAAATCCCTGCCAACATCCCCAAAACAGCTGGATGTTTTCAGATGGCAGAGCTTCCAAGGTGCTTAAAGTTCCTGGGAAATGTCAGCCCCTGACAAGCCTTGCTCCAAAAGCAAATGGCATGGATGCTGATTTTTAAAGTCTGATTTTTAAACGTAACTTGATTATTTTTTATTTTTATTTTTTCTGTAGGTACTGGATCAAGCATTCTGTCTGCTCTGCAGGACTTGTTCTGGCTATCCAAATCCAAAGTAGAGAAACAACTGCAGATCATCTCTGTGCTGCAATGGGTCCTCACATTCCTTATCATGGGTGAGTAGCACCTCGTGGCCTGAAGCAAAGCTTTCTGGCTTTTAAATTTTAATGTAGAAAACGTTGACTTATATATAAGCCTCAGTGGCTGAGGAGAGCTCCTGGGGCACGTGGCTATCGCAGAGCACACTCGGGTTGATATTTTGGCAAGGATGAATTTGCCTGGCCCTGGAAGGATCACAGACTCTGTGGATATCTGTGGTGTCTTCCATACAAGCAAGACTGAATTCAAGGGCAAAAACTGCAGTCAACGAAGCAAGTCTTGCTGTTCCTTCCCCACTTAGTGATAAAAGCCCAATATTTGTGGGTGGGATCTCTGGGAACCTGGTGGGATGGTTGGTGTAGAGCTGGTGTAACAAGCAGCAGGTTTGTGTAGGTGAGGAAGAAACGCCCGTGGTGTATGGCCACAAAGAAATCTTGGTGCTGGTGGAGTTTTTACTCTTGCCTGGTAAAGCAGCTGGATGTATTAGGAAAGAAATACTTGCAGACACCAAAAATGGGGTGTTTGTGCACATTCTTCAAAGCAGATAGCCTTGGAGGAAGCACTCTCCATCCCAGATCATGATTTTTTTTAGCCAAATCCGATTTGATTGAGGATTAATGACATCAGGTTGAGACTAAGACATCATGGAAGGGTCAAAAGGCAAGGGGCTCTTAGTGCAAGGGTAAATGCCCTCTGCAGCCCAAAACCTGACACCTCTTGGCTTTCTTTCTTTGCCCTATCCAGGTATTGCTTGCACTTTAATCCTCATGTACATACTGTGCACAGACTGCTGGGCCATTGCTGCTCTATATTTAGCCTGGCTGGTGTTTGACTGGAACACACCAAAGAAAGGTAAATAAGACAGAATCAATCCCCGATACCCATGTCCTTATCTCCCTGTTTGGGCAAAGCAGTGCTTCCTCGTGATGGGTGACTTCCCTCCTCGGCATCACCCGCTGGGAGCTTTGCTCAGCAAAGCGTGCAAATGCCAGCCCTCGGCAGGAGCAGCGGCTGCAGGCTTTGTAGGCACTGCTGCTTGTGCAAGGTGGTGCTCACAGCACATTGCTGCGATGGGTTTGAGGCTTAGGTTTTCACTATCAGGAAGATCTGTGACAAAATGCAAGAGCTTGCTGCCCTACGGCTCTTGCAAGGTGCAGGTAGTGGCATTGGCATTCGGATACGGCTCCCCTGCAGAACCTGTGTTGCTGTGAGTGAATCAAAAAGTTTTATTTCTACTTTCTAAAACCCTGCAGAAACCAGCTCTGAGACCCACTGCAGCAATGTGGCAGGGAGCTTTGGCAATTCCTTCCATGGCCACGTTTAGGCAGTGGAGATTTTTTCTAAAGACTGCTGAAATCTTCCAGCATCCCAGCCTTCCTTCCCCAACGGGGAAATCTGAGGTTAACCTTGAGGTTGACTTGTCCAACACCCAATGACAGCAGAATACCAAGTCTGACCCACCCCAAATTTGTCATCAGGCCTCGCTTGGCTTGTTGAAGTACCTTGAAGTCCTCAGCACTTCTGGTTTCACCTGATCTTAGTGAATGATGGAGGTGTCACACTCCCTTAGAAAGAAGCTGTTTATTTCCCCAGAGAGGCAGTGACCTGCCCAGAGCCCTCTAGGTTTCTTGGTGGGCACACAGGTGGAAATGGCTCTAAAAATGACTCTAAAAGCGTGGCTTTTTCTCTCCAGGTGGCAGAAGATCCCAATGGGTGAGAAACTGGGCTATATGGAGGTACTTCAGGGATTATTTTCCAATAAGGGTAAGCACCACCTTGTCTCCGTGCAATGAGATTTTCTGGTTTAGACTCAGTTTTAACAACCTCTGTGGAGATGACTTTGGTCACCCACTATTTCTATCCACGACACTGAACTTGAAGCAGGATGTTGCTTATCTAGCGTTGCCCTAGCACTGCTTGGAGCAGCTGTGGTTACAAAAAAATCTCGAACACATGGCTCGTGATGGTGGTAACATGATTTGCAGAAGATTTTTGCTTCTGATTTTATTGCCAGACATCTTGAGGCAATCTAACTGAAGAACAGGGAGCCTTACTGCTGCCTCTCTAGCTTTTTTTTTTTTTTTTTTTTTTCATGCTGCAGCAATCCTACTTTGTGCCTAGCACCAATTCTGGTCTCTGCTTGTAAACCTAGCTCAGCTCTGGTCTGTTTTCCAGTTATTTCCATAGGACAGCAGGGAGATGGGTCAGAATAGCTGGGAAGCCCATGCACCAAAAGCCTTATTTTATAGCAATCAGTGAAATTAGTTGTAAATTCTTTGGTTTGGGGTGTTGGGGTCGAGTGGTGGGGATATCTCCAAGTCCCTGGCTTGTGCTTGTACTTTCCCTGGTAGTTCAGGCATCCTGCAGCCAGGACGGGGCTGCCAGCCTGCTCTGGGGGTTTCCAAATTCACCAAAGGACTTGGAAGGAACCAGAGGGCAAATTCAGCAAGGGGGGAACTCGATGCTTCTTTGGAAGGACACACAGGTGGAAGGTCTATTATATAAGGCTGTTGGCAAGTGTTTGATCAGGCCGAGCAAAAGGGAGGCACCTTGGATGGCTTTTTAACGAGGCGCCCTGCTCCAAGGGGGTTGGAGAATCCAATTCCTGCAGGAAGCCAAAGCAGCACAGCCTGGATTCCTTCTTCCCAAGTCACTTGAACTCCCAGGGGCATGACCGTGCTGCCGTCCAACGAGCCTCTTGCCATGCTCTTGCTTCTCTAAACGGGTAATTCTGGCAGGTTTAGGTGTATGTGGAAAATATTGCAGCTGCACAGGCTGCCAGGTCAGCCCCGTAGCTAAAGAGGAGCAGGGCAGGCTGTGGTGTGGGAGATGAGACTTTAAGGGCTTGCCACAAGCCTTGATATTGCAGAAAACCAAAGCAGGCAGGTTTCTCATGGAGACTTTGAGCCAAGGAGGCCACCAGTGGTGGCTGGTCTCTTTGCGTGGCACCCATCTTCCAGCCCTGTGGCTCAGCCCCACTGTGGCCGTTAAAAGCTTAGCAAACACTGGGCTGCTCAGGTATGTAAACTCTGCAGTTTTAGGTAGATAAACTGAACTTCTCTGCAGTTTTAGGTCAATCCTTGCTAGTTCACACATTTCCAAGGTCCCCTTCTGGCTGTAATTCCTGTCGCTGAAGGGATGGAGTTGTGCAAGGTTTGCAGAGCCAAATGGTAAATGGGAGCTGAAGGGCAGAACAGGAAGGATGACAGCTTCTATTTGGGCTCATGAAAGGCCTGGGAATTCTTTAGATAAACTATTTATCTGTCTTCGGTTAAGTGGGAGACTGGTGTAGAGAAAAACATTGAATCTTTTTCTGGCTGCAAAATTCATCTTGGCTGGATCCTCAGCTGCCCGTAAGGGCTCCGCAGGGCTTGGTTCCTCCCTTGGGCTGAGGTCTGCAGTGCCACACGTCCACCGAGCACCACGGGGGCCAGTCACACCAGTGCCTCGAACAGTTTTGCCAGCAGCTCTTGTAATGCTCAGCTTGCCTTCTGCAAGCTCTGCATGCAGAGCTGTGTGCAGGAACCACCTGCAGTAGCTCAGATTGAACCTACAGTCCAAGAAACAAATAGAAAGCAGCTTTGTGGATCATTTACCAAATCACCAAAGCCACCTCCCAGGACTGGAGAGCCACCTCTTGTTTTTGCAGCACGAAAACTGTGGGTGTGGAGGCCAAAAGGCTGCTGTCCTCGGAGGCTGCAGGTCCGGGAGCTGAGGTTTCCCCCTGCCAAACTGCTGTGAGCTCCAGCTGGAGGACCAGGCAGGATCTGGCCAGGCTAAAATGTAACTGGCATCCACCTGACAAAGCTGTGTCATTAACTCGGGGCTAGACCTGCTGCAACCTTCCGTGGGCTTCCTTTACAGGAGGAGCTGCAGGAGAAGCAGGCTCTGCTCTGGTGTGGTTTTTTATGATGATTTGCTCGGTTTTACGCTTCACTGAGCAGCGTCTGCCTCCTGAAACACCAGGGCTATTGTACCTGGAGGTACCCGGGTCGTGTTTTGTAATAACAAGCAGATTTGGGAACCAGCCTGAGTTTGCAAGAGCTCGTCCATGCTCGTTGGGGCTTCGCGCGGCTCCTCTGGCAGTGATGAGCTATTTTAGGGCACCAGGAGCTTAAGTTCGTCTGCTGCTTAGTGGCTGGCCTTGCAGATAGTGCTTTAAGCACTAAGCAGTGCACAAAGTAGCTGAGGAAGCTGCCAGGGAGCTAAATCCTGCTGCTGAACGGCCAGGTGGGACCCGAGCTCTTGTGGATATGGGCATGGTGCTGTGCCTGCCTCGACCCTGCAGAGACAGGAGAGGTCCCAGCACCTTCCAGCACCCAAAGGTCTTGTTTAGGCAAAAAGGAGCCCTCCCCCGTGCATGTAGGAGCTGCTGCTGTTTATCTCCAGGGGAAATAACGCTTCAGATAGCGATGACTGCAGACCTTTGGCTCTTGGTGATGTCAGGCATCGAGCATTTGCCAGATGCATGCGGAGAGACCTTTTCCATCTCCTGCTCAGCTGGAGGCTTTGCTTCCCGTGGGGGATGTCGTACGTCGGTGATACCCAGAGCCTGGAGGGGTCTCCAGGTGCTGGTTTGCATCGCTGGGAAGGGGAGAGCAGCTTCTTCCACCGTGCAGCTGGACGGGATGCAGCCAGCTGCAATCCTTCCATCATTTTGCAAGCTCTACTTGTGGATCCTGAAGGAGAAGCTGTAAATTTGTGCTTTTTGCATGCTTCAGTGGTCACTGTGGCTGGATGTGAGCCCTCACCTAAACAACTCGCCGTCATCCTGCTCTTTGCTGGCTCCATCTCTGCAGCCCCCTTTCTCCACGCTTGCACACATTATTTACTCCTCCTGTTCCTGCAGATGCAAGGGGCAGTGCTGTTCTTCGGCTCCGCTTGGCACTCAAATATTTAACTCGGCTTGGTTTGTTTACCCCCATTACACGGCTTTATGGCTGCTGCAGGCAGGCTTAGATCTGTTTGAAGAAATTTGCCTGGGCTAATGGGCGAGCAGATGGATGGACCTTTGCTCCCACTGCGGTGTGCTCAGCCTTGGGCTGGGTTTCCGGCAGCTGGGACGGGTGCGTTGGTGCAGTGGGAAGCGATCAGCTTCCTAAGGGAAGCTTTGGTTGTGCTCAAGGCCAGGAATAATTGCTTATGGCCCTTAGATTTCTGCTTCTAGACCACGTTTTGGGAGCCATCAGGGTTCTGCCTTTGCTGGCAGCTCAGCCCCGGGCTGAGTTTATGCAGCAGCAGCTCTGAGCACCTCTTGCAGGTGCTGCACGGGCAAATTTGGCTGGTGCCTGCGGTGTGGGGCTGTCCTGGCTTGAACTGGCAGGAGGAGGATGTTCTCTGTTATGTGGATCAGACATGAAACGTGCTCACCTTCTGCTGGCCCATCTCAGGGGGACATCCCAGTGGCAAGTGCATGGGACAATCTGCTGGGGCAGAGCATCGATCTGAAAGGCAGAATGACTCTGAGCCTCTAAATCCCCGCTGTGAGCCTTGGGAAAAGCCTTCAGAGAGTGTGAACCGTTCTGAAAAAGGGCTCCTGAGCACTGAGCGTATCCTTGCCAAGAGAAGCACAACCCCACGCCTCTGTAACGGGAGATGTTGGCAGACAGACAGACAGGCTGGTCTGGCCAGGCTCATGCAAGGAAGGAGCTCCATGTGGGAGCTGGGTGTCCTTGCACGTGGCCGAGGGGCTGGCAGCAGCAGGACAGCACGCGTGGTGTGCCTCCTGCTCTGGGGGGACAAGGACAACCCCTCTGCTCCAGGGACCTTCCTCCGAGAGCAGCGATACCCAATGCAGGGGGAGGATGAGGTCTTGGGTTTCTCCTGCAGCTGAGCAAGAGGTGATGGATAACTTGGGTTACTTGTTACGTTGCTTCCTTTCCTTCCACTCTTCCAGGGAAAGAGGTTTCCAGTCTGTGGTCTTGGAGCCCAAATTGTCCAGGGTGGTCAAATACCCCAGAGGGACACCCCTTGCACCCTGGGGATGAAAAGCAAATTCACCTCCTAATTAAGCAAAAAGGGAGAGGGATAAATGTGTGACATAAGCCTCGGGGCTCTACAGAGCTGCTACAACCCCAAGCATCTGCAGACACTTCCCAGAGAAGACACTTCCTGGAGAAGAGGAGGCTCAGGGGCGACCTTATCGCTCTCTATGGGTACCTCAAGGGAGGCTGTAGCGAGGTGGGGGTTGGCCTGTTCTCCCACGTGCCTGGTGACAGGACGAGGGGGAATGGGCTTAAGTTGAACCAGGGGAGTTTTAGGTTAGATGTTAGGAAGAACTTCTTCACTGAAAGGGTTGTGAGGCACTGGAACAGGCTGCCCAGGGAAGTGGTGGAGTCACCATCCCTGGAAGTCTTCAAAAGACGTTTAGATGTAGAGCTTAGGGATATGGTTTAGTGGGGACTGTTAGCGTTAGGTCAGAGGTTGGACTCGATGATCTTGAGGTCTCTTCCAACCTAGAAAATTCTGTGATTCTGTGATTCAGAGCCCTACGTGACCCTAAATCAAGACGAAAGGGTGCAGGGGTAGGGCACCCAGCTTGGTGAACCCCCCCGCAGCTGCTGTCCTAAAACCCTGCAAATGCTGCAGGGAGCAGCAGGAGCGTGGAGAGAGGAGGAGGAGGAGGGAATGGCATTTCTGGGCACTCGCTCAGCACGTCGCAACTGGGCTCCAGCTCCCCATAGCATGATTCAACAAAACCTGCTTGCGTGCTGCTGCTGCCAAAGCTCTTCTTGGCCACGGCACCGGGGTGCGTAACGCGCGGCTTTCCGCAGCGTCACATCAAGTTTTTTCCTCCAGGGGCTGACACAAAGCGTGACCTTTTCATGTACATTCGGGCTGCAGAGATGGTCAGGGAGTCGTGCTGAAGGGCAGCCGGGGCTTGTAGGTGCTGCCCTGGTCTGTGAGCTGCTGGGGTGCAGCAGCCAGCAAAAAAAAATGGTATTATTGCAACTGGAAAAGCAAGAAATTTTATTTAAAATCCCTACTCCTATATTAACAGAGGAAACAAGGCTAAAATCTGGTTTTTCTCTGGGCGTTAGGGTACAGGGTGATGGAACAGTCCTTTAATTTGCTCACTTGCCCTGCTTGCATACAGGGAATGATGCTCTGCTGCATGGGACACTGTTACTTATAGTAGGGGGGAAATTCCCTGGCCCTAATGGAACCAGGGCATGGGTTGTGCTGTGCATGGTTAAGGAAATTTCAGAGTGTCAGTGGTGTGAAAACAGAAGGGAATATTAGGTTGGGGACATTGCACAACCCCAAACAGCGTGGTCACTGCTGCTGGAGCGCATCCTGCAGAAACCTGAGTGCTGCTGTGGATGGCTTGAGGTGTCTTGTTGGCTCTTTTGGTGTGTAGATCAGTGTGAAATCTCCTACAAGGAGGACAGTTTCCAATGGTGAGCCTCCCCTCCGTGCCTTTTTCCATCTTGGAGGGTGGCCAGAAGGCGTGTTAAGCAGTTAGGTCTCTTTTCAGACATTAAGCAAACTTGCTCGTGTTATGGGACACTAATTATTTTTTTTTTCCCTTCTCACTGGGGTGTGAGCCACTAATGTGCCGAGACGGGGTTTGGAAGGAGGCGTAGCTGTGGCTAACAGGACCGTGAAGAACTGGGTTGGCTTGGACAGGAGGCTTAGAAGAATACCTTTGGGAAGAGTGGAGGAACAAAGGGCACAGCCTGCTGCAACAAGCCTTTGTTCCTGCTTGGCTGCCTGTCCTCTTAGTGACTAAGATCAGTCTGTTTGTTCTGCTCACTCAGTTTTAGGAGCCAATGTCTAACTTGCAGCCCTTAATGCAGCTTCTGAAATCCAGGATAGCCGATATCCTCAGCCCTTGGGCTGTCCTCAGTGGGAAGGGGGACAAAAGTGGTGGACTTATACTGAGGATTTCTTTATTTATTATTTATCTACTTTTTTTTTTTTTTTTTTTTTAAATTATTACATTACATCTGCCTTCATGTGAGCTCGCTCTGTTTCTATCCTAGCTGGTTAAAACCCACAATCTGCTGACCACCAGGAATTACATTTTTGGGTACCATCCACATGGCATCATGGGCTTGGGCGCCTTTTGCAACTTCAGCACAGAGGCCACAGGTGTCAGCCAGAAATTCCCTGGGATCCGACCGTACCTTGCTACCCTGGCTGGGAACTTCAGGATGCCCATTTTGAGGGACTACTTAATGTCTGGAGGTAAGTGTAGGAGCTCTTTGCTTCTCCAACCCATGCCTTTGCCCCTCCTTCACAGTGATCTACTGGTGGTGATACTGCCCATGGCAGGGGGTTGGAGCTAGATGATCTTTAAGGTCCCTTCCAACCCAAAGCATTCTATGATTCAGGTGAAAAACTGTGGGAGAAACCTGCACAATCCCTTCTCCTTGGTAGCATCACACAAACTATGCTTCCATTGTTGTCAAGAGGAAGCTGTGAATAAATGCAGCAGGGGCTGCTGCTTCTCTGCATTCATCCTTAGTTCAAAGATATTCTGGTCCGAGGGCATATTAAAGATATCTGGTACTTTTCTACATC
Organism: Aythya marila; assembly: GCF_965140915.1. Lineage (NCBI taxonomy): Eukaryota > Metazoa > Chordata > Aves > Anseriformes > Anatidae > Aythya > Aythya marila. The sequence goes on from NC_139042.1 coordinate 2,374,501, forward strand.
TTTCACATCCACAACTAGGTAAAACAAGTCATCCTAGTTAGCAGTAGGAGGTATGGGTAGACGAAGTTGCACTATGTGAAAATATCAAAAATTTCCTAGTCCTTAAAATGTGAGCTCCTGGGTCTCGTGGCACAAGGTGGCATGAAGCCAAGCATCACGGTGATGGTAGATGCCCTCTTCCTCCAATTGATTTTAGATGCCTGCCAGAATTTGGGTTATTGCATGGTTTCAGCTGCTCAGACAAGCCCTTTTCCTGGGGATATTCCTACAGGTGCGTCACGGAGAATAGGCAGCAACATAAATTGCTGAATGACATTATTAGGTGTTGTGGTTTTTTGTTTTGTTATTTTTTAATGGACTCTGCTATTATAATGATGGAGGGTTCATAGGTTATGACTGGGCAGAGGAAGCAGTGCTGATAACCTCCAGAAACAGCTCTTGCGTGGCCTGAACTTCCCTTTTGGAGTAAGGGTGCTCAAGAGTTAGGAAGAGACGAGGAAGTAAGGTTTGAAAGACCGTGACATGAGTAATGAAGTAACCTCTTTGCTGCTCCTGGAGCAATCAATAGATAATCAATGTCATTTACCATTAATAAATGTACTTAAAACAAGTATTTTAATTCAGCCTTCTGGCTAAATCTTAACTCACGGCTGGGAAAAGTGAGGAAGTGGCAGCATTTGGCTTGTCTAGGTTTGACTGCTTCTAGACTATTGCCTTAATTAAGTGAGGAAGAGGAAGACTGCTTAGACATGGTGTGGAAAAGATGCATGCACCTGCCCAGGAAAGGCAATATTTGAAGCAAGCTGGTCGCCATCTGCCTGCATTAGATGGAAATAATTCAGAAATTCTGCAGGACAGCAGTGCACAAGAAGCTGGGATCTGCTTTCTGGACTATTGCACAGCTGCAGACTTCGTTCGGCTGTGCATCATCAACCATTCTGCTTAAAAAAGACCCTTTCAATCTGCACAATATGAGTGGTAGGACAAATCTTGTCTTTACTCTTCCTATACTGAATCTTGAGGGTGTCAATGCAAAGGCTTGGAAATTGTTGCTTGCAAAGTGCTGATAGTTCCCTGAATCCTTTGTTTTTGTGGACAAACCACTTTGAGTGAAATCCTGGCAAATCTTACTGTACCAATACACAAACTTAGCCATTTTGCAACCACTGTTGCATATTATAGTGTTACAGTGGAGATTTAAGCTACAGCAAGCCTCCTCTGAGGCACAAGGAGGTGGCCAGAAAATCCTATATACTGTACAAACGTACTAAAGAGCACAAATCTGCATTTGCCACTTGTCTGTATGTCTTGTTGCATTTCCTGGAGGAAGGATTTCCACGCTCAGTGCTGTGAGCAGCAGTAATCTCCTTCTGCTGACAAGTGTGAGGGGGATGAACATAAAGCAGAACTGCTGTTAGCTGGGGCTGTGTCGTCGGTGAGCCTTGGTGGGCAGAAGTACCAAGGCTCTCATAGAGTCATGAAGGTTCGAAAAACCCTCCAAGATCACCTGGTCCAACCAATCCCCTACCACCAATGTCACCACCAAGCCCTGTCCCCAAGCACCACGTCCAACCTCTCCTTGAACACCCCCAGGGACGGGGACTCCCCCACCTCCCTGGGCAACCCGTCCCAAGGCCTGACCGCTCTTGCTGAGCAGAAATGTCTCCTCATTTCCAACCTGAGCTTCCCCTGGCACAACTCGAGGCCATTCCCTCTGCTCCTGTCACTGGTTACCTGTGAGCAGACATCTCGATATCCTTCTGGGAGTGAGGGGCCCAAAGCTGAACACAGTATATCCTACGGGGCAGCCAGCACAGCTGAGCCTTTCAGAGAAACGTGGTCAGGGACAGCTGTAGCTGTGCTGAACGAAGTTGGATGGGTTTTCCATCTTCAAATCCAGCTATCTTGAGAAAGGTCTACTCCCCTGTGGCCTGGAGCTGGGGCGAGGTGGTGACCTTGGTGTCCTGTACTTAAATATACGCACAAAGGCTTGCAGGCCGTCCCTGGGTAATTCCAGGGGACCCATTCATCACTTCAGTTCTTGCCTCAAGTGACTACCATGAGATGTGCAGAATCAGCTTCTAAAATTAAATGGCATGTACTACTGCCCTTCGTGGGGCAATGACCTTAAGTACTCGGCGCAGCTCAGACAAGTTGCATGGACGGGAATGTAAATGATGGCATCTCGTTTTTCCTTGGCTTGTGCTAGCCAAAAATGTGAGGCATGAGCAAGCTCGGACAGTAACTGTAGGATAAAGCCATGACTTTCAGAGGTGGAAGTTAGCACTTCTTCATATTTTTAGAGCAATAACATAGAAGTCAAAAGGTCCCTTTTTCATCTGGCTGAGTAGGATCAGCAGAGTGAGGCCTGGTCCTTCAGATTTGCAGAGCTCTCCCTGCCCTGAGGTGCTGTGGGTGGTAGTACAGCCCTGTCCCTGCCAGCACACAATAGAGGGAAGGATGTTCCCAGGCACTTATCCCAGAATATGGACTTACCTGAGCACCTTACACTTCTCATGCAAGGGCTTGAGATGTTATTTTGGAAATTTGAATTATTTTTCAAATTAATCCACACTAGATGTCTCAGAGAGGCTTGTCTATTCGTTTTCTTTGTATCACTAAAGCATTCTCACAGGCTGACTTATTCTGCTGGTTGGTTTTGCTGAGAAACTGGTCAGATTCAGACTTGTATCCGTGAAAATTACACAGCTGCTTTGCTTCCCCCCTAAGGATAAACCAGCTCCAGTTTGCATGGAGGGAGGAACTCTTAAATAACTGCCTTGTGTGTCACTAAGCACAGAAGGAAATCCTGGCTGAAATCTTGCATTTAAAGGCAAATTTTTGAGAGCTGGTGGTGGTGGAGTTTGTCTATGACCAAGTCTAGTGCTGTCCAGTCCTATTAAATGCTTGTGTAGTCAAGGAACAGGCTGCCTGATAATACACCCAGCCCTTTTCCGTGACCACAGGGAAATTTGGCAACTCAACTAGAAGCAGAAAGTTCATGCCTTGATTGCAAGGCTGGTGTCTTCAGGATCATCCAGGCTGTTCCTAATCTTGCAGCTGGTTCTTTTGTCTCCCCTGACTCTGCAGGTATATGTCCTGTGAACCGTGACAGCATAGACTACATCTTGTCCAAGAACGGCAGCGGCAACGCCATCATCATCGTGGTGGGGGGAGCAGCAGAGTCCCTGAATTGCACCCCAGGGAAGAACTCCGTGACGCTGAAAAATCGGAAAGGATTTGTAAAACTGGCTCTACGGCACGGGTAAGAGGCAACCTCGATGTTCGAGCAGTACTGTTAGCATACAAAAGGTGGTCTCACCCCCTGAAGGAGTTGATGGATCCTTCTTTCTGCAGTCGTGCCACGTTGCACGGCTCCATGCCCAAAGCCTCAAACACATTGAACCTGTCCCATCTTTTGCCGAGTCGAACTGACTTGCCATGTCTGTGCTTTGTGCTGCAAATAAAGCTCTGGGCAATAAAATCTGAGTGTGCAGCCTGGAAGAGTGCGTGGCAACGTGTGGTGCTGCAATACTGACCGCAGCCCAGGGGCACGGGGGTCCTAACACCTCTCCATCCTTCTAGTGCGGACCTGGTTCCTGTCTACTCCTTCGGGGAGAACGAAGTGTACAAGCAGGTGATCTTCGAGGAGGGTTCCTGGGGAAGATGGGTTCAGAAGAAGTTTCAGAAGCACATTGGCTTTGCTCCGTGCATCTTTCATGGCCGTGGCCTCTTCTCCTCCAACACATGGGGCTTGTTACCGTACTCCAAGCCCATCACCACTGTCGGTAAGGTTTTGGGGTGAATATGTTGTGTGCTTCTCTAGGTAGCAGCATACTTGAATCTGTGCCATATCCTCACTCTAGCTTGGTCTTGGGGTGTTGAAAAACTCTATTTATAAAGCTCAATTTTCCCTTTTAAACGAAACCTCCCAGCACAAGCTGAGAATGAGCCACAGTAGCTTCAAGAGGCTGCAAGACTCCCATCGTATTCTACCAGCCAGTTGAGCCAGTGAGCTCATTTTGGACAAAATGCTGTGGCTGCTACCTTCTCTAAGCCAAAATAAGAAGCAACCTGCCCTTCCTGATAGCTGAGCCTTAATGCCAGCCCTAACGTGTGCCTCTGAGTCTTCCACTCCAAAGTAAATGAGGCTTTTAGGGAAATAAGCATTTCTTTGCTTTTGTGTATAGGGGAAGTATGAGAACCACAGCTTTTAGCCTTGGTTCCTGTTAGCTGGGGGGGGATTTATCATTAGGCTGCAGGCAGCAAGTGGGACTTCCCCACTGTTTTGCACACAACTGGGGAGGAATCAGGCAAACATCTACCACGATGGCAAGCTGTGCTATGGCAGGGTGGACATGCTGAGCTAATGCATCTGTAGCCCTGGAGGACAAATCTCCAGGGTATACAGTAGCATTTAACCTAACCTGTGGGTCTTTCCTTTTTTTTATCAGTTGGCGAGCCCATCACCATCCCCAAAATCGATAATCCATCGCAGAAGGAAGTGGACTTCTACCACAGCATGTACGTGGACTCCCTGATCAAGCTCTTTGACAAGTATAAGAGCAAATTTGGTCTGCCAGAGACTGACGTCTTGGAAGTCAACTGAAGGGACTGGCTCAGCAGCAGCACCTCCTTCTCTCAGATTCAGCCCATCTTCTCCAGGAGTCCAAACTGTCATCACGCATTTGAAAGCATGTGTGGGTGTATGTGTCTTCTTAAAGAAAGTGTTTAAAGTATTGCTAGACCACTTGTAAAAATAATAATTTAAAAGAAAAAAAAAAGTCTTTACTTAGGATAAATCCCATTACAAACATCTTTCTGTCCAAAAGAGCACAACTCCCCATTGCTGTGAGGATTTGGGTGGGGGAAATGATTGCCTTTGTAATCTGCTCTGTCGTGCTGTTGGATTGCCGGTGGTGGATTAGAAGCATTCCTACAACTACTGCACAAGCTATTTTGGGGAGGGCAGCATCCAGCTGGTTCTCAACCAGAAAGCAGCAGGCTGATTTGACCAGGAGAGCAGTATTACAGGCACGTTGCACAAGAGCCATGCTGAGAGATGCTTTACCTAGCACAAGGGCTTCTCTGCTTTGGAAAAGCCCCTTCTGAAAGCACCAGCAGGCTGCCAAAACCCAGGCAGGGCACCTGCCCTGCATGGTGCGGGGAACCAAAGGATGTGTGAGTCTAGAGGACCTCAATCCATATCGATATACCGGATACTTTGGTGGCTGTAACTTCACTCCTTGTGTCTGGAAAGTCACTTTAGAAGCAGGTCTGTCCCAGGTGCTACTCGCACAGTGGTACGTAGCAGGAAAGACAGGACTCCTTCATAGCCACGAAGCTCCGAGGACAAGTTCCAGGAGCGGTGGGACGGTGCAATGTTGTGGCCCCAGTGTTGCAGACCCTTAGGGTAGCCAGTAGGGGTAAATGCAGCGGGACTGTTCGTGTTTTGAATCCCAAAAAGAAGCATTTGGGGAAAGCTTAGGAGTTATTTCTGCCCAAAGACGGCTTTTAAATATTCTGTCCAGTGAATGTAAAGGAGTAGCCTTCTCACGCATAGGATCCGAAGTGAGCGACTTTTTAAAGTGTTTATAAAATGTTTACGTGGCTGCTAACAGTGCTTGTAGTGAGATTTCTTCAGAGTACAGCGTGTTTGTGTAAACCTGAAACATTGCACTACTTGCATGTCTGACCTGCCTTTGCAAACGTTCGGTGAGTGTGTTTGGAGCTCTGAAATGTGCCTTTCTGCCATGCAAGAGGACGGTACTTCACATTCCTGGAATCTTGCCTCTGACGACAAACGTCCATCTGTCACATTTGATAGACTTGTTGTGTTACAGAGTACCGATTTTTGTACAAATTTCTAGAAATAAAACTTGAGCAAAAAAACAGTGGGCTGCTTTGGTCTCTTCTGTGTTGTGGTATGTGGCTGGGTTCGTGTTGCGGCGATAGTTTGGGTAATTGGCCTGTCCAAAAGGAGACCCGTGCTTCCCTGCATGATTCCTACATGATATACTCATGAGATTAAGAAAATCTTTGTGCTTTAAGGGTTGTGGGTGTGTAAGGAGCTATGCTTTCCTACTTACATCTCTGGACGTCGTTTGCTGAGCAGATAAAATTCATGCCCTCTTGCTCCTTCCAGCAAGGGGCTTGCATCCTCCCAGCTCCTGTCTGAGCACCCAGCCTCCCTCCACAGCAGGTGCAAACGCTCCAGAAATAGCACACTTTATTTTTTGCCTTTTTTCAGGCTTGGCCATGGGCTTTGAAAGCCTCCTGGTCTAGATGATAAACCTGGCTGCTTCCTAGTAAATCTGGTCCTTGTTTCTGCTAGCAGATCTTGACGCTGGGTTGCTGTGACATGGCTGAAACAGCCCAGGGAGGAAAGCCATGAAACTGGGAGCAGAGCCCTGGGATGCTCTGCTCCGAGCCCTCTGCGTGACCTGGAGGAGGTCGGCTCTCTCGGAGCTTTCTCAAAGCTGCGTGCTCGGTTATCAAGTTTTATATCAAAGCACAGCTGCTGCTTGCAAATTCCTCAAAACAGAGGAGGGAGGGAGCTGCTCCAAACAAGGACCCACTCCTGCGCAGGGCTGTGCTAACGAATTTCCTGTAATTGTCCCTTCTGCAAGGTGCGGGGCCAGCTCTGCCCCAAACTGGCTGTGCTTGAAGGGGACACCTAAGTCCTACAAATTAAGCTGTAATGTGAAACCGCTCCTGAATAGTGTTTTCTAGCTGCTTACCACCAATGTAGGAGGATTCTTTCCTTTGATCTCATCTTGTGCCCAAGGTCTGTGCTGGGCTCATGTTTCAAACCCTGCTCTGAGCTGATCTCACGAACAAATGACTCCCTCTGAGCTGGTTTTATTTTAATTTTATTTTATTTTATTTTATTTTATTTATTTCAATTCTATTTTTCCTGTGGTCATTTTTCCCTTCTCCAATGGATAAGAGCCTTATCTAAAATTCACCTGGCTTGTGGCCTGTTTAAGGATTTTAACTGATTTAGCAAAACACTATAGGCACCTATAGAGGCACCTGCATCTCCTGCTTCCACCCCAGCCTACATAACATGGGCACTTCTTGGGGAGGGGCTGCTGTGGATATACACAGCGCCAGGACAAGAGATACGAAAGTGTAAAATAACCTAAGCCTTAACAGAAATTGAAGTTGCCACCTCTGGCTTGGTGGTGGCATGGCACGTGTTGCTGGAAGGATGGAGATGGTGTCAGGAGCACCGTGCTCTTATTGCCTTCTTGTCCAGGTGTCTTTTGTTGGCCATAACAAGAGGTGGGATTCTGCTTCTGGTAGACCAGATAGAGCTGTTCTTAGTTTTTCTTTTTTTTTTTCTTTTTCTTTTTCTTTTTCTTTTTCTTTTTCTTTTTCTTTTTCTTTTTCTTTTTCTTTTTCTTTTTCTTTTTCTTTTTCTTTTTCTTTTCCTTTTCCTTTTCCTTTTCCTTTTTCCTTTTCTTTTTCTTTTTCCTTTTCTTTTTCCTTTTTTTTTTTTTCTTTTTTTTTATCTTTTCCCTTTCCCTTTCCTTTTCCTTTCTTTCTTTTTTCCTTTCTCTCCTTCGTCTTCTTTTTCCTTCTTTCTTTTCTTTTAAAGAAATGTGCATCTTTGCCCTCTGGCAGACCTGTCTTGCCTTTAGCTGAGCAACTTCCTTTCCTCTGCTCTTGTTTAGCTTGGTGTTAAAGTGAATTTGCACTTTCCTGGTGCTTTTAGACCTCCCTGCCCTGGTCACATACCTTGTTATACCTCCAAGAGTCCTGCTGCCCCCTGTCCTGGTTTCAGTCATTCTGCTCTCTTTGTTCACCCCTTCCCAAGGGCGCTCTTCCCTCCTGCCTAGGGCTGGGCTCACAAATTTGCCTGTTCAAAGGGGAAGGAAAGCAGCTGGGGACCTTTCAACCTGTTTTTGTCCCTGTTTGTGCCTCCTTACAGGCTCAAAGCAGGGGGATTTTCACCGTCACCTCTTCTTCCTTGTGCTTTTAAGTAGCTTATGTCCTTTGCCTCAAATCAGAGCTCTCCCGCCAGCAAACAGAGCTGGAAATAAAAGGCTAGGTGGCTAATTTTATGGAAAAAAAAAAAAAATATGGGAATAAGATGCAGGCCACCTGCAATGATTCCTGCCTCAACTGCCAGGCACGGGGCATCCTGAGCACGTTACATGGGATTATTTAGCTGCTTTTTCCCCAGCTGCAAAGCAGGGTGGAGATATTTTTTTTTTTTATGGCCCTAGCATGTCAGCAGGAAAAATGTTGGGATGTCACCAGCTTGCTTTGAGACCCTCCTTAACGCAGGCAGGATAAACAAAAGTGTCATTGGCAGGGCACGGCCATTTGGGTTTAAGGCGCTTTTTTATTAGGTCTGGAAACAGAGCAGGGTGTAAGGAAAGGGGTGGGGAAAAAAAAAAAAATAAAATAACAGAGGGCATGCTGCCCTCCAGAGGTGCCTGTCAGTAACTCCACGATAAGAAAAACGCATTTTGGGGAAATGCCAGGTGGTAATGCCGAGAAACCACGAAGCCAGCCAGGAATGGCTTTGTACTAGGCGGAGTGGATGCATTACCCTCTGGATAAATATTTTGTCAGGTTAGCCCAAGCAGCAGCACCACACGGAATAACAAATGAATCTCGACAGGGCAAAGCCTCCTGAGCTTCACGCAGTAAAATGATCCTCGGGACAATGGTGCTAGTTGGCAACAGCTCAGTTAAATGAGGCTTTTCCCTTTCAGGAAGAATCCTGGTATCATGAAAATGGGCAAATTTCTGCCAGGGGTTCATGAGACCACCTTTTGGAGCTGAAAGGGCATGAAACAAAAAGTTTGATGCAGAGGTTGCTGGTTTTATTTTCTCCTTGAGCCTTGGGAACATAGAGATGAGGATGTTTTAACAGGCTGTAAAAGACTTTAAAAGAAGCCTGGCGGGGATCTGAACTCTGTGCATGGTCTGAGCATTGGCTGGTCCTCTGTTTTTTTCCAGATCTGATCCACTCATACTGGCTGATGAGACATAGGGAGTTTTTCCTGGCTTTGCTCCACGAGCTGGGGGTGCCCCAGCCCTGCCAGTGCCCAAGGCCAGGCTCGATGGGGCTGGAGACAGCCTGGTTTGGGGGCAGGGGGCCCTGACCATGGCAGGGGGTGGAATTAGATGAGATTTAGGGCCCCTTCCAATCCAAACAATTCAATTATTCTATGATTTCATTTGTGTGCTATCCCCAAAGCATTCTTGCTGTAGGCTCCTTAATAAAAAGCCACGGCTCTCCCAGTCAGGCATCAGAAAGAACTGGAGTCACATTTGTTTCTATTCTTCCTGCCCTGAGAGCATGAGTTTGGGCAAAACTAGCCTGTTTTTTGTTGCCTGTTACCCCTGACCAAGTGGCTGGGGGCTGAGGGTCTTGAGACACGTCTTGTTCAATGAAAGACCAGGAGGGTTAGGAGTCCTTATCAGAACAGGTATCAGAACCACAACGCCCATTCATTCTCCCTCCTTGTTGTGTTGGAGGGCCTGGATGTGCCTTCCAACCACCTGGAAGTAAATTGTGCTAAATGGATGTATAGGATGTATGTGCTTCATCCGTGAAGAGTCAGTCAAAATGTTCTGACCTAGAAATGATACCTGGTGAGTCAAAGATCAAGAAAGATTTCAGTACAAATGCTGCCTTGGGGATGCTTTACAGCCAGAGGGCTCCCAGCCAATGCCTACATCGATTTTTTTTTTTCTTTCATATTCATTAATGGATCATCCTGCAGAGGCTTTCAACTCAAAAGGCTTGAAAGAGCTCTATAAATACTCCACACAAGGATTTGCTTTGCTCATTGGTGAAATGCAACCACTTACGGGGTGGGAAGCACCCTCACCCATCAGGGAGGCAGAACAACACCTCTGCAAGATGGAAATGCAGTAAAGGGAAAGGACTTGACTGAAATCAAGCAGAAGATAAATTTATTTTGGAGACTCCTGTCAATGTGGCAGGGGATATTTCATGACCATGCTTGAGCAGGAGCTTAGTTTTTTTTTTTTTTTTTTTTTTGCATCTTGCTTGGATAACAGTTGTTGCAGCGATTTAGAGACCCAGTACTTCTTCAGCGGTGACTTGCTAAACTCTGGCCTTGATGTAAGGTTCACTGAAGTCAGAAGAACTCTTTTGCTTGGTTCACATGGGCTTTTAGTTTAGTTCCCGGTGAGTGATTTGGGAACGAGCACTTTGGGGTGGCTGGGTGTGATGGAGCCCATGTGCAAAACGGTCACACAACTACTTTGGTGCGGGTGTCCCTGTGCAGACACAGCATCCTGCAAAAAAGCAGAAACTTCCAACTGATTGAATTTCTTTCAAATTAGCAAAGTTCAAGGTGGTGGATTTGCTTTCAGAGCAAAGAAGCTGCCTGTTGTCATTTCCTTCTCCAAAACAATAGCTTGTCTTCTAGATCCACTGAAACTTTCTATTAAATTATAATTATCCCAAGGGAAAACAGCATTTGAGGTTTTCTGTCATGCATTTAGGCTATTGGAGGGTAACACTTCAGCTCAATGTATGACCTTGTAACAGTGCTTCCAGCTTCTTTTCCATCTCCTACCAATTAAATCCCACACAGGAGATGTGACGTGTTAGCGATACCATCAGCACACGTGTTCGGCTGGGGAGCTGCAGAGGTGTCCTGCTTTCACCTGCACAGCCCTAGGACTGCCCCCAGAAGGATCAACACCACAGTATATAAGGTAAGACCTGTAATTCCTCTGTCTGCTGTGGTCCCAAAGCATACAATTTGGTGAATACAGATACAGCCTTCTCCTATAGCCAACTGAAAACCCTGAGGGAAAAATACTGGTAAATACCATTCCTTCTCCCAAGCTGATTAATTCTCTCCCTTACTTTTTGTTTCCTGTTCTGCCTTTTAGTCCGTGACACACTCATTTTCTGTAGGGTGAAATAAACCTGTTCAGCAGTCTCTGTTAACTTACCAAGACTATTCAGTAATCATGAAGATTCATCCAGTACCTTCTATTTTGGAGCACATCTAATGGCTTTGCCTGGAGTTTTGGTTTTATATCTGAGCCAAAACAGCACCACATTTTCCCAGCTATGCTGCAACAGCATTCAGAGGGCAAAACACCACCTTGCCAAGCCCTGATCGAGCAGGAGGCAAGCCATCCTTCACCCTAACCTCATACACGGGTCCTGGGAAGCCAAAAACTCGTGTGAGTTTAATGCAGATGTGTCCCTGAGTAAGCATACCACAAGCTCATGGCTTTAATCCCAAGTGCCATTTCCAGGAGGCCTTTTTCAAACATCCCAAGCTGTCTTGGCCCAATTCTGCCTTGCTTGTGAGACCTGCTAAGATCACAGCATGACTTCACGTGGCAGCAATTCTCGTTTACCACCCCAAAAACACAACGTATTATCAAGAGCTGGCTCTCGCTGCTTCCAAATGGAGAAGGTTTTTGTGAGGTTCTTTGAACATTTATTGATCTCATTAAACTTTTCCTGTTAAGAGCTTTTCTTTACGGCAACAGTGGTGAAGCAATAACATCCTTCTGAAGGGAGTTTTTACAACCCCCTGCCACTTCGCCCCCCCTCCAGCTCTGTTAGACAATAAGCTTTTGTTTGGATTTTTTTCAGCCAGCCAACTCAAACAACTTCCAAACTAACCGGCAATGCTCTGGCTGGAGTAAATGGGCTGAAATATCTTCTCCAAAATAAAAATCGGGTTCACATATACAGGTTCTACTGTAACCCAGTGGGTGAGATTGTGTCAGGGATGATGGACGAACTGGTACTGTTGGAGCATCCCCCATCGAACTGGATCCCACCACCCCACCACCCTCATCATGTCGTAGCCATCTGGTAAACCTCATCCCAAGCCAGTAGGACTGGATGAGGTGTGGGATTTTTTTTTTTTTTTTTTTTTTTTTTTTTCAAACCCTCCCTTCACCATACACCTGATCCAAAAAGCACCAAAGGTGTTCAATTTCGATCTGTTGACTTCAGTGGGTTTGAGACCAGCCTGTCTTGGCTGGGTGGCTTCAGTCTGTGAACACATTTCTCAAGCTGCCCAGAAAAACCAGCAGGACAAACAACACCCTTTCCCCCAAACCACAATGTTTTACTGTATTGAAGGCTTCAAGGCAATAATACACGCACATTTTTAGAGCAGTATAGTTGAAAGCATTGCATGTTTTCCCAGAAATAAGCTTTATTTTCCTGGCTGTTACTCGCTATTTAGTGATTGTGCTGTGAAGATGGGGGAAGAACCCTGGTGCCAAAAGCTAACATGCCCATGGCAAAGAGACACTCACAATGACAGCAATTACAAAACAATTCTTCCTCTACAACCTTGTCCATCTGGGAACAAGGGCAGTTTGTAAGGGTTGAAGCAGGGATCCCCTTGTTCTGGGATGCTGCTGCTGGTCTCCCTCAAGAGTTTATCTCATTTAAACATCTGTTTGCTCAGTGAGTCTGAGCAGGAAGTTTTTCCATGAAAGCAATGGAAAATAATGGAAAATAATGTAGATACCCTACACACCAAAGCACCAGGAATCCCCTTCTATGCTCTCCGTGGAAATTGCCTATCAGTTGTGAGCTGACTTCAAGATTGCTTTTATTGAAAGGGGACTTTGTGCACATAATGTGACCAGAATAGCTTGATTGCATGTCAAAGATACAATGAAATCTATCGGATGTGGGGTTTATTTGTATTGGGACACTCAGGAAATTTATGACAAGTTAATGAAATCAATTAACAAAACCACTTATGCATCTGACAGCGATTGTGAAGTGCAAATGAATGGCAATTTCCTTGCAAATTAATAAACTCTCCTTGGGATTTAATGTGGTTTAACTCACCTTTGCACATTTTCAGCATTTTTCTGAACATTTTCCATGTCGACCAGAGTCAGCACGTACCCTGACAGCCCTTCAGCTGATGACCACAGATATATGTTGCTATTTATTCAGAAATAAACATCTTTATTAGGTAGCTGCAGATGTCCTACAGCAGTTTAAGATAAGCTCTGGGGACAGTGCAAGCGTATCTGCCTGCAATTAGAAACACAGACTCAAGAACACTCCGTACATAACAGGTCCAGGGTTTAGCACCCACAAACACAGCCTCTTATGTTAGTCCCTGTTGCTCAAGCTTGATGTCTTCAAAAACAGAGCTGGACAAGCTCTTTTAACCCCCACTGCTGTGGCTGTAAGTTACATTATTTAACAGGCATTCAGTGGCAAAGCTCAAGCTTTTCCCACTTCTTTAAATACATCGAAAAAGTTAAGTGTTTAGGTCTGCACTTGGAATCCTTTCATCTGTCAATGAAGTGTGTTTGCTCACTTGAGTGGTTTTGCAATGATCTAATACCCCGTAGCAGTATAAAAAAAGCATATTTTAGCCGATCTAAGGCAGGGGTAGGAATTAGCCACAAGGCCATTGCTTCCTTTCCCTATGGTTCTGGCATGCCAAAATTTGCAAATAATAAAATAAAATAAAATAAAATAAAATAAAATAAAATAAAATAAAATAAAATAAAATAAAATAAAATAATCTATTAAATTGAAATGACCTGCAGTCAGACCCTCTTTGTTTTAAAGGACACCATCCCTTGTGTCTCACATTGAGTGCCACCAAGCAAGAGCAGTACTGAGACAGAAGTGTGAAAAAATACAACACAAAAAGTTGCAAATAGCACTTCTGGCAACACTTACATCTTTCTGAGTGGCCTTTCATCTAGCTTTCCACAGAGATTTTTAAAAATTTGCTTTATTCTGCAAGGCAGTTTACCTTATTTGGTTAAAAATACATCTTAAAATTCTCTCCACAATAATTTCGAGTGTTTTCTGGCCTTGCTTTCCAAACAAATGCTCAGAGGAAACCATTTCTAACTTTCTAACGAAGTGAGTGGCTGATGATGTGAGTTCAGACCATGTGTGAAGACCTCATGTGCAAATTAGCATCTACACACTTTTCCGAGAAATGAGGTGATATTTCTGAAAACTCCTTCTTTCCCTGTTAGCTTGCTGGATTCACTTCAGCAAAGCAGCAGCTGGGCAGGTAATGGGAGCGGGCTGCTGCATGCATCGGTGCATTTTGCTGCAGCCGCAGGAATTTAATCTGTTTTGCTAAACAGACCCAAGAACATCCACTGGGACGTAATAAAGGTGGTGCTGTCATCTTCCAAACTATGCGGACAGATAACACTGGCCTTTTCATGTGGTTAGAAATTCAAATGACAAGTTCCTAGGGCGTCACTAAATTACACAGGGTCCTACGTAATACCGGGTGTGCAGCTGAGATTTGCAGGACTCTTCCAATGTGACCTCTCCTGTAGGACTGCTGATGCACCAAGGATAAAAGAAGCCATGGCCCTCCCCAGGTGCAGCTTGCGAATACTCTGGTTAAAATAATCCACCAAGCCTTATTAATTAGCAAACCAATTATTTTAAGCCCAAAAGGGATGATTATTTTGTTTGCACTCGGACCTTATCCAGGTTATTAAGTGTCTCCAGATTTCCTGATTAGGTTCTTTATCATGTTGAATAGTGACGTGAACTAGGCAAGGGCTGGACTTAACCTGTCAAAGCTGATGGAAATCAAATGTAAAATGAAAACCTTAGCCCTGGTATTCCCCAAAAAGACCTCACTACTGCTGTGGGTATGGTATCGTGTATAAGGGCCATTCTGTAATGTCCTTGTGTGAACAGGTCCTTGTCACAATAGGGCAGGATAATAATAATAAATAAATAAATATAAATTTAGGGCAGGATAATAATAAATAAAGGGCAGGAAAATAATAATAAATAAATAAATAAATAAATAAAAAGTGTGAAATATGAGGCCAAAACCTCAACTAACATGACCTGGAAATCTGCAAGGGCTTTTTTTTTTTTTTTTTTTTGGAGTTATATCAATTCCACTGCTATAAAATGAACATGGGCTTTGCTGATTTGGGCTTATGTCTGAATTTTCCTCTGAAATTTTGCTCTTTAGTACCTGAATTAAGGGTTAGATCTCTTAGTGTATGTTAAGCAGCAAATTAAGTGCAATCTCCATATACAGGGCATGAGAGATGCTATGTTGAAGTAAGTCATATTACTTTGCTAAACAAAACCTGTATTTCAAAGGAAGAGAATTCAGAGAATTTTCAATGAGAAATTCATTAAACTGAATAACAATAGGAAAGCCCTGCTATTGCTCTCCACAGCATGGGAGTCTTTCTGCAGGTAATGCCTACTGTCATGTAGCGTGGACTTTGAATTCATGAAATCAGCATAAACTGGTCACAGTGTATTAGTTTACCGAGGACAGAAAGCACTTGAAGTTGCTTATATCCTACCACACAATTAATTTTTTTTGTGCGGTGGTGGTGTTTCATTGTTTAGTGTTTCTCTGGAACCTGCAGGGGTGTCACAGCAGCTGGGTTTGTGCAGCGAGGCATTGAATTTCTGCTGCGAGTCCAATTGTTCGCGTCTCTATTAACCAAACCCAGAACAACTCCAACTTATGACACCCATCATCTCAGGATTCAATGATTTTTTTAATTCTCTGATGCTATGGGCAAACAAGCAGCAGCACGTTCATGCTGTTTCCATAAACCATTTTAGTGATTTATCTAGGAAATAGCTCTATTCCTACAACTGTGATTTTCTCTGATATTATATGTAATTCTGTGCTGGGTTAGTTTTGCTGGAGGAAGCATATCTGAAGAATTTCTAAGTCATAAAGCATTACTAAGTCTCTTGATTTTATGAACAATTTTGTTCCAAATGTTTTTCACACCTCTGGACTGAAAAGCAAAACAAAACAAAACAAAATTTCATTCTAGAAAGCAGGTTTCAATCTTCCAGCATAAAGATAGAGTTCAAAAGCAAGGAGCACGTGCATTGTAATGAACCAGGAACCAGGAGGTGAATAAAACTGATACAACAGGTCCAAAATTACTATGTTTAAACCTTGCGCTTGAGAACATGGCTCAGGAGTCTGAATGCTTGAAAGTAATGCACTTACTGTAGAAAATACTGAAACAGCAAATTATTTTTTTTTTCACAAGAATAAAAAATGAGATTTCACCAGTTCCCAGAAGATTTTCCAAATATACATCATTATTTGGAAATAGTTCTTCTAAATAGAAATGGCAGCATCCAGAATTCAAACACAACTCCAGGCTCACGGTGTCTGAAACTTAAGCTCGAGGTATCAAATTTGTTGGGCACCCCCACGCAGAATCACGCGATTCAGTTAAAGTTTTGAAGAAAGTCCCCACTCACATGTCACTGTGTGGTGAAACCACCTACACTAATCAAGGGACAGTTTGTCAGCTTTAATTTTCACTCCTGAGAGGTATTTTGGGGAAAGGCAGAGCACACAGGAGGAATGAAAGAGCATGGCTTCTGCATGGATGGCCATCAAGCTCCAGAAAACTTGACTTCCCACTCAATTTTTCCTCTTTAAAATTGTTACTAATGCATTCTCCATAAGCTATCCATGACTGAAATGCATGCTATAGAGAATATTGGTACAACTACATCAACTCAGCATGAATATTGCATGACCATGAACGGTGGAGGTGCATGAAGACGTGATGGTCTTCCACCGGAGGTCTTCCTGGTGAGGACATCTGCACCAACAACCGTGGCTGGAGGCCGAACGGGGCCACGTGGAGGAGAGGACAGGAGTTTCCAGCACTGCACGCTGTGCTCAGCCCTTCCAAAGCCTCCCGGCCTGGTGGGAACAGGCATTTCCAGTGCCGCGGCGCACTGGGGACAGGCATTCCCAGTGCTGCTGCTGGGGCGGCAGGACAGGCGTTCCTGGTGGAGCGCTGCGGTGACGGCTGCTTTGCTGCAGCCACACT
Organism: Aythya marila; assembly: GCF_965140915.1. Classification (NCBI taxonomy): domain Eukaryota; kingdom Metazoa; phylum Chordata; class Aves; order Anseriformes; family Anatidae; genus Aythya; species Aythya marila. The sequence goes on from NC_139042.1 coordinate 2,391,337, forward strand.
GGGGTCCTGTCCCTGCAGTGATGGGGACGAGCATTTCCAGCGTGGCTGCCTACACTGGGAAGGCGTTCCCAGCTCTGCAGGGTGCCGTGGGGACCGGTGGCACCAGTGGGACGTGGGGACAGGACTGGCGCTCCCAGTGCTGCGCGGTAGGTGGACGTGGTATGGGGGTGGTGGGGATGGTCCTACTGTTGGGGATGGAGGTTGCCCAAGTGGGATGGGATGGGGTGGGATGGGATGGGGTGGGGTGGGATGGGATGGGATGGGATGGGGTGGGGTGGGATGGGATGGAGATGGACAGCATGGAGAGGGCTGTGTCAGGATTTATTGTGTTGGTGTCAATGTTGACCTGATGTGGGGTGGGTTGGCGCAATGTGGGGTGGGTCAATGGGGGGTGGGTCAGTGTGTTGTGGGTTGGGTCAATGTGATGTGGGGTGTTTTGGCATGGTATGGGGTGGGTTGATGTGATGTGGGGTGGTTTGGTACGGTGTGGGGATGGGTTGATGTGATGTGGGGTGGGGTGGCATGTTATGGGATGAGTTGGCATGATGTGGGGTGGGTTGGCCAACAGTTGGGTTGGTTAGTGTGGGTTGGCCAACTGTTGGGTTGGTTAGAGTGTTGTGGGGCATCTCGGTGTGACGTTTGGAGTACATGAGGAGTGAGCTGGTGTCATATGGGACAGCTTGGCACGACATGGGGTGGGCTGGTGTGCATATGGACTGGTGTGAGCACTGGAATGACCAGCAGTGGGTTGGCGTCCTGTGGGGTGGATCAGCCAGCTGTTGGGCTGGGCAGGATGACGTGGGTCAGGCTGGCGAGATGAAGGGGAGGTAGATATGACGTGGGGTGGGATGGCGAGTTGTTGGCGTGACGTGGGACAGCTTGGGGTGGGCGAGCATCGTGTGGGGCACGTTTGCACAACATGGTTGGTGCATATATGGGGCAGAACGGTGGGATATGGTGCTTTTTGCTTCAATACTGGGTGAAATGGTGGGATATGAGGTAGATTACTGGTGGAACCAAGGGACCGTGCCCTTTAGGACTCAGCACCCACCCCATAAGGGACCCTAGGCCCGGCCGCCCCTCAGCAGGGCCTAGGCCGCTCCCCGTTGCCATGGCGACACCTCCCCCCTCCCTCCTCCGCCCCCGCCCCCCGAGCAAAATATTTTCGTCCTCCCCACGTGATATAAACAGCTCCCCTCCACCACCACCACGTGACGCGGGCGTCAATCAAACCCGCGCCTCCACCAATCCCTAGCCGCTCCTGCGGGCGCCGTCCCGCCTTCCGGAAGCCAGCGAGCCAATCACCTCCTCGCTCCCCCCTTTCCCAACCGTTTGACAGAGGCGGCCGGAGCGCGGCGCGGATTGACGTGCCCGACAGCCTATAGAAACCTCCGCAACCCACCCGCCCTTCCCGCCTCCGGGGGGTTTTGACCAATGAGCGTGCGCGCTGCTCGCTTAGCCCCGCCCCTCGCCCCCGCCCCCCCGGCACTGCGGTAATATGGCTCCGTAGCGAGCGGCGCGGGTCGCTGGTGCCGCCGCCATTAACCCCTTCGTGCCCGGCGGCGGCGGCAGCAGCGGCGAGGGGGGGCCCCGCCGGGTCCATGCTCAGCAGCAGCAGCAGCAGCCGCCGGTCGGCCGCCGCTGCTGCTGCCCCGCCGCCCCTAGGATGATGATGAGCTCGGCCGCCGGCCCCGCCGCCTTGCCCCCGGGCTCCGGCAGCCGGGCCTTGCATGTGGAGCTGCCCTCGCAGCAGGTAAGGCGCGAAAAGGGGAGGGGGGTTTGTGAGGGGTGGGGGCGCCCTGAGGTGGAAAGGGGGGGATCCCTGAGGTGAAAGGGGGGATCTATGAGGTGAATAAGGGGTTTATTGAGGTGAAAAGGGGGGTTCTTGAGGTGAAGGGGGGGAGTGCTGAGGTGTGAGGGTGTTTTGAGGTGAAATGGGGGGGGGTCCCTGGGGTTAGGGGGTGTGTTGAGGTGAAGGGGGGGGATCTGTGGAGTATGGGGGAGCTCTGAGGTGAAGGAGGGGGACGCTGAGGTGAAAGGGGGGGGGATCCTGAGGTGTGAGGGTGTTTTGAGGTGAAAAGGGGGGGGTTCCTGGGGTTTGGGGGTGTGTTGAGGTGAAGAGGGGGCTCTCTGAGGTGAAAGGGGGGACCCCCGTGGGTTTGGGGGCTCCTCTGAGGTGAAGGAAGGGGTCCTGAGGTGAAAGGGGGGCTCCTCCATGGGGTAAGGGGTAGCCCTGAGGTGAATAGGGGGTGCCCTGAGGTGAAAGGGGGCGCTCCTGAGGTGTGAGGGTGTTTTGAGGTGGAATGGGGGGGGTCTTTTGGCATTTGGGGGTGTGTTTAGATGAAGAGGGGTGACCCTGAGGTGAAAGGGATGTTCCCCTGAGGTTTGGGTTACTCTGAGGTGAAATGGGGGGGGATCCTGGGATTTGGGGGTGTGTTGAGGTGAAGAGGGGGCTCTGTGGAATGTGGGGGAGCTCTGAGGTCAAGGAGGGGGACCCTGAGTTTAAAGGGGGGTCTGCTGAGGTGAAGAGGGACTCCCTGGAGGTGTGAGGGTGTTTTGAGGTGAAATGAGGGGATCCTTGGGGTTTGGGGGTGTGTTGAGGTGAAGGGGGAGCTCCCTGAAGTGGAAGGAGGGAGTCCCTTGGGTTTGGGGGCTCCTCTGAGGTGAACAGGGGGGTCCTGAGGTGAAGGGGGGCTCCCCTGAGTTGTGGGGGTGTCTTGGGGTGTGAAGGAGGCTTTACCTTAAATGTGGGGATCCCCTGGGGTGATGGGGGGGCTCTCTGGGGTACGAGGACCCCTTGAGGTGAAAGGACGGGATCCTTGGGGTGCCTTGAGGAGAAGGGAGGGCTGACTGCGGGGTGTATTCTGGAAAGGAGTGAAAACTCCCCTCCCCGGCACATCCTTCCTTTGACAAGCTCCGTTTTTCCTGTTTGCTGATGCTTGGCTTTTGGGTTACTGGGCAGCCGTCCCACAGAGCCCGGCGCTTTCATTTCGGGCAGCATTGGGAGCAAGGTGAAGCGAGGCAGCCTGGGCTCTGCTCGAGGGTTTAGCAATCTTTCGGCCTGTGCCCTTTCCCCTCCTGTGGCTCCAGTGGTGCTGGAGGGGGGGGGGTAGTGACCGAGCACGTTTTTGCTTTTCTGCAGAAATTCAGTGCTAGGGAAGTCCTGGAAGTTTTGGGGCACTGTTGGTGGTGTTATGATCGAGGCACGTGGCCTGAGCTGCTTCAGCTGGGTGCTTCCAGGTGTGAAAACAAAGCATTCCTGGAGGAAAAAATCAATAGATCACCTCATTTCCAGCTGCCACAACCTTTCCTGGGGTGGGAGCGACTTACCAGGCCCTCAGAGGAAGGATAGAGATGGCTCTTGGCTGCGGGAGCAGCGCCAGTGCTGACCCTGAGTTGAGGGTCTCTCTTTTGGGTGAACTTTGCAGGGTGCTGAGCGTCGTTCAGGGGATCAAGTACCGCCTTCTGCCTGCTAAATTCCTGGTTTTATTCTTTCCCAGGCTTGTGCAAGAACCGAGTGCGCGCTGCAGGGAGAAGCCTTAGTATTAGTCACTGGAATTCATTTGTGAAAGTGAGACCAAAACAATTTTTTTTTTCCTGGTTTTCCTCTGGGAGTAGAAACTTTTGTAGGAGTTCGTAGGAACAGAAACTGAACCGTCAATTAGAGGCTGCTCCAGCCAAGTAAATATTTAGTTTGAGTTCTGTAGGATGCTGGTGGAGATGCTGCAGAAATGTGAATTGTAGCAAGCAGCAGCCTGCAACAGTCTGAAGTGTTGTTTTGTCGTGTGCTCTGCAAATCCACGGCCTGTGTGTCTGTGTTTTGTGCCAGTGCTTGCCATCGGATTGAAAAGCTCTGAAAATGAAGTCTCATATGCAGATAATACAGGGAAAGAGGAGGATTTGTTATCTGAGCTTCGAAGTCTCTTACTGAACTGCAAAATGCCTTCGAGGGGCTGCCTCCCCGAGGGTGTTTTACTGCAGAAATGAGAAATCGAATGGAAAAGTCATTGCAGTTCAGTGCTCCACCTGAATAATGCAAGAAATGTGTCTGATCCGAGCGGGTGCTGTGTAATACGAGGTAATGTTTGCTACCTGCTAGCACAGAATGTGACCCAGTGATTTGTTTCACTAGGCAGTTCTTGGCAGAACACCTGGTGCTGCCTTTTTGGAGTATAAGGATGAACGTGAGGTGGTTGAAGTCATGGTTATGAATCTCTAAAGAGTAAATTCTTAAACTTGTGAGCTTGAGGTGAGTGCTTTCAGTGGCTGAAGGTGTGATTTCAGTTTAGATTTAATATGACCTGTAGATGTAGATCTCAGTTTAGACTTAATATTACCCATACCTTAATGCGATTACACGTAGGATGACCTGGCCTAACACTGTATTTTGCTTTTTTCTCCCTTTTAAATGGGAGAAATAGATGGTGGAGCTGTAAAGAAAAATGCATCTGGTTAGCCTTCATTCCATTTTGTGTCCTTAATTGTTCCACAATGTCCCTTTTCTTTCTCCTCCTGAAGTGTCTTGAAACAACTGCAGTTGAAAGCAGAAATTCTTCAGCATTATCTCTTCCCAGCTGCTTGGTGCAAGAAAGCCAGGAGCGTCGTGATAACTTCTTACTGGTTTGCAGAAGCTTAGAAGAAACTTTTCAGTCCTGCCTTTATAAGCAGTTCAAAGGAATGGGGGGACTCAGACCTTTCAGGCTTACAATCGAGTTGGAAGAATTTGGCCAAAAAATGCAGTCTTTAACGTAGAGCGGGCAGTCACGCTGCAGTCAGATGATCTGCTGGATGTTACTGTGTTAATTACTGACCAAAAAAGATATCGTGTGTGGTTGGCTAGGGGCAGGAGCTTGCTAGAGCAGCCTGCTTGGACTTCAGCACCAGAGCTTCCAGCACTTAAACTTCTCCTTCGTGCTCAAATTGAGAAACTTTTGCTGTTGATTCCAGCTTTACTCCTTTCTTGTGAAAAAGGTGGATTATGATGGGGGGAGGCAAACAAAACCCAGCGTGGATTTCAGTGTAACAGGCGGGTGCAGAGTCAGATGTGCCTTTTTGCCTGGGACATGAAATGTCACTTCTGAAGTGATGCTTCACAGCTCATCCCTGAACAGTTTCACTCTACACCAGCCACAAGGAAGAAAAAAAAAAAAAAGCTCATCAGCTGCTTGACTATCAGCCAGCTAGGAGGTAAAAAGTTGGGGCTGCTCCTGTCGTGATGTTCACAGGTCTGACTGAGCAGCTGCAGGAGGCTTTCTTCTGGAGATCACCTGTGAATTACTTCCAAATTATTGGAGAAAACTACATGTGGTGTTTTGTGCCTGTAAGGGGACCAAGTAGCACTTCCATCTCTAGTAGCAAGACCAGCGTTTTCCCAGGAAGTTGTTCAGCTCTTGGGCCCCTACTATTGATAACTTGATGTAGAAAAGAATTCTGCTCTCTGGGTAATGGACAGGGGAAAAAAAAGCCAGCTGTTACAGTTACTAGGAGCTGTACTCAGTTAATTTTCTTCTATCAGAGGTTTTAATTCCAACTCAGTGCTGGAAAATTGTGTTTGTGTGCCCTGTTGTGCTTAACTCCTAAGTGGGTTTCAAAGGCGAGTGACTTAAAGGCTTTGAATGTGTTGCTCAGGAGGGTGCGTTTCGGGGAGCTGTGAATGTGGACGTGGTGGTAAGAAGGGAAGGGGTGAGCTGTGTCACTGTGCGTAGCCACGAACGTTATCAGGCCAAAATCTGGGTAACCCAGCATCTTCTGTGTCTTTCAGCTTGTAGCCATCTGCTGTCAGGTGATGAAAGCTGTGGAGTGGAGCAGCAAAGAGTTTTCAGCCCCAAAGCTCAGGCAGAGCAAATGTTCAGTGAAACTTCACAGGGCCATTCTGTAGCCTTCAGTCACTGGACTGGTTCCACGTTGAGCCACATGAAGCTTCCTTGCTCTCCATCACCTTTGTTTACACCCGGTGCTGATAAGGACTTGTCAGGCTAGATGTGGGCTGGTTTCGTGGAAGGCACGTTGGTATTTCCAGTAGTTGGGTAAAACCATCGTGAGGCCAGGATGTATTTTCTCTTATCCCAGTATTGCTCAAGCAATTGGTTTTCCCTGTCCTAAACATTCTTGGCAGGGAGAAGTCCCTTGTTTTGACTACTGAAGATGAAAACCAGACTGAGGAATTGAAGGACTTCAGCCAGCCAAACGAGGCTCTGAAGCAAACACCTAGGGGTAGGAAGTCCCCCAGAAATCTTTGAGTGTGAAACCACATCGTAAGATTTCCCTTCCATAACTTGCCTGTGATGGAAAGGGATTGAACTCGAAGACTGTGAAGGGATTTTTTTGGGTTTATATTCTTATTCTGTGGTTCTTACTGTAAAGAAGTAAGTAGCTGTACAAGAAACTTCCCATTGAGCTACATTTATTTAAATAATGTATGCTGAACATCGAGGAGTCGTGGAGCTTTTGGTGTTTCTAGTAGTTGGATGAGCTTGAGATGCTTACCTCAGAAACGTGTTACCGCGCTGTGTGAAGCCAGGATACAAAGGAATGGAAGTCACAAGTGAAGTGAACTGCAAAGCAAGAGGTGGAAAGAACTTTCCAGGAACAAAATCACTTCTTGTCTGAAAGTATTTCTGGTTTTGGTAGTAAATCCCAGCTTATTTTTAGCAGTCGGAAGCGACGATCCAGGGTAATTAAATACCTCAGGTACGCACATGCTTTTGATATTTGATGCCATCAAAGCGAGTTGAGGTAAAGCAACATGAGGTGAATTAGAACGAGCTGAAAATTTCCAATTTCCTTGCTTTAAAGATGCACGCAGCTCATAAATAACGTGGGCACTGTGGCATAGACGGCTGATTGAAGGTGTTGGCAGCTGAGTTTGCGAGGCGTTGCATGTGGGAGAAGTGAAGAAACCTGCTCCTTGGGCTTGTGGCCGCACACGTACCAGTTCTGCAGTGAAAGCAGTCTGCAAAAAGCATCTCTTCTGGAGGCAGCTTTCTGTTGCTATTGTTACATACTCCAGTGAGTAATAAGAAAACAAATCTGACTCTTAAATATTTGACTTCCTCTTTCCTACGAAGTGTGCTGGGGGAAATTTGAAAGGCAGATGGAAAGTGGTGCATTTGAATGCTGCTTTCACTTCTCTCTGACACACACGGTCTACAAACACGGAGCGGGGAGGGAAGAAACCCTCCAGTAAAACACCAACGTGGGAGTGTTGACCTGGTGATCACATACACTGCTTTCTCCAGCTGCATCGAGGTCTGGCACTTCACAGAGACAGATGCCAGTTAGGGGGAAGTAGCTGCTGTGAAACTGGAACTGTAGCCCTAAAATTGCAACTAATCTGGTTTAGGTCTGCCTGTTAATCTGGGGCTAGATTATTGCTTTGTATAATGTACTTTCCCCCCCCCCCCCCCCCCACTTAAGAGTGTAAGTGTGTTTTGTAGGCTGATTTCTAAATATGATCTGTAGGAGACAGCTCCGTCAGCTGTAGTAAATCAGATTTGATGCTTTATTTAGGAAATACAGAGGGGGGGGGGGCATCAGAAAATATTCTTAACTGGGTGAAGGAAAGATTTCCATAATTGATAAAGACTCATTCCATATTTATAAAGAGAGGCTTACTGCTCTGCCCTCGGTTTGTCATCCTCTAAGATCATAAACATTAATAAGCTTCAGGTTATTATTAATCAGCACGTGCTGTTCCTTGTGTAACATGTTGCATGCCTAAAATTAGGCGGTCCTTTAGGGTCAGAAGGGCCTTTGCTTTGGTTTTGTTGATGCTCGGCTCCATCAGGCCGTGTGTAATTTTTTTGGGTCATCCTTCTGAGCATCATGTTCTCCTCTGGAATACCTGGCTCGTTCCCACAGCTCCCGTGTGTGAATGCTGAGCTGTCTGAGGTGAGGTTAAAGGCTTGAGATTTCTCCAAAGTGTCACAGAGCTGTTTGTGGGGTGAGGCTTGTACCTCTTCTCTCTCCTACCCCGTGGTAGGGGTCCCTTCTTGCATCAAAGAAGTAGTTCTGGGTTTGGTCTCTCCTCTTGCGAGGGAGTAAATATTTATTTAGGCAAACTCCAGTAAGGAGCAGCTGTCTTTTTAGCTGCTTCTTAAAGGTGTTTGTTTAAGATGAGAGTATTTTATGTGTGTAATCCCTTGTTATTTGTACCTTAAATAAGCAGCCAGCAAGAGGGGCTTTGTCTGGCCAGTGGGGTCGGTGCCTGTAGGATTTTCTCAGCCTCAGAGCAATATTTTCGTGCACACCAGGAGTTCTTGCTCTTTGGAGTTGGGTTGTTTGCCAGCTCGCTTGGGCTGTTGCTGTTGTGGTGACCATAACCAAACACAGCTGTTGAAATAATACAGAGACGGAGCTTGATTTGCCTAAGCCCCTGCGTGGCCTTAGGATTTTGGTATTGAATCCTTCCTGCTAACGTTAAATTGAAGTAAATTGTGTTTTTATCACACCAAACCATCCTGGTTGTATCCTGAGACTGAACAGCTGTGCCTTCTGGCCCTGTCCCTACCTCACCTTTTAAATAAGAGGCTCTTTCAGCCTCTTCCTGCAGCGATGAGCACAGATCGATTTGGGATGTGGGAAGAAGGATGAAGATGGAGGGGACCAGTGAAAAGAGTGAACAGTGAGCCTGCACTACATTTCCATCCTCTTCTTGGTTGTCTCCTTGGTTCTGACTCTAGGAGAGTGATGTGGATTTTTGGTGTGAGATAATAATGTACAAAAAGGAAGTTTCTTGCTGCTGTATGGTCGCTGGCTGCTCACCCCATCGCTCTGAGGTACAGCTTGGTTTCTGAGGTGCTCCCCAGGGTAAAGTCAGTTACTTAATGAGGAAAAGTCTTTGTGGCCTTGCTCAGAAGGGTTGAAGTGAGGAAAGACCAGAGGGTTTAGTTCCTTTTAAAAGCAATATATAACCATTCTGCAATTATCTAATAGTTTTCTGATACTGCTGTTGCTGTTTTAGTTGGCATCAGAAGCGTATTAGAGGTTGTGCCACAGACTGCCATGTTGTGTTGAGATCGTGAAGGGCTCCTTTGCTTTCCAAAAACAATTTTTCTCCATCTGTGTCTACATATGCCGTGTCAAATACGGAGCCTTTCCTTATTCCTCCTTCTCCCTGAACCAGAAGGGGAAGACTCTGTCATTTGGACAGCATCTTTAACGTGCTGACCGCTCGTGCTGAGCTTCCCAGTGCAGGGACAGGAGGAGCTGTTGCAGAAATGGATGAGTGGAAACCTTCAGCGAGTCTCACCGTGCTCAAACGAGAGCTTCAGAGGTTTCAGACCCTTCAAAAGTCTTTCAGATGCTTGCAAGTGGTTTAAATAAAAAAAAAAAAAAAAAGGAAGCACTTTCATTTAAGGAACTGTAAACTACAATCCAGAATTAAACATCTGTGCAAATGTTGAGGCCATGATGAAAGTAGTCTTGTGCTCATTTAATTTAGGTAAATAGCACTGCACAGAGCCAGCGTGTCTCGTTCCTTCCATCACATCTCAAAGGATGTGAGAGAAGAGTTGTCTTTTTATGCATGTTTTATTTTCACAGGAAAAATGCAGCTACAGTCCTGCAGTGTCTATGAACTGGTGTGGGCCTCAGGTGTTACTCGTACAGGTATAAAAGGCAGTTGTCAGAAGGAAATTTAATTATTTAAAAAGGCAAAGAAGCTCCTGAACTGCTGCTGTATCCCATCATTTGTCATGAGGAGACTGAGATACGAAGGGGGTGCAATTATAGGGAGATCAGCAAATGGCTTGCTGACCATATTGATGTTTTTTGACCTAGTGGTGGTTGTGTGAGGGCCTCGCTGCCTCCAAGTGTGTGCTGAAAAGATGTTAAAACAGAATTCCCCAAATTCCTTATGGTTTGGCCTACAGAACTGAATAGCAAACGCTTCTGCTTTGCTCCTGAAATAGACCCAAAGTCCTGTTTGATTCTCTTGACTCAGAGCTGTCAAAAGATGAACTGTGGAAAGTGAAGTTGCAAAACCTCTACGTAGATCTTCCCAGCAAGCATGTAAATCAGAGGACAGCATTTTCTTGTCATTCTTTGAGTACTACAAGCAGGGGTTTCAAGTAGCCATGCAGCTGAAAAGCTTTGCTCTTGAAGGCTTTGCCTACTGCAGCAAGCTAGGCCAGCCCTTTTGGGAGGTCTGAAAATTTAAGGCAGGCTGAAAATGCATCAAAAATTGATGCTGTATGAATTCGTGTCTACCTTTTGACTGCTGAGTACTCGGGTCACATGGCTGCTGCTCAATATTCACACTGGTGCAGGTAAGGGAAAGCAGGTAGATGGTGAAAATCCGGGGAATCCGCATGTTGTGATATCAAGGTGGTGTGATGACAAATAATGCCCATGTTGGCTAAATACAGCTTGTTATTTTGATAAACTTGTTAGAACTCAAGCTTTTATGCTTTAAAGGAAATGGAAAAAAAAAACGACTGAGAGCCATGCAAGTGTTCAGCCCCACACAGCTGATCTGAAAAGCTCGGTTCTGTCGAGTTTGAAATAATGAGATTTGCTGCAGTGACATTTCTGTTCCGAGCTAATCTTTGCACCCTGCTTTCATGCTAAAATAGCTGGAAGGATTTTGCTTAAATTCTTCCAGAGTCACTGCGGGTCATCAAGCATGCGAGCTAGGAAAATCTTAAGGAAGCTGGGGGAAACGGGGAATGTGTGGCAGCTTGTGCAGAGGTCAGGCTTGATCCTGGCCTGGAAAGAATTCACGGAATATTTCTTTTAAAGAAAGGCAACAGGCTGAAAAATGGAGAGAGTGTCTGAAGGCAAAGACAGCATCTTGGTGTTAAAAATTTTTACAGGTAGGGTACCCTATTTGTGGCTAAATAAACAGAATTGGTGGTGAGGCTGTAACCCCTGTTGAAAATCTTTTATATTATAACTTTTGGAGAAAAATGGATCGCTTTTCAGGTAAGCAGGCCGCTGGGAGAACCCCCAGGGCTGAGTTGCTTTTGGCAACGCCGTGCTCCTGAAGTCATTTCTGTAAGTTTAGGCTTTGCTTGTTCAGGATGGCTTCCAGCCTTGTCACACTGGTTTCACCCCGGTGTTTACACTGTATGGAAAGACAAGGTTGTGCCCTCCCTGTCCTCCCCCATCTGCTGGTCCTTTCTTGAATTAGGCAAAATTGAGCTTGTAAGATGCCTTGCCCTTGATATGGGTTATGTGGGGTGTCACTGGGAATTATTTGATAGTATCAAAGTGGAGGGGCTGTGAGGATGATGGTTTTTTATAAGCCCATAGCTGGTTTGGAAAAATTCTTCTTGGCCAAATTTAAACTTCCTTCAGGAAGATGTGTTCACGTTTACTGGGTCCCTGAACAGTTAGATTATCCCAACAACTTGTGAATCCCGCTCAGGAGCGTGGATGCAGGCAGGATGCTGACATCCCTGTAACATCTGGAGGAGTGCTAACGTATCTGCGAAGAGCAAGAACTCCTGAGCAGGTTTGTTGAAAGAGTGGATGTGAGAGAGGGCAGTAGGAGAGAGGTGAGGGATAAAAACCAGCAAAGCCTCTCCCTTTTCCCAGCAGTTCATCCCAGGGCTAGTAAAACAGGCTCCATGGCAGGAAGAATGGGCTGAATGTTGCCCAAATTTATCATCTGAGCTTCCCAGTTCGTGGCTGGAGCCGGAGCTGGTGTTGAAATAGATCAGCAGCAGAGACAGCAAACTGTCTGCGTTCTCCTCCAGCCTGCACAGAGCTCTGTTTGCTTCTGGGGTCACCGGATTCTTGTGAGAGAATAACAAAGTGATGCAGACGGGGCAGGAGTCAGAACTCTACGTTCCTGGTTTTGCTGCCCATTGTGTGACCTTGAGCAAATAATGAGGAAATGCCAGGAATGCTTGAGGTGCTTATAGGTAGTCCCTGCTCCTTGTGGCTCCCTGAGCAGCTGAGTTCAGGCTACAGCAGTGCACAGCTCCTCTGTTTTTTGACTCTGTCCCTCTTCTCTGCTGCCCTCTCCCCCATTTCTGCAGGGATGTTGTTCATGGTAAGGGATTGTTAGCCATATTCACTTGTGTTTTTGTTGGATTAGCGTTATCGTTCCAGCTCCTCAAGCCTAAAGGGAAGCAGAGCGTGGTGTCTGGATCAGTTTAAGCTGCTGAATTAAAGAAAAAATTTATCCTTCCTCTTCTCCTGCTGTTCACTGCTTTTGTGGTGGGTGCATCTGTGGTGAGCTGAATTGGAGGAACCTGCTTGAGTTTAAAACTAGCTCTTTTTGCTCGTTTTACCTTGGCTGCATTCTCTGACCCTCACCACGAAACAGCACAAACCCACAAGAAAACACTGAGGGACGGAGGGCAAACAGCTGGATCTTCGTGGTGGTATTTTAGGTACTTCCAGGTCGTGGTATCTGTGTGTGGAGGGAGGTGAAGCGTGAAGGGACTGGGTGTTTTCAGGCCTTGAAAGCTCAGAAGACTTGGTAGGCCGAAGAGCTGTGGGATCATCTGGTGAAAAAGCAGAGCATTAACAAGGATGTTGGTCAAAATGCTTTATTCTGCAGCGGCCTGACTTGTTTATGGCCTGCGGTAAATCTGGAAGGATTCCCGGAAGGTCATTGAATAGGAACAGCAGATACATTAACCAGCTGATAATAGTTCTTCAGAACGATGAAAACAGAGTGCTTTCCTTAAATAAAAAGAGACCCCTGACTTTTGAGAGGATCTGGTCATCACTGTGCATGGAAAGTCCCGCTTTGTAGCAGCTCCAGAACTAATTTCTTTCATGTAGGTTAAAGAAACTGGAGACGGGTGGTGAGTGGTGCCCCTCAGGGGTTGGTGTTGGGACTGGAGCTGTTTAACAGCTTTGATGTGGTCAGTGGGATTGAGTGCATCCTCAGCGGGTTTGCTGATGGCACCGAGCTGATGATGTGATGCTCAGGGGCTGGGAGAGCTGGGGGTGGTGGGCCTGGGGAAGAGAAGGCCCCGGGGGCAGGAAAGCTGGGGAGGGACTCTTGGTCAGGGCTGGGGGGACAGAACAAGGGGCAGCGGCTAGAGCCTGGCAGGGGGGAGGCTTCGGGAAGAAATTGGGAAGAAATTCTGCCCTCTGAGGGTGCTGATGGCCTGGCCCAGGCTGCCCAGAGTAGCTGGGGGTGCCCCAGCCCTGGCAGTGCCCAAGGCCAGGCTGGGGGCAGGGGGCCCTGACCATGGCAGGGGGTGGAATTAGGTGGGCTTTAGGGTCCCTTCCAACCCAAACCTTTCTGTGTCTCTGTGACTGTAGAAAAACTACGTAGCAGCTGCTTCTACTCAATTACATCTCAGGCTAGCAGTTAAATCAAATGATAATAAGGCCTACCGTGCAATTTCCCTACTTCGTTAACTTTCTTGTGAAGTGCAATGGCTGAGGACAACCGTGGCAATCAAACAAACTCTCATGTCACAAACCCTAACGTCAGCTGCTCGACCTGCTCCTGCTCCACCACCGCACCAAGCAGCGATCCAGACTCGCCGTCACCGGGGCTGCGCGTGCCAAATCCAGAGCTGCAGGAGAAGTTAAATTTCCTTTCTAATGCTGTCACTTCTGCCTGTCAGAGCTTAGCTAAATCAGGGCTCTGGTGAAAAATAATATTTTTACAACGAGAGATCTTATTAAGATGCCTAGCGTGGTGGCTGAGATCTTCGGCGTTGCGTTGCTGATAGACTGCGAGCTGTTTGAGGAGCCCGTGGTGAGAATTATCTGTCCTTATCTGCATATTTTGCTTATCTTATTTTAAGAAAGCAAATCCTGAGCAATCAGCTTGTGAGCACAGCTGGCCTCTTCCAAGTTCTGTGACTCAGGAGGTTGCCAAAGCCTTTTTTTATATATATATTATTTTTTTTTTTTTTTAGCGGTGGTGTTTTGATTTTAAATTGGGCTTTCTGGAACGGCTCTTTTGGAATGGTTGCAGAACATCTCATCTGCAAGCGATCCCTTCTTGAGACGAAGATTTTTTGGCACTTTTATAACCAGAACAATGAGCTAAAACGTGTCTCTAATGAGAAATGACTACTTTTTCCTGCTTCACCTGAAAATAAGAGGATTATTTGCACCTGTTGTATTCAGGGTGAAGTGTAATGGGTCACTTCTTTATAAAAACTGGCTTCTGCACTTCACAGTGCCTGGCTGTGAGCTGCTTTTCCCTTGGCTTCTGAAAGCCCCAGGCTGTAGCCTCACCTGTAGCTGAAGCTGTTTCTCGTAATGAAAATTACGAGACAGATAGGAGGTAAAACTTAGCAGAGATTTGAAAACACCTCGGAAATAAAGGTCACTGTCACAGGACAGCTGCAAGGCTGCGAAGGATTTTAGCGCCAGTTTGACTCGTCTCTTGGATTTGCCTCTGTAGCTGATGGTCTCCTGGCTAAAGCTAATTATCTTCAGTCAGGGGAGGTTAATTAGCTCCGAGAGCTGCCTCCGCAGAGCTCCGAGGGAATCTGAATAATGCGATGTGGCATCCGTGATGTCGTGGGCAACTGGGAGGTGCAACTGGGAAGTCGCACAGCACGGAGATAAGAACTTGGCTGAGGTCTTCAACATGCAAGTGGAAGTTATGATGCTTGAGAGCTTTTTGAAACTATATAATAAAGGAGGAGGAACTGGTTTGACTTCACTTGAGGGTTACTTCGTTGTAACACACTGCTTGAACCAGTCACACAGTGAGCTTGCAAGCCTAAAAGGACCCAGAGAAAGTTGCCCTCTTTGGGTGTTTTGGTATCAGAGTTGCTTTTAGGAAGTGGGCAGGAGAACTGCACGGCTGTGAGATCTGAAATAATGTACAAAGGTCCATATATTTTTTAAGTGAACCTTATTCTTCCAGCTGACATTCTTGATACCAATTTCTAACAAAAAAAAAAGTGTAGCCTTGCAATTAAGCTGCTTACAAGATTACTATTTTTTAAATTTTATATCACATGCATATACTAGTAAGCAGTTGTGCTGTGATGTTTCTTGGCATCCTTTCTCAGGCCCTGTTTTTACAGTCTTAAGTCGTAAATAAGACTCCAGAAACAAGGCTGGAGCTTATTCACCAGTGGCTGTGGATCTGTCATGTGAATAGAGACGTGAGAGTCCTCCTTCCAAACCTGATGCTGGCCTTTCAGCCCTTGTTAAAAACCCAGGACAAACTGCAGGCAGACAAGTTGCTGCCTCTTGGTTTTGCGAGCGTTTCAAGTCCTCTTCTGGCAGATGCAGGAGGGTTTCTCTGAAGGTGGATCCGGACGGGCAGCCTAACACTGTTTTTGGGGAGAAAGCAGCATGCTGTGAAAGGAAGCATGGGGTAAAAGAATGTATTAAACCAGTTGTTTGAGGCTTGTAGGTGGTTTGTGGCCATCCCAAAAGGACAGGGAGCCATTTGTCCACATCCCTGAGGTAGGTGGGGGAGACACTGGTAGGCTGAGAGATTTTGGGAGCAGGGTTTTGCAGTACCATGCTGGAGGGTTTGGGGAGAGCTTCGTGCATCCAAAGTGGCAGCTTGCTGAGAGTCTGTGCTATGCACGCACAGGTATTCAAAGTTTAAACAAGAAGCAAACCTAAGCAATAATTTCAGAAATACTAGACTGCCCTACAGAATTGCTTGAAGTAGTTGAAATGAACGATAACTTGGTAAGGATCTCTACGTGCTTTGTTTTTCATTTAAGGATGCTGCAACAGTTTCTGCGATTGCTGTGACTTCAGGAAGCTTTATCCAACCAATTTCACATGGTTCTGGACTTGGTGGTGGATTATGTTAGAGATTTATCTGCTAGTTTGTGTTGGAAATAATTAAAAAGCACTCCTAATGTGCAGAACACCTGGGTGATATTGCTGCCATTCAGTGCTACTGGTGTCACATATGGATGGGAAATAATTAATAGTTGAGTTGTATGTGTTGAGTAAAAGTTACGTACAGGACATGAAGAATAGCTTGTTTTGTGTATCAGCATTGCTTAATCTGAGCTCATGGGGGATTGTTGTTGCTCGCCCAGACAGTTTATTGTGGCTTTGCTGAATGCTTAATATTCACACTAGCTTTTTGCCAAAAAAAAAAAAAAAAAGTGAAAAAGTGGAGCGTCTGGTGTTTTTGTGACAACAATGCTTTGGAAATCGTTAAAATAATTAAAAAAAAAAAAAAGTAAATAATGTGATCTCACACCAAGAAATTTCTTTTTTCCTCCTTTTTAGCGCCGACTTCGTCATCTTAGGAATATTGCAGCGCGCAACATTATCAATAAGAATGGCTATCGCCTCCTGGATACGTACTTCACTCTTCACCTGTGTGATAACACCAAGATATACAAAGGTAAACTGGGCTTCTTGCCAACTCTTTTTACCAGTTGGAATTCTGCTAATTTTCTGTCCTTTTCAGGTCTTGATAACCTGCTGCCATTATTTGCTTCATCTACACTAATGGTGGAAAAGAGCTCTTTAGCTTCCTGAGCCTCATAAAATCTTACAGGGTAGGTAGGGAAGGAAGCAAAACAGGTGGCAGCTCTGGTAGAGCTTCTTAAATAAACCTATTTTTGTTGCCCTCCTTTCCCCCAGCCAAAAATTGGAGTTTAAGGAACTTCGGCGCTTCCAAGTGTGCAGAAAAGCAAAAGCTTTTGGAGCAGGAGTAGCTTTGTGTGGGAGAGAGCATTCTGCTCTGTGGGTACCAGATATTTTACAGAGCATACACCAGCACTTGCTACTATCGAAGACTGACAAAAATAGCATTGTCAGCCAGTGACAAGAAGCATCCAGTCATCTGTGCTGCTTTTGATAACTGAGTGTTAGATTCCATTTTTCTCTATTTTTTTTTTTCCATCCCAGCCTATAGCTCCTCATTATGGAGAGATGTTATTAAAAATATATTTTTATGCTTTTTTTGATACTACCAATGCTTGGAGCTTTGCAAGTGACTTTTGTTGCTTCCACATTTTATTTCCAGGAGTAGAACCTTGCTTTTTGAAGATGCTGTTGTAAGAATATGTAACTCTTGAGCCTCCTGCTTGGACTTTCTTGTGGTGGTTGGTCGAACCTGTAATTGATTTCTGCATCTGAAGTGTGGTTGTCAGCCTGTAGTTGTCCACTTAAAGGCTTCAAGCTCTTTTTGGCTGGGAGAGCCAAGGTTCATGTGTCAGCAGTTGCTTATTTCCACTTAAATATAGGTTTCTTTGTACCTCTGTGAGGTGATTTGGCCATTCACTTTCTAAGCATCCGGAACAGGTCACCCTTGCTCTTCAGGAAAGGAGTGCAATTAGTTTATCCCTCCTGCACTCTTCCAGGAAGGTGTCACGTAACAAACTTGTCACTTTGCAAATGGCAACCAAATGTTGTGAAGTGCTGGAACAGGTTTTTTTTCCCCAGAAACCAAAGGCACAGGAATTCCTCAGGATCATCTTGGGTATAAAGATGAACCTTTTACATTTAAATAGTGACTTCTAGTAACTAAGTGTCAGTGGGTAGTTTAAAATTAAATAAGTTTTTGACTTAAAGTTACTTGTTCTAGCTTTTTTATTTCAAATATTAAGATTTATATCAGTGTTTAAACTAATTTAAAGATATCTTTTACTTTTTTTCTTTAGAGTTTTATAAGAGTGAAGTGATCAAGAATTCTCTGGTAAGTTAGTTTCATATAAGAAAACCTTTCCTTTTGAAATTGTTGTTTGCTGCAATATATAGGTTTCTCTGCAGATGCTGTGACCATTAAATGCATATTTTTACTCTGTTTCTGTTAGGAGCATCACGTTCATTCTTTTCAGGTTCTTTCCACAAGGGTTGGAATAGAGTGGGTGACTAGGAGAAATGCATGGTTTTTATTCCAGCTGTGGAACAAGGGCCTGTTGATACCTCTGCATTTGGGACTAAACACTCCAAAGGCAGAGCATTTTCCTGTGAAAACTGATCAGTGTTCAGGTTAAGCTTTACAGTATATCAACCCTTTAAATGCTGAGAATGCCAAATAAGCCAAGTAATGTTAGCTGAATTTTAACTCGTCCCAGTAAATCTATTTCTCTCACTGAAGTATTCTTTCAGTGTCTGGGAACTGAATGTGTCATGCCTAAGGTCTGTTTACAGTTCATCCTTTTTTTTTTTTTTTTCCTGTTCTCTCTGGTGTTAGCAACAGAAACAGCTGCTTTTATTTAAATGTCTGCAATTTGCTTATTCAAGGGTGATTGTATATCACTTGCTGGGTGTACAGATTC
Source organism: Aythya marila (assembly GCF_965140915.1). NCBI lineage: Eukaryota > Metazoa > Chordata > Aves > Anseriformes > Anatidae > Aythya > Aythya marila. Next base: position 2,409,483 of record NC_139042.1, read on the forward strand.
ATTAGAAGTGTCGTGTAGTTTAGCAACCATGGTGTAGAAGCAGAAACAAGGCATAATGTCCCAGATAAAGGGAGAATCAGACAGTGCTGTAGGATATACCACTAGATTCTTTGAAAATCCCTTTGTTGTGTAGGTGAATGGTAAGGAACACCTACCTGCATGTATAAATAAATGTGTATTCTCTGCAGAGCTAATAGGTTTAAAAAAACAGAGTATGTGAACGTTTTATTTACTAAATTCTCCACTTAAGAGCTGCGGAAGGATCAGAACTGAGTAGTTCACTACAACAGAGAAGGGGTAGGTCTCTGGGAGTAGGATGTTGCAAGTGTTGGGCAAGGCAGTCTGAAAACCTGCTGAACAGTCTCCAGTGTCTGCATCAACGAGGTGGAAGTGCACCGTTAGAGCACACTGGGCTATAAATGCTTCGAAAGCCTCCTGAATGGAGGAAAAGCTGTCTGCATCTGCAAGGCTCTTACCTTGCTCAAGCTTGTATTTCTTGAGACCTTCAGATTTTCAGTTCTGCCTATTCCACATCAGGAAAATGAATAACAAGAAGGGAATTCAGTTGAAGGAAACAGATGACAGGAATCTATATAAAAGGTGTAGCACTGAGCAAATTCCATACATCTTCTATGGGCCTGGTATTAACAGCCTGGTGTTTTTGCTGAGTAGCTACCAAACATCTCTTTTCCTTAGGGAAACTTCCTTAAGTTTATTCCTTCTGTGAAACTTACTGGCTAGCTTTACTCCTGCTTTTGTTGTGGAGGAGTTTCCATCTTTGCGAACAGAAAATCAAGCAAGGGAGGGATGTATATATATATTTTTTTTCCTATTTCTGCATTTTGGACACCCAGTGGTTTAAGGCCTGGGGAAGTCCAAAAGTTGCATACTGGCTCTTGCCCCTATCAGTGTTGGATTGACTCTGTTTTGGTTGTAGCTTGAGCCAATTACAACAGATTCTGTAAGTCCTTATTTAAATGTTATCAGACGTGAGTCAGTTCTTGGAGTGCTTCGTGTTTGCAAATCTGGGTCCAAGTGGAATAGGAGGAAGGTCATCATTCAGCTTAACATATGCTACTTTCTTGCTGAGATGCAAGCTTGATCCCTCAGAACAAAGAGGAGCTCTTTGTGGCAACACTTGGGGATTGCCATCAGCATTGGTCAAAGAGGAGGAGAATGGAAACAAATCTGTAAATAAATTACACCAACTTAATTATTGGGGGAATAGATCAGAGTTTTAATTCAACTCTTGCAATGAAAGCTATACCCTGGTTTTCAGAAGCTAAATTATAACATGGAAAATAATGTTGCTTCCAGTTTAAAAGTTCTCAAATTGGCTGTACTCAATTAATGAAGTAATTCTTCAGTGTTTTGTAATAGAAGGCATCAGAACTCATGGAGTTTCTGCAGTGCTTTACAGAATATAGTATTTAAGATAGGAGTTGTCTTTTGAAAATGAAATAAGAAATCAGCTGTTGCTTTCAACTCTTTATAAACCCTGAAATGCATGATGTTTAAGTGTCTTTTTTTTCTTAAAATCCATGTTTGATATGGGCTTTGCTACATTCTGATATTGTGCTTAGATGTTAAGTCTGCTTTGAGCTTAAGTTGTTCTTATTTCCCTTTGAATACCACCAGAATCCAACGTGGAGGAGTCTGGACTTTGGAATAATGCCCGATCGTCTCGATACATCTGTCTCGTGTTTCGTTGTGAGGATCTGGGGAGGCAAGAAGGAGCATTTCCAGCTTTTGATCGAGTGGAAAGTCAACCTAGATGGCTTAAAGTACTTGGGACAGCAGGTAATGTGGAACAGTTCTCTACTTCTGACTTACAGAAATGAAACAGCTAAATAAATACAGAATATTAAGAAAGGAAATACACATTTGAAGGGTGAACTTCAAAGTCTTATTGTCTAGATTTGTATTAGTTTACTTCAGAGCTTTAAATCCTGACTGGCTGAGTATTTAGTTTGCAACCATTGCTGAGTGAGCCTCCCAAATGATACTGCTAGCACTTGGTGCGTTAAATTGCAATGCAGAAATTGATTCAAGGAAGTAGCAGTGTGATTGTACACACAGTTAAATGAACACAGGTCTTAATATTTGTGTATATTACAGTTCCAGTTCATTCTCCTGGGAATGGCACTGTCAAAAATTTTCATTTTGAAGAGTTTACCTTACAAGGTTTAGAGAGTTGATAAAAGTTTGGTATTTGTCCCTTACTAGGAGCCTTTTGAAAGAGGTGAACAGTGTTTTCTGTGTTAAGTTTATGGTAAAAGTGGCTTAAAAGAAACCTCTATGACACAAATAATAAAACCACAAAAATCTGGTGCCTTTTGAATCATACATGTTCTAATTCCAATGGGTACTTCTGGACTGATTAATTGATGAGATCTATCAGAAGAGCAAGAGTGAGGAAAAACTCGTGGGTTGAGATGAAGACAGCTTAAGTCAAAGCAAAAAGAGGAGGGAAGGTGGAAAACAACACAGAAGGGATGCGAAAGTAGTCACTCACCACCTCCCACTGACAGACTGATGCCCAGCCAGTCCTTGAGCAACAGCTGCTGTGGACAGACTGAGCCCTAATTTTTATTTCAGAGGGTGATGGTTGTGTGGCACGTAACTTCCCTTTGGTCACTTCAGGTCAGCTGCCCCCTCCCAACCTGCTGCTGCCTCCCCCAGTGAGTAACTGCAGGGGTGGAGTGGGAAACAGAGGTGGCCTTGATGCTGCATGAGCACTGCTCAGTGATAGCTGAAATACTGCTGTTACCAACGCCGTTTTACTCACAGATCTAAAAGACAGCACCATATGGACTGCAAAAAAGAAAACTCCCTCCCAGCCAGACCCTGTATCCCTCAGTATAGTGTCTTTTAATATTCCCTTTGTTTTTATTCAACAGAAGAAATGGCTCCCTAAAGAATATTCCCTAGTGCATGCTTTTATTTGAAATAACGTTCTTTACATGAACAGCAAAATATTAGACACAAAACTAGTTCAGTATTACAGCTATTATGACCCCAACAGCCTATTTCTGAGGTTTTAGGTTCATATCACGTACATGCCAGTTACTCTTGAGGCTTCTTTGATTCATTTGCTGGTCTTTTTTTTTTTTTTTTTTGATAGCCTGAAATGCAACAGTAGGCAAGATGCTCTGGCCGCTGTTCCTTATCTCAAGGTAGAATGGCTGAACATAATCTGTGACTGTTACTAAAGCTGTAAAGCAAATGTTTTTTTCTGTGGTTAAATTCACTTTTCTGTTTCATCTGCTCCTGGAATTACAGGTGCTGAGAAACTGCTTGACCATCAGTCATACAGAGCAATTTATGCTCAGCTGGAGTGTAAAACCATATTAAGTTGACCTTAAAATGATTTTTCTTCTCTTGTAGATACATGCAAGAAACCCAAACGAAATTATTTTTGGTCTCAATGATGGTTATTATGGAGCTTCATATGAACAGAAGGTGAGGATCTCTTATTTGTTCTGGCTTTTTAGTGCTGGTGACAAGCTGAAATTCAACTTCTAAACTTAAATTTTCACACTTGAGCACTCAGAACATTAAAATGCTTTGTTTTGAGGAGTGTTTTTTTTGACATGACAGAGGTGTTATCTCACTTCTGTTGCTTGGACAGTTGGAGCTATACATGGAAGACTTAGAGCTTAGCATTTTAGGTCAAAAGAAATCCCGATTACTGCAAATAAGCTTTGAGACTTTACTGCTTGAGGCAGACACTTCATTCACACTTAAAGCATCTTGAAAATGGTGGGTTATTGAGACTGATTTTCATGGTGAATATAAAACCGCATTAAGTGGTGGTTATTGATCTTAAAACCAGAATTTGTAGCTCTTAAATTGAAGCTATTTGCCCTATTGCAACCATTTCACTGTAACATTTGTTTGTCTGGCTAGTGAACGCAGTCAAATTATTGTATAGCAGTGCTGATTACTACACAGAAGATGAAAAAGTTTAAACTTACCTAATATAAAGGGCACAGCTAACAGCTTTTTTTATCCCAAATTGCTGGTGGCAGTGCTGTCCTATGGATAGGTTGTGTAAGGAGTCTGTGGCTGGAGAGAAAATGATTTTTGGCGTAGTTTCTTTGTGTGCTGGAACCAGCAAGGGCCAGTCTTGTGGGGACAGCCAACCCCACGAGTAGCCACTCCTATACGGGGAGAGTGCAGCAAGTGGCAAGGTGGCTGCATGTGCAAAACTCTGACCATATGCAAGCCTTCAAATTGTGTTTGGTATTTTGGTGGTGGTTATTCAGATACAAATGCTATGGTAGGCAGCTCAGGCTCTGCTTTCTGGTGCTGTTAACTCAGTTTTGCTGAAGCAGAATGCAATTTTAATGATTTTATTGTTAGTAATCCAAGCCTGTATTCAGTGTTGGTAACGCCATCCTTAATCTTGCTCCCAGGTGTGTTTTGGTTCTTGTATGTGCTCTTAGCAAAGTTGCAAGTACAGACCTAGTGTATGAAGAACACATCTTTTTTCTGTCCTTCCCTATAACTTATTCTAGCTGCAAGAGCTAGAAACTTATTTTGTCATCCTGTTCTTGAGCTTTTTGTCAGTTCCTCAACCTAAATATCTTCTGGTATAGTACGTACCTCCTATATGTAAGTGACTTGTGTGCAGTTCATGCCCAACTTCTTGACTCAATCTTCCTATATCCTTCAGAAGCTCTGTGTTCCTAAGGGGTACTTCTGTCTTAATCTCTTTTGCTTTCTAATTTCCTAATTATTGATGCTGGTTATCCCAAATACAGCCTCACTTTGGTGGGTACACTGACTTGTGTATAAAGCACTACCTGAAACCTTCTGTATGGAGGGTCTTTTTTTTTGTGTCAGGTGTGTGGCTCTGTCACTGTAGAAGCTGCATGACACAGTTTCTGCTTGGCTGTGATTTCTGATTTCTTGGGATGCTTTTTATTTGATGGGGGGGGTTAGGTCTTCATAATAATTCAAGACATAAGCCTCATATTGAAATTTTTGATGTAATAAGTGGATGGGATAACAGTTCTGGTTTCTTTGCGCTGGCACATAATAAGCCTTGTGAAATTAGATGTGTACAAATGCTATTTTGCAAGTCTAATGAAAACCCTGTGCACAAAGACACTTCAGTGTTGGATGTGTCCTCTGTTCTTACACATCTCATTATGAATAAAGTTACAGCATTGTACTCTTAGCTTATTTTTTCTGTGCATTGTTCCAAATAAGCCTGATTATTTTAATAATCCTTTGAGCTACCATTTAAATAGCCAAACTAGATTGATGGATTCTTATAATTAAGTGCCTTTTAATAATAGGGAAACTAAGTTTTTATGGTTATAAATGTCCTTTTCATTCATTAATGCCATTTATGGGCCAAAATAAGGAAATCGTTGGAAGCTGACTAATATTTTGGAGACTTTATGAACTCAGTTTTTCAAAAAGCACCATGGAGGTGCTACTGATCACTACTGGATCCATAAATGCAAGTTCCTATTTGCTGTGTTATCTGCTTATTTATAAATAGTGAGAGGTGGGGGCCTGAAAACAATTGTAGCAGAGCAATCTGAAGCAGAACAGGAACAACTAGCATTGTCACAGCTATTTTAACACTGGAGATGCATTGATCAGGTGGGTGCATCCCTGTTAATCAAACAGCAAGAACAGCATGCCCGTGTAGGAATGCTGTAGTTGCTAAATTGTTAACTTGAAGTGAAAAAAGGTTACACCTTCAAAAAGGAAGGTTATGTCTTCGCTAGGTGATGTACCTTAGTGGTTTAGGACCTTTAAGCCCACTTTTTTTTACAAGGTAACCTCCAAAATACATGTGTGTATGCTCAGAAAGCTTGCTTTGCAGGAGGCTTCTGTCCTATAAAGGAGCAAAATAGAACTGGAACAGAAATTGTAGGTAAACCAGGCACTTACGGTACAGCATTTGTTGTGTTAGCAGGATAAGAGTCCTATCTTTGTTGTTAATAGAACTGACTCTTTAATATTTAATATATGTTAATATAACTGACTCATTTCTTTTTTGCACTGAATGGCAGAAGGCCTTTAAATTCTGTATTCTTGAGAGAGAGATTTGGGATTTTACCACTCTCATCCCTTCTGTCCAGCAGTGACATAGCTTTTCCTGGTACCCAAGGAGAAAACAAACACTTTCTGTGGGTAATGTTCTTAATCAAGTTGTTGTTTTCTTGTAACATTGGATACTTGGATCACGGTGAGAAAAAGGTTGGGAAATGAGGTTACAAAAGCCTTTCTGTGTGCCTTCTGAGCCCTGAAGGGTTTTACTTCTTCGCTGTAGGTATCTCACAGTGCTCATATAACTCCTAGCATTTACAATGAGGTTGGGTAAATGAATGTGTGCTTAAGGTCAAAGCAGCTATTGCAAGCAAATAAGCTTTGACCTTAATCACATTTGACTTTCCACTTAAGCAGAAGCTGGAGGTACAATTTTGTTCAAGATTTTTATTATTTCATATTAAACTGTGCAGTGATTTTGCTAGATGAATTCAGTAGGACTGTTCCTTTTGCAACAACCACGTCTACCTTACTTTCTTGTTTCCTTTAGTTCTGATATGGGACCATTAAAACATTTGTTCATTATTGGTTCCATTCTCCCTGAAAATCAAACAGAGAAACAGTATAGAATTGCTTGAGCTGAACCAACATCTGAATAAGAAATGGATGGGAACTTCAGAGGTCTTTGAAGCTGTCAGTCTGGATTTAAAGTATTCCAGACCCTTGAGCATTCTTCTGAATCCTCTTGGTTTTACCTGAGACTGCATGTTTCTGTGTAGCACTGCTTTTTGGCCAGCTTCAACAAAATAAAGCCAGTATAGCACCTAGACCTTCCTAAAACCACCTTTTTCCTCCTCTTTTCCTCAATGTCTTCCTGGCTTTCAAAAATTTTCAACAATTTTATGTTTACTCTTGCTAGCTAGTAAGACTTGCCCTCTCTCCTGTGGTGATACCTTTTCAGAAAGTGCATTTAGGGAAGCAGGTAAAGCTTTTACTTGGACCAACTTTCTGTTGGTTCCTTAAAGAAATAAAGCAAGAGCTAGCCTGTAGGGCTCTGCATAACTTGAAGCATTTGGTTGTGCCCAGGGACAGACAGAACAGTAAGTTATAATCCAGGGACACTGAGCTGTAGCTATGTTTTCCAACAGTCAAGCAGTAGGACCTTTGAAAAGCTGATCTCTCTCTCTACAGCATGTGGCCTACATCACGTACATCTACCTACAGGTCAGAGGTACCCACATCTACCTACAGGTAGAGGCTGCACAGACCATATTTAGCAGCTAGATCCTGGCCAGTTTCCAGAAGCAGAGCTTTTATGTATGGTTGCAAAGACATGTGCCTGTATCTAATAAATACTGTGGCAGAAAAATAGACAAACTCCAGTTCTAAAGGGTAAGCCTCTGTGATAACTAAATTTTAAACTTTTCATTTGCATCTGCAAGTATCCTCAAGATAGAATAGTTTAGGAGTTTGTTTGGACCACTGTATCTGCTTTGTTGGGCATTTCTTTTCAATACAGTCATACAGCAGGAGAAGGAGAGGCTAAAACATGCAGCTACTGGGAGCTCTCTTCTTCCTGCAGTGACTTCTAGGCCATTCCACTTGTTCTCTGAAAAACTTTGCACTTCACTTTCTGAAGGCAGTGCTTGATGAGATTGAAAACATTTTGTACCATGAAGTCAGTTTTTCACCATTCTAACTGATTCAGGGATTAAGGTGTCTTCCTTTTAAGATTTTTTTTTTTTCTAGGGGATATATGTATGGATTTCAGCATGTAAGATAAATCTAGCATCTTGAGAACAGGATTGAGGAGCTGAGGCAGTGCTGCTACGGTGCCTCTACTACAATATGATTCATATGTAGTGTATAGATCTCCTGATTTATTTAAGTGGAGCCTTATTTTTGGTGCAAAGTCATGTCAGCTGCATGGCCTGTGGCTCATACAGTTGTCAGGAGATGTTGACGTGTAACTCTGCATCTCAGCATCTTGAAATGGAAACGGCCTGTTGAGGCAGGCAAAATATATCTAAATAGGGGTTGTTGCAGTCATATCAGAGCACATCCGTATCACCACTTGAAAAGTTTGCTGGTCATGTGCACCACCTCGGGCTGTTTTATATTGTAGAATAACGCCGCCTTTCTGCAATCCGTTAGGTCTCTGGCAATGCTGCTGGCTTGTTTGACCTAGTTAGAATTCACTTCGTCATGTGAAGAACCAGTTCTGAGAGTTTGTGGCATTTCATGGAATTTGGCATGTCAGGCACAGCCACACAAAGTACGATATTGGACCCTTGTGACATAAAGAATGGCTCTTGGCCTGTATTGGTGTCATGCTTCTAGTGCAGCACGTAGGCTTTGGTCTGCTAGGGATGACGCAGGGTGTTTGTAGCTTCCAGAAACTGGTTCACATCTTTCAAAGCTTCAGATTGCTTTGATCTTTTAAACACGTGGAAGCATGAGTGAAGAACAGGACTTTATCTAATGGTCTTGTGCATCTCTGGCACAGCGCTGAATGCGTAATGGGCTTTCAGCTCTGAAGAAATGCAGTACTGTAAATCACATCCTACGTATAAAATGACTTTATGCAGTAATGGATTAGGAAGTTCAAATTCTGTGTCTCGAACTCAGATCAATATGCTACTGACCTATCCTTTTATAGGTAAGTGTTCTTGTAGGCCAGACTTGAGCTGCTGCTGTTGCCTTCTTCAATTGCTTCTGCCAACAGTATGTAAACTTGTATGAAGACAGATGTAAAATGCATTAAATGCAAGGTCATTTGTTATGAAAGTGCATGCTTTTAGTCCAGATGGAAGCTTTTTTGATTTCTAAATTACCATTTTTTTCTTTGCCTTAAGGATCACTCAGGTGCCCTGAAGAATAGTCTTCTCCAAGTGGATCAGAACTGCGTTCGTAACTCTTACGATGTCTTCTCTTTGCTTAGGTAAGATTTTGGAGAATATATCTGCATAGACATTTTAACTTATTTGGGTATGTGGAAGGAGCCTTTCGAAATCAATAAAATTCTGAACTGGACCGTGCAAAGGAGCTGTTTAGGTAGTGTGGGTTTGCTACCAGTGATGAGGAGGTGAGTCTTGATGCGTGTTTCTTGGTATCCTCTGGGCTGTTTCCAGTGGACGCTGACCTAGAGCTGGCCCAGGGACTACCTTCCAAGTGTTGAAAGCTTCTATGTTAGGGAACCTCTGTGGAAAGCCCTTACTCTGTGTTCCTCAACAAAATGAGAACTGATTTAAATAAAATAATGAAAAGAAGCACCTTTCTAAAAGCTGCTTGAGTGATGGTATAGCTTATGCAATAGCTACACAATAAGGACTAGATTTTTTCTGTTAAAACACTGAACTGAACTTAAATTTTGTGTAATCTTCCCTTGTAATCCAGAAGATAACTGCTTAGTGAGGAAGCAGTTATTCCATGGCGTGTAGTACACGACAGGTATAGTAACTGCACTTTTGCACAGCTTGATTGTTTTAGCTGTCTCTGGTGAAAAACATAAAATATTGGTACGAATATAAACACAACAACCCTTTTCAAATCAGTTTTAACTATAGCTGTTCAAGAATGTTAGCTGTGGGGAAGTATAATAGCATTAAAAACTGTAAGTAGGTTGGGTTTGAGGAGTAGGTTGTGTTTAAAAGGCATTTTACAGCACAGTTTTCAAACTCCAGTAATGAAATAACATTATTAGGTATGTTACAAATGAACACTTCTAGAAGCAAATGTGTAATAGAGTTTTCAGAAGTCGTGTTTGGCTTTCAGTTGTATAAGTTGTCTTTTGGTAGTGCTAGCAGTAGGTGTCACTGTTGGCTGCGTGAAGCAGTAGCCCCAATGCTACAGTGAAGAAAGTGGCAGGGAAAGTTGGCTCTAGATCGCTTATTCGGAAGTCAATCTTTTATAAGTTCTCTTAAAATTTAAAAGTGCTTTTTCTTGATTCTGTAAAACACTTCAACATTTAGAAGGCAGTCTGTAGTTTATCTTTATTTCTAGTGGAAAACAACCAGGGGACGTTAGGAAGTTCTGGTTACACTCAGACACAATCCATTGGAAGGGAACTTTTATATTATCTAATGTTACGTTTTTGTTAAGAGAAAATGTATGTTGGTCATCCTGATTGTTTTGTTCATGAATATTTTCCCTGTTTCCTTTATTTCTTTGTAGTGTGAAGCACAAACCAGAGAAAACACTCACTATGATACCAGCTGGTCATGAACATGACCAACTGGAGCCCTGTCAAATGTGAACTTTTCTTCTGAAAGTGTCTGTCTGTTAAAAAGCTGAATAGAAATGAAAATGTCAGCTTTCCTAAACCTTCCCTTGCTGGGTGCCCATCAGTGCTGTTTTGAAACCTGATTACTGGAGCTGTGTGCTCAGGTCTGGGGAGGTGAGAGTCCAGGTGCACTCTTGCAGTTTCTGGGTATGCTGTTGGGTGTAGCTCCTGTTTAGCTCTGCCTCTGAGCTAAGGGGTACTCCTTTATTTTTGCTTTGTCCTAAAAGGAACACTTTTTTCCAGTCCTCAGCACCAGGCCTGATGCTGATTATATTTCAGTGGATTCTGTGTGCCTTATCAAGGATATATTGCATTGTCTAGTTCCAGGAAAAGCTGAAATTTTTAACTTACGGCCTTATATAGGTGTGTTTTTTTGCCTGGTTACTTGGTATCTGGGAGAATTCTTTGGGAATGGAAGAGAGGTCCTCCACGTAGTCCTGAATTCCCCTCTCATCTGTCACATTAACTCAGCTTTTTTTACAGGTCCACTTTCTCTACCCTTGCTTACCCTCAATACCTATTTCAGAAGCCTGGTGATAGCATTTACTACTTCCTAATGATCTCAGGTCTCTTTTTGTCAGGTGTGCTTTTTCTCTTCCCACCCAGTCTGGTTTGTCACCTCCTCCAGGAGTCCAGACTTGAGTAACAAGACCGTGAACTCTTTCCAAAGATTTTTTTTAAGAGCATGTCCCTCTTACAACCAGAAGAGAGGTACAGGCATAACTTGAGTTGTGAGTCATTTGACAGGACATGCACTTTGGGAGGAAACGTATTGCTGTCTGCCTGCTTCTGTCCACTGGCTCTAAAGAGAGCAGGGAGGTGTCTACACTGTAAAGGTTTGCATCTGGTTGTATAAATCCCATGTTTTGAAGCCTTTCCCATGATGTGGTATACTTGTAGTAAAAACTCACAAGTTGCACATGTGGTTTTGTAACGTTTCTGTGAGATTGTGAATGTGAAGAGCAGCTCGTACTGGCTTTTCTTACTTCTCACAGCAGGAAGCAGGTCCCGGTGCTGGTGGTATCCACGTTTGAGTTACTCTGAAGGAATTGTGCTGCCAGGTAGCCACAGTGATCAGCTGTACGATGTGAAGACTGTGACCACGTTCTAGTTCAGCCCTTACCTCTTAAAAACTGCAATAATCCATTACTGCTCTGGGGTTAGTCTCCGTCAGCTGTCAAAACTGCCTTTTGGGGAAGAAATTATTTTTTAGTTCTCAGTTGAAGAATAGCTAAAACTTAGGAAGCTTGTGAATATGCCTTTATGGAAAGCATATGCTTGGCTCCAATTACGTTGATTAAAAAAGAATCAATTAGGAATGCCAGAGAGTGTGAACAGTAGAAAAACTTGAGTGTTAGATTAAAATGGTGCCAGTGTGCTCCGATGCTTAATTAACTTGTAAACCCATATAATTAAGCAAGAGGAAAAGTTTAAGTACCCAGGCAGCTCAGCTTTACATGAGGAAGTTCTCAGCACCCCTGTAGCTCACGAGCCTTCATGTTTTGGGGCAGGGACAAGAACCTCAGGCAACCACAGAGCAGCTAACAAGTTGCTCATGCCATATGGAGATGACGAATGTTCTTCCAGTCGGTTGTTTTAAAAAGGCTAACAAATTAACCACCCCAACTGGAAAGCTAAAATTTCGACTTTCCCACCCCCCCCTTGGCCATATTGTCGTATTTCCTAGAAAGAGGTCACTTGAAGGCTTTCTAAATATTATGTAGCTGGTAGTAATAGGTTGTACAGAAACACGTTTCACCTTTCACATAACACTCAGGATGGGCCAAATACATCTGAGGTCATGTTCTGGACATGTCTCCAGAATCAAGCTCTCGGCACACTTGCAGTACGAAAGGCAAGAGATTTATATTTAGTATTCACTGAGTTTTCTCTCCTTGTTTTCTTTAATTTGTCAAAATAGACCTTCCAGTGTTAAGTGGTGTTGGGAGGATGGGATATGCTGGTGAATCACTAAAGAAAAGACATAGTTTTGTGTGTTAAAATTTTACTTAAGTCCTTAAATAGAATACAGAACATTACTTTTTCTACAACAGTTTTTTCAGGGTATTGTGACACTTCAAGCAGTTGAGCTTCTGGTAGTATTTATGCCTCTAAATATGTGAGTGCATGAAATCCTCTCAAGGTCAGTATGACACAAAGAGTGATGGAAAGGCTAGTCAAACTTGTCCCTTTGTGGTTTTCCTTCCTATATCCTTCTCTCCAAACAAAACCTCTTTCTCTCTGAGGGCGCTGAGGCCCTGGTCCAGGCTGCCCAGAGGAGCTGGAGGTGCCCCAGCCCTGGCAGTGCCCAAGGGGCTGGGGGCAGGGATTGGAATTAAATGATCTTTAAGGTCCCTTCCAACCCAAACCATTCGGTGATTCTCTGGCTTTAACCATTCTTTCAGCAGATGTGATGGCGTGTTTTTGCTGTTTGGCAAGCCCGTTAGAGCAAATTGGAAACATTTTAGCTGTATTTTTGTGCTCAGAATAAAATGAAAAAGGTTGTAGGAAGAATAAAAAGAAAAACCTGAAGGTAGTACCACATCAGTGCTGGAGATGTGTGTAAAAGAGCAGCTCCGGGCAGCTGCTGTAACGTTAATAATATCATCTAACCTAGCTGATGTTGATTTAAATGAACCTACCAGGGTGTGAAAGGGCTTCTGCTGCTAGCGTGGCGTGCATCTGACCTGGAGGATTAAATATTGAAATGAAGAGTAACTCCAAAGAGCATGTAAGTTGTGCCTTTGTTAAACAAAACAGCTTCTCACAGCTCTGCTGATAAGAGAGTAAGTCTGGTTGCAGTGTCCCAGACAGGATTTATCCAAGCAGGGTGAAAAACCCAGTGAACAATTGCCCTGTGCTTCACATCACAGCACTGATGGCCCAGGTTTGCTGATGTTAAGTGGCCCAAGCTGGCCAGTGACAAGACATTGCTCTGCAGAAGAGCAGAGCTTGACTTTTGAACTGAACTAATTATTACTTTCTGGTTAGGGGCTCAAAGAAACCTGCACAAACCGCATTTTTCTCGGGCTGAGTCAACTGCACAGCTATGCAGTATTGAGCATGGTCGTGTTGATACATGACAAGTAGAAATTGGAGTTGTTACGGATTTCTTCCATCTCAGTGTTGTGAATATTCTCACTGTACTTCTCATGATCTGTCATAGTGCAGCAGGGATTTGCTGGAAGTGGGGCTTTGTTGCAGGATTTGCTGTTTGAAATGTAACTTAATTTAAAGAAAGTAACTTAAATTGAAGAAGAATGCATGACTTAGGGCTGAAGAGAATTGAAGACCACGAATGCAGGCAGTTTGTCAGCAGGCTGAAATCTTGGGGATATTTGCAAAATCAACTACCTTAAGAGATCAAGACTAAAATGTCAGGACTCCGTATAAAATCAGGTTTTGTTTGGCTCTACCTTGCTTAGGAAAGAAGCTTTTTAACAAATACATTGCTTGCTGTTTAGATTCTTCTGTCTTTAGCAGTGGCCTTGACTAACAGAAGCCTTATGCAAGTTAATCCCTGAAGCTAGGAGTAAAGAGACAAAGCGTGCAGCCTGTGTAAGCAGTTGCAGTGTTGAAAAACTCATTTAGTAGCTGGGAGTAGTTTCTCAGAAACCACAGAGTCTGTGGAATTGCACATGCTAAACGTGGTAATTGACTCGGGGCAGCTATTTTTAGCTGGAAACTATGAAAAACAGCCTCGAGCTCAGCATAAGCTCTGCGAGTGGGGAATGATGGAGCGAGGGAGGCCTTCCTGTGCTTCAAATGCTCGGTGCTAAGGTGTGTCACGGGGAAACTGGCTTCTTTCCAGCCAAGGAGATGCACAAGGCAAGTCGTGAGCAGTGCAGAAGTGTCCTGTCCTGACAGCCAGCAGCTCAACCAGACTTTGCAGTTGTACAGTTGCTGTAAGCAGCCGTTCTGAACTTCTGGAGAGGTGAAAAGTGAAGAAAAACGGTAAGAAAACAGCTATCAGCTCTCCCAGCAGTGGTAGAAATACTCTTCCGAGTGTGGAGTGGGTTGTAGGCTTCCTCTTAGCCTGACTTGTGCTCTTAAATCAGTAGGTTCATCCCCTAAAACATGCTTTTGCTGGTGATAAGTGTGGTGGTTTTTCTGCGACGGCCAGACTTGATGTTTCGAACCGGGAAAGATCTCCACCTGGAAGACTTGGCTGTCCACACTGAGTAGGCAGCCAAGAGCAGGCAGGCATCCCCTTGGCTTTGGACGTGAAAACCTGGGTGGCTGAAGGCCAGCAAAAATAAATAGGGACTGTAATCGGACCTCTTGAGTGCCTCTGTGTGCTTTTAATAAGCAGCCCTGAAATGGATGAACAGAGCAAGGAGTGTGAGCTCTTCTGGCTTGGAAATCACGTGGGTTGGAGTCGCAGGGTGACGTCTTCTTGGGAAGTACTGATGGAGAAGGAAAGAGGGAGCTGATTTTTTTTTTTTTTTTTTTTTTTTTTTTTTTTGAGAGGCTCCTTGGGGATTTTGATCTGTAGAAGCAGACTTTCAGAGAAATCAGTTCCCAGGCATTTTACTCGCGTGGTGCTAAGCTATCCGGACACTGAGGCTAATCAGTCATCAGAAGAGCCAATTTCCAAGCCTGATTTTTGCCAGAATCTGTAGGAGAGAGCAGCGTGGGTCACAGCAAGTTGAAACAGTCCATGAAGCACAAGAGATTTGAACGTAAATGGAGGCTTGGTAGCCTTCCTCTGCTGTTGGTCTTATCTTCAGCTTGCCTAATGCACCATGCAGAATAAAACACCCCTACAGTAGCAAATCTTCAGTGTGAGTGGGATCGGGATGTTGCTAGCTTTTGATCAAATTCAGTTTGAGAGCGCTATTTAGGAGAGAAATTACACAGAGTCATGCAGAACTTCAGGAATAACTTTCTTTTTTTTTCTTTTTATGGCATATAAAACACGATATCAGTGAAGTGGATCAGTTCAATTAGATCAGAAGTCATAAGCCAGTCCTCATCTCTGTTACAGTTTTACTAGAGTTGATGAAAAACAGAGCATGTCACACCTGAATAACTTTCTGAAAGCATCTAAGAAGGAGGATTTTGTGAACAGTTGCACTGGGTTCTCTTCCTTAGTTTTGTTACACCTTTATTCGGGGTATGGCTGTAAGAATGGTAAGATAACTTCTTTATCTGTCCCCCTGGGCAAAAACTGCAGTGAATGCATGCCTCGATACGTAACTGCATCAAGGAAGGTCTATAATCCATTGTGCTTGTTCTCAAAGTAATAAAAATGCTCACTTTGATAACCAAAAACCCAGCAGGGTGGGAGCAATGCACTCATGACAGAGAAGTAGCAGATGCTCCTGTAAGAGGTAGGACCATCCCTCTGCCCTTTGATGGTAGAGCTCTTCTACTTCAGCCCCAGCTCTGTACTTCTTGGAATCAAACTTTGATTTATCAGATTTTGGGGATTGCTTTCAGAAAAAACACAGCAATATGCAGCTTGAAGAAAGGAGTCACCTGAATATTGACTGTTTTTTCCTCCTCCCTCCAGAGGGTAAGGCCTGTGCTCAGCTGTTGCAAACACCTTATCAGGCTTGTGGACTTTGTCTGGAAGAACACAATTAACTTGACAGCAGCTGTTTCCCTTTTTGGGTGGAGCCTGTAATCTATTAAACCTAAACTAATGCATCTTCCTTTCACTTGTGCAGTGAGCTGTAGTCTTAGCCTTGTTTACTGCCTTGGAGCTAGAGTTGAAACTTAAGATTTGTTGGCAAGTTACATGTCAGCAAAAGCCAGCAGGATTCTACCAGCATCGCTGTCCTTCTGGTAGGGATCATCTTTACATGTTTATGCCCTTAGAAATTTTAGATTTTCATGTGGTTTTACCTTTCTGCCATGTGCAGCATCTTGAATGTGATCCTGTCTGTTGCCCTGGCAGCAAGGTTTCTGCAAATACAAACAGTAAGTGTGAGTATAAAGAAAAAAAAACACAAACTTTCCACGTTATTTGCCACAATTTCATTTGGTCTTTGAATGAAAACAATAAGCTGGAAATCCATCCCAGCAGCGGAGTCATATCAATGAATTGGAATAAGAGGACTGGAGACATCTCAGGTCTTGTGACTTCATTTCTGGAGGTTTGTGCTTCACTTCAAGACTTTCTCCTTTTCTGCTCGTGCCCTGTGTGTATCGAGGGTGATCTGTATGTTAGCTCCTTCAAATGTTCCTCTGCTGGAGGCCAGGACCTCCCCGGCTGCCAGTCCGATGGATGTCTCTTTTTCCTCTTCTTCTCCCTTTCCAGATAGCTCAAAGCATTCACTATTGCAGTGTCCACATTCAATTCAAGTCAATTATTCAAAAACTTAATTTGTCCTACCTATGTAAGTCAATTCAAAACTGAAAGGGTGATGGAAAGTATCTGTGCTTCAAAAGCTTTGTCCTCTGTGAGTTCCTTCCTGCACTGACTGCTGGAGAAGTTTAATGCCATCAGTGAATGAGTCAAACATGATTTAATTCTCTGTTTACTCCCTACTGTCTTCTCTCATCCTCCATCTGCTTCCTACAAACTGTAGGAATGGGTTTCTGAGGGAAGTGGGGAAAGGGAGTAGATGAAATAAATCAGGAAAATTTTTCTTGTGGGAAAGTAGATGTAGCAAATGGTGGTTTAAGGGGCTGTGTAAAAAATCTGTATATGCTATAGCTGGCTGGCATTCCCTATAATATAATTTCTGGACTGATATAAGAAGCGAGCATTCAATTTTTTGTATTTATTAGGAAAGTCTTGGCTTTTTTTTAATATTAGGATTGGGTATTGTACTTCCAGGATCCTGCATCTCGCTCGTCGCCAGAAGTGTTCTGCTCCGTTTTCTAAATCCCTGCTAATAATTCTCAGTTTAAATTTAGGCTCATTGTAAACTGAGGTTGTTCTGGCAAATGGGACTAGAGGCATTTATTTCTTCTTGGGAGAAGTAGCCGTAGAATGTGACTGCTGTAATTAATGGATATATTTATGGCTTAAAGTTGTGTACACGAGAAACCCAGATGTCTGATAGAAGCAGAGAGATACTTGGAGTGTATCGTAGAACTACAAAACAGCGTATCAAGTATCTAATAAAGCTGAGATTTTTTGATTAATGTGAATATAAACTTATGTTAGCTTAATAAGCACAACTATCACAGGACTCCAGCTTTTGTTTTTTCAAGATTGTAGCCAGGAATGAACTTGCTGTGTAAAGCAGTAAATCAGCAGAGCAATGCATGACCGAGAGGAATGCCTCGCTTACAAGAGGATACAGCAGTGTCCTGAAGGAAAGGGGTTCAGCTGAAGCTTCAAACATCGCCTCGAGCTTGTTGCAAGCTGGAAGAGATCAAATGTGGTGTTACAGCATGTTCCTGAGCTGTAAAATCATGTCAGACCCCTTCCTTGGGAAGTTGGGAAAACGGCTTCATTGTGCAAACAAGACAAGGGTGTTGTTGCAGAGAGGTCCTGTAACAGTGAAGAAGTCCCAAACTTGGGAACTCGCTTTTTCCAGGTCGGTACCCAAGCAGAATCGATTGCCAGAGCGATAAATCCAACCCTAAAGATGTTCAAAGATACGAAATTACTCAGCTTTTTCTTGGCAGGGTATCGTATGCTAAAAATGTTTCACATCTTACAGCCAAGGTAAAGAGTAGCTTTTTTTTGGGGGGGAAGAGGAAACACTTATTTTAGACTTGAAAAGCGTTGAAGAAATACCCCAATTAGCCTGTATTTCATCAACTCGGGAACTGGGAAGCGATGAGGGTAGATGTTGAATTTTTGCCTGCGGGTTCTTGTTAGATCAATTAGGGATGCAGATTTTGCTGGTCTTAGATTACAGCACGGGGCTGATGTTTTGGTATCCAAACTAGTGTAGGGTGGCCTCCCCCTGCAAGGAATTTTAATGTTTGCTTTGATTCCAGAGCTTCCCCAGGCAGCAGCGTGCGACTCACCTGAGCCTGGACAATTACGCAGCAGCTTTCGGGGCCCCAAGCTCCTGCAGTAAATCTGCCACGGTTACGTCCCTCTGACTCTGCTGCAGGGACACCAGAACAGCCTGCAGGCGCAGAATGACGACACTTTTGGCTAAATTCTCCTTAAAAAGACCTGCAGTTCTGCTGTAACTGGCTTGGCTTTCCTGACCACTGAAGGAAATTTGATAGCGAGCCAGCGGTGGCCTCTCCAAGCTCCGAATTAGCTCTTAAAGTGCTGTGTAAGTGCTAATTTTAATAACAATAATACTAAAACTCCCTCTTAAACGATGTAGGAAGAATCCTGCCTTGGCTGATAGCACACAGGTTATGCCATCAGTTGGCTGGGAGCTGTTGATTACTAAACCCAGGCGGATTGCACTCAAGGCACAAACTGTGCTAACTTCAGCCCGTAGCCTTGGACGTGCATTCAAGCTAGAAATGGAAACAATATGTGGACAATTAGTGTTGAAACTTCTCTCTGCTAATTATATCAAACTTCTAATCCAGATTTATGGCCTAAACTTGGTGATCTCCGTTCACTGGTGCAGGCATAATTTATTCCTCCAAGCCTATTGTGCCTGTGAAGATGACAGACAGATTTTCCAGTTGATGTTCTTCAGGCTTAGCTTGTGATCCTGCAGTTGGATGACCGCAGATTTCCATGTGGGTGCAGTTGGGGCTCTTTCTTTTTTTTTTTTTTTTCGGCTGGAGAAATAAGATTTCTGGCTGTTCTTGCTCTTGCAACATGAAGTCCCTGAAATTTTCAGCTTGGAAGGCTGAGCTTCAGATGTGTCTGTGACCTTTCTGCTGCCATTTTCAAGTCCTCAGGACAGTAGTTCACATGCAGAGGCTGCAGGAACAAAAACCTGCTGATACTGGTCGACTCGGTGTAAATGGCTCTTATTTGGCATCAAGGCAGCCAAGTTTAACTGTAGGACATTTTTAATTGTGCAAGGAATATCAGGATGATTTTTGGCTTAAAAGAAAATTATTTAGTATTAAAAAAGAAAACCATTTGATATTAAAAGGAGGCTTGATTGCTGAATTACTCTGTACAGCAGTTTATAGATTGGGAATATACTTCTTAGATAGAGATTCACCATATTATAGAAGCATCCTGAGGTATGTACTGGTGTAAAAGTCAGTCTAGGTAGGTATTTGTTCCTTGTATTTGGGTGTGGGTAGGACCTGAAGGTGTTACAAAACTTCAGGTTGTTAGCCAAGCATTGATTAAAAGAAGCAACGTGGCAAGCGACCCTCTAATAAGTTTTTAGGTTCATAAATGCTTTTTCAGTGAGTAGAAGGCTTCTCAGCAGTGGGATTTTGCTACATAAGCAGTGGGATGTCAGGGATGTACCATGGTGTTTTCTAGATGGCCTAGCAGACTTAACGAGAGTGTAAAATGAGATGAAGGGAAGAGAAAGGAAAGGTACGTTTCACTCAGTTATTGCTCTTTTCATGTACATCTTACCTCTAGGTAAGTGTTCCCAGTGTCTGGAAAGAAAACATTCCAGAGCTTTGCAAAAGGACAGCTGGAAACTGTTGGAGTAGGGAACCTAAGCCCTGCTGTGTGACGTGGCAACAGAACCCTGGGTGACCTTTGGGACGGGCAGCAAGCCTTGGTTTTGGCCCATGTAAGCACGTGTTGGGTAGCTTTGGGATGAACTTCACAGAGCTCGGGATGCTTTGGTGCCTCTGCAGAAGGTCCCAGGGCTCCATTTATGATGTGGGACTGGCCTTCAGGTGACCCAGTGCTGTTGGCCTCAACAGTCTCTTTTATTTTTATTATTATATTTTAAGCCCCCAGTCTGGTGGCAGCTAGCGGAGCCATTCTGCTTTGTATGCGATTTAGGTGGGGTACAGCTGCCCCCCAAAAGACCATAAGTGCCTATCTTCTGAACAGTCTGAGAATCCTAGAAGCATTAGGGTTGGAAAAGCCCTCCAAGACCATCTGCTCCAACCACCCCCCTACCACCAATATCCCCACCAAGCCCTGTCCCCAAGCACCACGTCCAACCTCTCCTTGAACACCCCCAGGGACGGGGACTCCCCCACCTCCCTGGGCAACCCGTCCCAAGGCCTGACCGCTCTTGCTGAGCAGAAATGTCTCCTCATTTCCAACCCTTTAGTAACAATTTGAAACAAAAATCTACTTCGGAGGGTGGTGTTTAGGAGAAGCAATGGTGTGAAGGAACTAAAGGTAACTTTGGGTTTAATGTATTCATGAATGTTCTTGCATAACATGCAGGAGTCCAAATTGGTAATGAATCGGTAATGACCTTGTTTAATATCACTAGCACTAATTTTTCCCTGTTGTCTGTATTATCTCCTCTCTGTGTACTGGTTTGCTGGGCTAGCTGGTTTGGGTGATGTCCTCATGGTGATTAAACTAATCCCTAATGTCTGCTGTTGCCTAAAGGTAGGGCACTAAGGGGAGGCAGTGTGAGAAGGGCAATTTTTTGGGGTTACTTCAAGCTATCTCGATCTAACTGCATACAGACCATGAAAAATCTCTAGCCAAAAGCTTTAAATAGCAATGCCTCAATTGCTCGTAAATCTGGAAGGTATTAAAAAACGTATAAAGAAGGAGCTGGGCAGCCTCTTCTATATACTGCAGCGCCTTGGTCCTTGGCTCACAGAAAACGTGCAGCCTTCCTTTTAGTAAAACTTAATGTTCCTATAAGGCAGAGTTTAATTTTGGCTAAGCAGAGGTGGTCATTAAAGCTTGTATTGGAACAGGCTTGGTCCATTGGCTGTTGTGTTTGCCTGGCCAAATGTTAACTTTGTGCTGTGGGTTCTCTGACTCCTTTTTCATTTTTTTTTTTTACTGTTCTGACCAGGCCTTAGTGGAGTGAAATTCTTATTCCAGCACCAGGGCTGCCTAAATAATGCTCTAACAAAGGGAGAAGAACTTAATTGTAAAGCTGTGATTGGGAAAAGTGGACCTTGTGCTTTCAACTCGGGTGCCTCTGTGTTATCTAAGGGATTTTTGCACTTTAAAATAAAGTTAGCCCGTGTTAATGATGCTCATGGTAACTGCCACGTGTGTACCCATGTCTTCACTCTATTGTGTTATAGCCTAAATATTACATGAAAACCCTGTAATTATAGCTCTGCGTGATCTGCATCTATTGAATTTGACAAATGAAAGACATCTGTCACTTTTGATTGAAATTAAAGACTCGCGGGTTTCTTTTGACCGCTTATTTGTAAAATGTGCAAGTTGTAACTCCTCTTCTAATGTTTCATTCATTTCAAAACAGAGCCTGGCAATCCAAATTCCCACTGCCTCTGCTGTTTTTGACATGCCTGGTGCATTCATCACCATGACTTGTGGGGAACCTTTAGTACAGGAACCTTTAGTAACAGCTGTGACTTCTCTTTACAGGCTTCACAGAGCCCAGTGTGCAATTAAACAGACTCAGGTAACTGTTCAGAAAATAGGAAGGGAGATTGAAGAAAAGCTGAGATGTACATCGACAAGCAATGAACTGGTAAGTTTGATCATTTAAAATCTTACTCTACAGGCTTGTTGAAGCACCGTGATGTACTGACCATAAAATTGCTTTTTTTTTTTAAAAAAACATACATGTAAAATCTTTACTTAAACCTAGCATTTCAAAAGGAAACTTAACCGAGAAGTGTAATGTAGCAGATTTCAGGTTTGTGTGAGCTACTCAAATGGGTTTATAGATTGCTTGTGCTGCTTTATTATAATTGCTTCGATACTCTCAAATTACAAAAACTGCATAGGAAATACAAGAGTTTTATCAGGAAAAACAAGCTTTTAATGATAAATCTTGATGGGTTCTTGTGGTGGATTTAAAGTGGAATGAGTCTATCTTGCTGTACCCTGCTCCCTATGCAAAAACAGTGTATTCAGCTAGTTTTAAGAGGTGTCAAACTAAATTAAGGGTTTGATAAAATGGAACCGTGGGGAAGACCCCTAATTGCAGCATTGTATTGTAGATGAAGTGAATTCCCTTAAAAGCAATATAACATCTCCTGTCAGTGACTCCAACCTGGAGCTTGTTTGTCTTCTGCTAGTATCTTGGCTGTTAAAAGGCTTTTAATCATCTTCATCATCTTTTTCCAGTTATGGATATCCTTGTCTTTCCATACCAAGGCTTTTCCTTTATAAATATGTGGAGCAAAACTACACGAACAACATTAAAACCAGAAATGACACTGATAATGCATGTGATACAGCTTCTTAGTGAAACGGCACATGGTATAAGGAAATGATTACCCATTTTTCTTTTGTTTAGTAGTCAAAACTCTTCCTGGGCTTCTATCCCTCTTTATAAATGGGCGAGCTGTAGTTTCATTCCTTAATCCTGAGTCACGTTTCCTGCTGGAGCCTTGAACCAGAAGGCTGGGCGCACACATGTTACTGAGGCGAATAAGGAGAGGGAAGAGTTCAGGAAGAGCTGACTTTTTCTCATGCAGTTAGCGTTGAAGTAACATTATCTCCATGAGCTGCTGGGAAAAAGTGAAAGCTGGCGGCGTTGCATGAAGTGACAGTGTCTGGTGCTGCTTGCAGAAGCTGTGCTCGCAGAGATGTCTTCATATTTTGAGCTCTGTCCAGGGGTATGGCTGGACTGGAGGGATGCAAGTTCTCTTTTTCCATTTTGAATCAATCTTCAGTTATTCTTAACAAGTATTCCAAACTGAAAATGGTGGGAAAAAAGATTAAAAAAAGAACTATGTTCTCCCCATCCCTCCCCCAAAAAAACAACCGAACAGGAAAACCGACCCAGCCTTTAATAGAAGAAAATTCTATTTCACTGTTCTCATGGAAGCATAATTTCTTAGCGAAGAAAATGCATCACATAAAATAAA
Organism: Aythya marila; assembly: GCF_965140915.1. Classification (NCBI taxonomy): domain Eukaryota; kingdom Metazoa; phylum Chordata; class Aves; order Anseriformes; family Anatidae; genus Aythya; species Aythya marila. The sequence continues at coordinate 2,432,575 of NC_139042.1, forward strand.
TCTTTAAAGACACAGGAAAAAAAGTCTTAAATATTAAAGGAGGGATCCTTCTAATATAACTATGCATAATGACATAATCTGTTCACTGCTCTGTGTTCTTCCCACGTGGATCCTCTTTTCTCATTGCTCTGAAGCTGGGAACAGAATTTAATAGCGCAGCTCAGACATTTCCAGCCTTTTTCCTGTTCCCTATCTCATTTTAGCCCGGGCTCCTCATTGCTCAGCTCTTCTCTTGTTACCAAGCCCTTTGCCAGGGAATTCTTGTGCTGTTAGCACTCTGCTGTTACTGTCCACATACTCATCCTGCAGATATTTCCTACTGCATCTCCTTCATCTCTTAATTTCTGCCCTGGGCCAGGCTGCATCACTGAGCACAGGAGAAGGGATATATCCTGTAGGACGAACAAACACTCCAGACCAAAGCTGAGGTTTTTTTTCTTCCAAAGCAGCAAAATGATTAGGGTCCCTCGTTATCTGTTGTCTCACTTCTTAGTCTGCCAGACACTAGTCTTGTCCTACTTTTCCCTTTCTTCCTATCATCACTTTTACAAAACCACTTATGTGAAGAAAAACTTGAAGGAGAATAAAATACTTTCAGTTTTACCTATTGGAGTCTGGTTTTCTTCCAATAGAAAAAGGAGAGTGAATGTTTACAGCTGAAGATCCTGGTGCTACGTAACGAACTGGAGAGACAGAGGAAGGCCCTTGGTCACGAAGTAGCCTCACTGCATAAGGAAAAGAACACTTTGCATGACCGAGGTGAGTGTACAGGTGTTACTGCTTCTGGTGCAGGTATCTGTAATCCATTAATCAGAAATGTAGTAGCCTAGCTGTGGTAGTTTTACCCAACTGGGCAGCTGAACTCCACCACAACCACCCCCTTACTCCCCTTACTCAAAGGAGAAGGGAGAGAAAATAGGGATGGAAAGGGCTCAAGGGTTGAGGTAAGGACAGGGAGATCACTCAAGTATTGTTGTGGACAAAACAGACTGAGTATACAGAGATTAAAGTAATTTATTACCTATGGCAAACAGGCTAGAGCAGTGAGAAACTAAAAGCAAAGTAAAAATACCTTTTCCCCCACCATCCACCCTCTTCCACCTTCTCCCCCTGAGTGGCTCAGGGGAATGGGGGCTGCGGTCAGTCCCTGATGCTTCATCTCCACTGCTCCTTCATGGTCCTTCTCTGCCCCTGCAGGATGCTGTCTTCCCAATCTGAGCTTGTGGGATCCTGTTCAAGAACTGCTCCCACACGGCTCCGTCCCACGGGGTCCATCCCCCAGGAGCAAACTGCTCCAGCATGGGTCCCCCATGGGTGGCAGCTTCCCCCAGCCCCCTGCTCCTGCGTGGGCTCCTCTCCATGGGCTGCAGCCTCCTCCAGGCCACATCCACCTGCTCCACGTGGGCTTCTCCACAGGCTGCAGCGTGGAGATCTGCTCCGTGTGGGACCCATGGGTGCAGGGGGACAGCCTGCTCCACCAGGGGCTTGTCCACGGGCCACAGGGGAACTGCTGCTGCCTGCCTGGAGCACCTCCTGCTCCCCCTTGGGGGCTGCAGGGCTGGGTCTCACTCCCCACTCTCCCAGCTGCTACATCACAGCAATTTTTTACCCTTAAATCTGTTCTCACAGAAGCACAAACAATATCAGTCACTGGTTTGGCTCTGGCCAGTGGCAGGTCCCTTTTGGAGCTGTCTGGAGCTGTCTCTGATCTGACATGGGGCAGCTGCTGGGCTCTGCTCAGAGGTTGCTCCTTCAGCCCACTGTTCCTAAAACCTTGTCCAATATAACCACTACACTATCTTATGATGAAGGTGCTGGTGTTTTTTTTTTTTTTTTTTTTTTTTTTTTTGATCAGGCTTTAAAGTGCTTCTGCCTACCTTTAGATAAACTTTACAGTCAGATAAAATCTCTTCACCATCAGTTATACTGAATTCTGGACAGCCCTTTCTTGTATTGTGTCTCTAAACAATTTCTTAATGTGATGCCTCTAAAGCAGCCTTAAAACTGTGCTTAATTAATTTTCTGAAGAAAATGAGAAGAGTTATGCTGTAATGCAGTAAACGGTGGCATGATGCAGCCATATTTTAATGTCACAAGGGATTTTAATGTACCTGTTAGCCTAGGATCCCACTCTAAGAGTTGGAAGACAAAAATCAATCTTGAGAGCTTATTACATAAGTGAAAGGTGAAATGCTTGGCCTTTTTGGCATTTTATTTTACCCTGGAAGTGTTTTACAGTAAGACTCTACATGGTTGTGTCTTGGTTGGAGCTCACCAGCAACCAAACAACATGGCTGGCTGATCTTGTTGCAGGACTTTTTTGAATTCCCAGCAGAGTCCAAAAATAATGAGTCACTACTAAAAATGAAGTGCGTGTGACTTGCTTAACTCTGCCAGTGCAAGTACTTGAGCTGCCTTAACGTAGTTACATTACTGTGGACGTGAAGGGAACAGGTGTAAAAGGAGAATGAGCTTTCATAGGTTGTGCTTGGCTGGGTGAATGGTGTATGGGGCATGAAGGCAGGTGTGCCTCCTGCACTGTCATTCCCCGGCTTGGCAGCATGTCAGAGCAAATGGGCACCTGAGACTAAATGGAGGGTTAATGCCAACCCTTGTGTCAGTATCTACTCTTACAGCTTCAGATTTAACAAAATACGTGATGCTAATTATGTTTTTCGTGTTTCCTCATATAGAAAATGCATTTGAGGCTGAGTACCAGAAGCTTCAAGAGCATAATGAATCCTTGCATGAATTAAGAAAAGAATGCACTGCTAAGAGGTAAAAGGACCCATGATTTTTTTTTCCACTAGTCTGCAATCAGTAAAGACATACAGCTTTGAGAAGGGACTTCTGTTGCACCCAATTCTTCCGTATTGTTGCCCTAAAACTTCTATTAAGACCTCTCTGCTACAGTTTTTAGTTATCTAAAGTGATAATTAACAGTAGCAAGTCTAGAAGCAAAGGAAATGGGCTCTGGTGCAGGTGTAGGTTCTCTACGAGAGAACCTATGTTTATTTTGGTGAAGCACTGCTTTGTAATTGTTAATTGTTGTAGTCCAAATATGCTTACAATACAAGATAGAACTGAAAATGTTGCTTTGTCCCTTTAGCCATCCTTGTAGAATTACCTTTTTGAAGGGGGTGGGGCTGATGGGGGTTGATAGCTTTGCTTAAAGCTTTCCAAGAAACTAATGATTTTGGTTTCTTTTCCCCTGCAGAGAACTGTTTTTGAAGACAAATGCCCAGCAGACCATTCGATGCAAGCAGTTGCTGTCGGAGCTGTCTTACATCTACCCTATTGATCTGGTAGGTTTCAAATGGTCTAAAATGTATTCTTGTTGTAAACAGGAAGCTCGTTTCACACCTGGAACAAACCTTGCTTTTCTGTAGGATCAAACTTTTCCCTCATATTGCTTTTTACAACCTTTTCTTGGATCTGGTCCTTAAGTTGTAAACCTCACACAGAGAGAACTTATGCCAGCATCATTCAAATAGCCTCAACTATAAGAGTAGAATGTATATAACTACATCTTAATGGATACTTGCCACTTTGTATGTAATTATTATAAAGTAACCTTGACAGTAGGGTAGCTGAACTTTACTAGAGTGCACAAAAACAGATGGCAAAATACAGAACTCCTAAACCTTTTTCTGCAATGAATTAAGGTAAAGCTCTTCCCTTTAAAAAAAAAAACAAAACAAAACAAAGTTGCTTTTGTTTTTTTTTTTTAAATAATTTGAAGTGCTACTAAAACATTATCTCTGCCTGGGTTTCATTGAATATTTAGTTTTTCTTTACAAGATGCTGCTTTGTTACTGTTTTTTTTTTTTTACAGACTTCTATTTTCTGGCTGTTGTTGTCTCATTCTCACTTTCCATTGTTGGTTTTAAACTTGCAGAATGATCAAAAGGATTACTTTGTTTGTGGAGTCAAGCTTCCTAATTCTGAAGACTTTCAAGGTAGCTGGATATTCTTAACTTAGTTCTTACAGTTGACACTGCTTCTAAACATAATAAAATGAAGTAAACTGATAGTAACGACTGCGGATCCACATTTCTGATTGGAAAGGTTTGGACTGGAAGAAACCTTGCTCATTATTTATTCTTGGAAACTGCCTTCATGCTAGCTAGGAACTGACTCTTAAAATACTTCTGTATTCAAAGTTTAATCAGTGATATGCTGTGGCAGGTTATCCAGAGAGGATGTGGAGCCTCCTTTCTTAGAAATGCTCAGAGCCCAGCTTGTGCTCCTTGCTACCTGCTGTAGCTTATCCTGCTGAGAGCAGAGGGGTAAGAATAGGCAATTTCCAGAGCTGCCTTCTAAACTCAGTGATTCTCAGGGGGAAAAAAATGCATTTTCCCAGTTTCAATCTATAAATAGTGCTCAGGCAATGTGCATGAATCTCCATTTAGTTTGTTGCGGTTCCTGATGAACATACCAATAAACATCTTGCATAAATATGACTTAAAACTTCCTGACCTTAATTCCTGCTGTGGTATGGCAGGATTTTTACAAGTCAGCTTCTACGGTAACTTTGCACATCATCTTTTTGCAGAAGCAAATCCATATGCCTGCCTGTGTAAGGGTCATACAGGTAACTGCGTGCATTCACCTGTAGGTGTTGGACATGAATTGGAACTTCATTAAAATCCCCTTGGGAATTTCTTGCTCTTAGTACTTGTTCACTCTGCCAGTCATACGGTTTCTTGGGCAAAAACCTCAATTGATTATCTAACATCCGAGAGGAGTTAATTTGTACTAACAGCGGGTATATCGAATGCTCGAATAATGGAGGAATAATGTTTAACACATTAATTTGTTTTCCTGGTTGCACTTGTGAGAATGAATTCAGTTCTGTAATTCTTGAGAAGGCAGTGGTGTGTGTCTTTTGGCCTGTTTTCAGTTTACTGCTATTAACTCCTCACAAAAGAATGATTTAATTCTGTATCGAAGTCTCTGGAAATACAGTTTTACAGGGAAGAAGTCCTCAGCATTCAAATCAGTGAAATACCGAATTGTTTGACTTGCTGTGTCTTGGTTCAAACTCTTAGTAGAAAATATTATATAAAAAAAAAAAAAGAAAAAAGTCAGGCATCTCAAGGATCAGTGGTTTTATTTGCAAAAATAGTGTTGCTTCAAAGGTTGAATGTTTAACAGAATCCTTTTTTAAAAGGATTTAACACTTTAAATCCATGCATCATCTCTTGTTGTAGAAGTCAGCATGATTTCAGACATTGTTGAGTATCATTAAAAGCTTTCTTAGAATGCCCTTGGTTATTTGCCCAGGACTCCCTTGTGCCTCAGTAGGGATGATTCTCTTGTGGTGTTTGTATTGGTATGCTCACTTACAAGGAAGAGGGGAAGGAAAAACTGAATCAGAAAGGAGAAGCCTTTACATGGCTGGTATTTGCATTCTAGAAAGGATGTAATTTGAATCTCAGGACCTGTTTATTCCCCAGCAGGTGAAGCTTTAAGGCTGCAACCTTAAATGTCAAATTGGAAATGACCCTTTAAAACAATGGGTTAATGTAACTTCTTCAACTTACTGCCAGACAACAGAGCACAGAACCTGGGGTCAGTCTCTGTGCAAATGATCTCTCTAATGAGTAAAGCTATGGAGGAATGCAGCTTTTTTCTGACCCTGGTAATATATGTCACCTGCATATTGAGAAGTGCAGAAAGTTTAAGTCTTGAATTATGTCTTGGGATTTTTTTTCCCACTTTCCCATCTCTTTTTCACCCTCCCTGAACCAACGAAACTTTAAAAGTAACTTTAAGCTTCAAAAGTGTAAAATTGGATGGAGGATATGTCATTAGCCACTTTATGTTACCTTTAATAAGAGGCAAAGGGTGAACTGAAAATAATTGCAAAGCAGTCTAAAGTTGTTTTTACTTGTATCCGTGTGTTATAACTTCTGATAACTTCGTGAAGTGCTGAGTCTGCATTGAGATTCAACTGATTTATTTAATGGATTTTTTATTATTATTGACAGCAAAAGATGACGGAAGCATTGCTGTTGCCCTGGGCTACACTGCTCATTTGGTTTCAATGATATCCTACTTCTTACAAGTGCCACTCAGGTATCCCATAATCCACAAGGGCTCCAGGTCTACAATCAAAGATAACATCAATGACAAACTGACAGAGAAAGAGCGAGAGTAAGTACAACATAGATACTTCTGTACTTCTTTCAAAACAACAAAAAACACCTAAACTTGAACAGTTTGGGGTACTGTGATGGGATACTGATTTTGAAGTTATTTGGTACTGTGTTCAGTAGGTGTGGGACAAGAACTTCTGAGTTTCTGGGAGCTAACTGTAGTCCAGTTTTGTCATTCTACATCTATTGATAGCCAAATGCTATTGATTAGGCATCTAGTAATGATAGAAAAACCTAATTAGTGGACCTTGTAGGTAAGTTGTGGCTTCTGATTGGAAAATTTGCCTTTTGTGTTTCTCTCCTGGCTATGGGAATAAACTGCAGACACCAGAAGCAGCCTTCAGTGGGGAGTTGCTGCAAATGCTGTTGTGCTGCTTGATTCACGACAAAATAGCTGTCTTTAGCACGGAGGACTTTTAAATGGTTAGGAAAGAGTTTTGTGAATTGTTACCTACTAATAAATCAACTTAATATTCAATGAAAAATGTGTCATCTGGCCTATAATCATTGTCTTTCAACATGGAACTGGGTTATTGTTACTGTTAAGCTACTCGGAAGCTATCTTGCTGTCCTTAAATCCACTCCCCGAATGCCTCCTGCGTTTTGGCACTTTGCCTGTTTTCCCACTGTCTTTGCACCTGTGCGCTGGAATATGAAAATAGGGGCAATTACTGGTTAAGCTTCGCTTTGTAGCCTGCAACCACAGAACTCAAAGGAATGCAGCGCTGACCAGCTGCGGGAGACCAGCTGCTCCACTCCGATCCTCTCTGTGTCTGCGGGCGGTTGCAAAGTCAGGCTTGCAGCACCAGTAACCTTGCTTGTTTTTCACTTGTAAGATTTGAAAAATGAGTGAAAGAAATGGCTGGAGGAAAATTAACTTGTGGAAAATTGCTGTCTCTATTGCCTCGATTTCTTGATCTCTTTGGGTGCATACAGTCGAAGTGTTTTAGCGTTTATAGCAGCATTTCTTACAAGTCCCAGTCGACATGGAAGGGTCTTTTCATACTGTGCGTAACTGGGAGGGTTGGGATGCTTGGAAGTGTCTGATTTCTTTTTGAAGCTCAGTGACCTTTGGCAGGACAGCTGAGGTAACTTGCCTTGAGTTAAGCTGTCTGTCGCAGAGCTTTAACTGTTGTGATGTGATAAAATATGGACTATAGTAATTCTGAAAATGATTTTGAGGTGAGTTATCCAAGAAATCTTTGATACTATTTTAATAACTTAATAGAAAGTTAATGTGTTTAGCTTCAGCTTTACTTCTCTAAGCACACGATCGTCCTCTTGCTTGTTCATCACTTTCAGACGGGTATCAAGCTAGAGCACTTATATCTGGAAAACACATTTCTGAGGAGCAGAGCTGCCTGTGTGTGGGAGTATAAAGATTAAACCAATTTCCTGTTGTCTGAGACAAAGTGGAAGGTTTAGTCCTTTAGGCTGGAGCCTTCCAAACCCTCATGACTTAATACTTTATTTCACAACAGTTTCTGAAAAGGAGAAAGTTTGGCTAAGTATATTAATCCCTATTGGGCCATTTACCTGTGTTCTGCAAGATTTTTTCAGGATTAACTCCTGCTTGAGGTCTTCTCTTCCCAGCTATTGGAGAGTCGATCCTGCCAGCTCTCAGAGGACTTGAGTTGCTATAGAAAACCTCAAATGTCTGAACTTGCAGTTTTCTTTCTAAACTAATAGCTCATGTTTCTCATGTGCTCCTAACTGAATAGAGCATAGCAATTAACGTGTGTTATTAAATTTCTTTACTTCAGTAACCTGTCCTTAAACAGCTTTTCTAACTCCAATGTAAACTGTTAAGTAATTACACTGAGGTTTTCTGTGTACTCAGTCTTTATTATAACACATTGCATCGTAATTATTTACTAGATAAAGCATTTGATTTGGCTTCATACTGTTTTCTGGACTTCAGGGTTGCCCTGAATTCTTATTAAGAGATTTTAAAAATTGGGCACTGGGGGGTATAGCTGATGTTTTCATTCAGAAGAAATTTCATCAGTACATGTGTTTGTTTTTAATGTTATACTATATTATGAGTGTATTACTTCATGCATCTTTCAGCTTTCTGCATCAGCTTTTTAAAGTCCTAATAAGCTGGTCAAGCATTTTGAGAGCTTTCAGAATGTAAGTTACATTTGGGAAGTATTTTATCCACTTCAGATCTGTTTCCCTGAACGAACCAGGTTACTTAAGTCATAAGATTCTGGCAGAAGCTTTCAGTTTTGTGTGCTGCCATTATTGTTATGTTGGTACTAAAGACTGTACAAAAAGTAAGAGGCTGTGGTGAAAATTTCTCTTGCATCTGGCCCCATTACTGATGGTGGAACAAGATAGGGAATACCTGCCACTGGTGTACAATATATGGTCTCATAGATATTAGTAGTTATTATCTATTTGATAGCTTTTCTCTCTGTATTCCATTAACTTATTTTAATACTACTAAAATGCTGTAAGTTTTCTCCCATAAATCTGCTTTTGTGACTTTCTGAACCTAGGGAAGGAAAGAATACAACTTTCAGTAAACAGCTCACATTTCTTCAGTGGTCTCTTCGAAAACCTTCAGAGTACATCCAATATGTAAGAGGAAGGAGTACCCTTTCCAGAAGTTCTGGATTCTGAAAGATCTCAAAGAAAATGATGGATACAGAACTCCCAAATTTAAGCTAGTTAGCAGAGCAGCGTGTTCCTCCAGTGACAAACATACTTAATACCTGACCTTAATTCCTTGGTACTTTTCTTGCAGAATAGGAACATAGCACTTCATCTTGTTCTCATAAACCTGGTAAGAATGCTGAAATTAAACTATTTAGGACATGTTCTGATGCTGTCTGTCAAGCCCTGAATTTAACACTTCTGTTAGTCTGCTCCCAGATTTTTAAATAAAGCAGTTTTCAATATAAGAATAAGGGGTGGCATGTCTGGAGCAAGATTGTCTATGTTGGCGTTGCTGCCTTTGTCATAAGGTTTTTAGATAGTCTTCCCTTCAGGTCTCTTCTAGTAATACGAGTTAAAATATTATAAGGTAAATGTCTGCATTTTGCAAGCTGGGAGCTACTGCATCTTTTTAGACAGTATTGGTTTCCTTGTTCCTTTTAAAGTGAGTTCAGGAGCATACATTTATGTCATCTGTTCGGGAGCATTTTTAGCTTCCACGTTGACTCAAAGCTACTTGATTTCTTTATTTTATAATTGAAATTTCACATGACTCCTGTGCAACCTGCCAGTTGGAGATTTAAGAATAGAATACTCGTTTCATCAAATCACATTAGACAGCTTGGACGTACGTATGCTTACCAAGGAAAAACCATGCTCTTCAGCGTTCAATCACCTTTTCTTTAGCTTGTGTGTGTCTGGGCAAGTGAAATTAATTTTCAGAGCAATTATTTCTGTTATATCTTTACATTTTTCATTCATACTGAATCTTTGAGACGGTTTTCAAGGACTCTTCTGTTAGATGCCTGTACACACACAGCTCTGATGCTGCATTCAGAGGCTACCTCAGGAACCAAGAAGTTATGTGAAGCAGCTTAAGGAAGAGTGAAGTTGAACATACTGACAGTTACCTGGGGTTTGGCTCCTTGGGGGCTCTGAAAAGCTCAAGCTTGACAGCTTTGATAGTCTTGGGACTGAAATCAAGATTCAGAAGGACTGAATATTGAGAACAGTTTAAGCTGTTTGTCCAGGAAAAAAAAAGCTGTTTTAATTTCTGCATACAGTAACATCATTGAGCAGCAATTGAAGGACTTATTTTGAAGCAAAGGTATGCAGACTATGAACATTACTCATTTTTGATGGAATAGCTCTATAGCATAAGAGTGGGAATGGCATAATAGGAATGGTAGATTGCTTCAAGGTTATCTACTGACATGCCTCGTTGGAATTATGTCTATTCTACACCTTTTTTTAATTATGCTAATTCTCGTCCTCACTGAACACTTTCTGTTGTCATTAAACATAGGGAACATCTATCTTTCATGTTACTGGGTTCTTATAAAAAATAAGATTAAAATTGTTTGCCTTGTTTGCAGCTTAAAGTGATAGATATGATCCTGAAGAAACTTTCTGGATATTTCTTTGATGGGTCATGACCTCTAAGTAGTCTTTTTTTTTTTTTTTTTTTTTCTGGAGGTCAGCTTCATTATTATAACAAACTTCAAGTGTGCCCAAAGATTATAATTAGTTAGTTTTTATCGTGTTGTTTAGGTGGGTATTGCAGAAGTAGTTGAGCCAGGATCATGGAGCACTGCTGGCACCTGGCTTGATCTGGGAACAACATCTGAATGCATCCAACCTCTTATATTATTACATATACTTTAAATTTGCTGTAGTTTTGTGGCTGCCAAAGGCTTTAAAGCCTGGTTTTATTTCATTGCTGTAGCCCATTTGGTAAGTGGAAAATGTCTGAATAATTAAAACCAGGTCATCTTTCACCAGGCTGAGGCAGTCTTGTAGCAACAGAAGACCGCAGCAGACAGGAAATGCAGGTGACCTTGTCAGATCTTCAGAATGCTTCTGGACTCCTCAAGGATGTAAAGTTATGAGTGAGTTTTTTCCTAAGACAGTTTGTTTATAGCTGAAGCTGACACATGCGAGTGCTTGGCCGAGGGTCTGCAGCCTGGTGTACGGTGAACGTTAACATACTTGTGTGGCTTGTTGATTGAGCCTTGAATTCGAACCAGCAGGTTGGTTTAGCCTAGTTTGGGGTGCTCTTAATTGGTTGAAGAGGCCAAGCTTGAGAGAAGTGGAAAAGTTAAGAATAGTTCAGGCCAAGTGCACTTTTAATCTGCACATGTTTAAGCAGTTCATTCAGTGGGCTGGGGTTATGTTTAAGGCATCCTCATTTGCACTAAGAAAGCAAGCTTCCAGTTTTCTGTGTGTGGTTCATCCAGAACTAAGTCAAGCAGTCCCAGTTATTGCCATCTTGAGTTCTGATGCAAAAAGTTGCTCTGCTTAGACCTGAGTAAAGCAAAACTTACATCCAAACCAGTTCTGCTACAAGATTGCTTCCAAATTTCCTATCTTGATGAACTGTGGTGCCTTTCGCTTCAGCATGAAGAGCTGGATTTGCAAGTAAGAGGAGAAGAGCTGAGCAGGCACGTGGATAACTTTTTGGAGTGTTTGGAAACCACTTGTCGAATGAGCTCGGTCTAAACACGGTCCTCGCTTCTGTGGTCTCGCTCCTGTTTCTAAGAATGTGAAAGCTGAAAGTCAGGAGGTGGTTATTGCCTTGGGTCCAGTAGCTGATAAGCCATTTGCAACACAGCAGTCTGAAAAGTCAGGACACAAATGAGTGAAGAATAACTTTTCACTGATGCTGACATCTTCCAACTCGACAGAGAAATCTTTAATCATCTTTGGTACTTCAGCTGAGATAATAAAATGGCAGCTTTGGGAAGAAATCTTGGCAAACTTAAATCAGATGGAGGGAGACGGTTTGTTGAGAAACCTAATAGCTGTCAAAGCAGAGCTGATTCTTTGTGGTAGATTGAGTGTGTGTTAAGCATTCGCCTATTGCTCAAAGAATGCTTTTTGCCATGAACTTATCTTGAACTGCATTTGTGCGCTCCACATTCTTAGGAATATTTAGCTAGAACGCAGGGTTATTTTATTCTTGATCACCAAAACAATACTTTTGCCTTCATTGGGTCAGCACTTATTAAGGTGCAGCGATTATAAATCAGATCAAGTGCTCCTTAGGAAATGCAGATCTTATTAACACCGGCTCTGGGAGCAGCAGCTTTTGCATGCTTCTGCCCAGTCTGAGAAAGCAGATTTTGTTTACTGCAGTAGATGAGACCACTGACCCCGGACATCTACAGCTGAGAAATGTTTTTGTGAAGACATACTAGTCGTAGCTTACTCCCATTGGAACTCTATCCTCCTGCTGAGATGATTTTTCAAAACATTACTTCATTTTTCAATGAACGGGGACTTGACCTGCTTAAAGTGTCCTCTCGTTAAAAATGAGCCTTCGGTGGCAGGGAGATTTAAAGCCCTGATAGCGGGGTTGTCTGCTCTGTCCTTACAGATAGTCCTTGCGGTGTGACATCCATCACAGAGCGTCCAGCAAGCCTTGAATTCAAGCTGTAACATGTCAGAGATATGCACAATCGACAAAAAAACCATCGGTGTTGCTAATTCCGTGGATTGCTGGCTGTGCTTTTTAGGTGTGTGACAGTGTTATTTGCTGAACCAGTAGAATGATACCCTTATATTTTTATAAATCAGTGACTATCTTATCAACAACTGCTTAACTTTCCTAATCTGGGTCTTTGGTTTCCTTTCCTGTGTACAGCCTGTACATATTGAAGCTATTGTACATTCTCCAAGAGCAAGGTCACGACAGTTACACTTCTTAATGGAAAGATGGCAGTGCTTCTGCTTTTGATTATCTTATTGTTGAGCTATTCAGATAGGCATTTTGAAAATACGCTTCATGCAGTTAAACTGCCAATATGTTTTCCTTTCCCAGTAAACTAATTATCTTTGTATTGTGTAAAGTTTGAATGAGGATATGCTTTTTTCCCTTGGCAGTCTGTATTTTTGTCATCAAGTTTGTTTTACAAGTATTTGTCTTCTCTCATGTAGAGACTAAAAACCATAGAGTAATCAAATCTGAATTCACTTGTGATTCATATTTGTGTCTTAATCTCATCTCTAACAAAGCAAAGTGTACACTTGTAATCTCTTTTTTACTGCTATTTCATTTGACTTTCAGTTTTACGTACCAGGTGGGGATCTTACTTTTTCATTTAAAACTTTTCCAATCATGCTGTCTGTTGGCAGCCTAGTTAGCTGCTCCTTGTAGGCTGTTACTGACCCCGAGGTGAGTTTGTGGCCCTTACCATCGACTGGTTGCTTGATGTGAAGAGGATCCACAGCACTCTGCTGCGCCTCTAGTTGAGGAGTCTGGTGGTGAAGTCAGGTTCATACTGTGGTGTTTGTTTTGTTCCTTCTAACAAGGACCCTTCCAACAAAGACCAGCTGCCTGGGCATGTTACTTCAGGCTTGTTCCTGCCTCTACTGAAGCTGATAAATCTTCGGCGTAGATTATCTGAAAAGGAAACAGGTTTTGAAGCTGTGCAGCCAACGCTTCTTGTGCTGTGGTCATCTGCTGGAGTGATGATGAGTTGGAAGTGCTGGGTATTTTGGTGGCTGTGGCTCGTTAGGAACCTGCTTTCCTAATATTTGATCTGAAATGTCCTGGGGAATAGTGGTTTCGAGTGAGATATCTGCACAATGGTTGCCCTCCTCACTAAAAGGCTCTCCAGGTTTGCTTTATTCTGGTTGAGAAAGACCCTAGCAGTTGTACACAACTCAAGCTTTCTCTTCTAGATACGACATTCCTTTACAGTGAGCACACAGGATATGGTCAGGTTGGAGGGAAGACGCTACTCCTTCCTCCCTGCCTGCCCCACACAGCCCCCCAGAAGGGGCTGAAGTTGAAACTTAAACTTCAGTAAGTACTCAAATCTTGTTCTTGTACACTCCTCATGGTTCAGACATATCATGCAAGAACTTGTGACTCTCTCAGGCCATTATCTTAGTTGGATTGGGCTATTTAGTTCTATCCTCGTATAGGGCATCCTGTCCATGGGCTTAAGCTGGAAATTCATCATTCTCTGAACTGCCCCATTTTTTTGGTAGTGTGTGTGAGGCACAATCATTCCCTAGGTCTGATGGATGACTCTCTGCTATCACACCAGGGACTGTTAGAGAAATTACATCAGTTCTTTATCTGTATAATAGTGAATAATTGGGTTTTAGCTGTGTTCTGCCAGCTCTGCTGCAGTCATCTCGCTGCAGCCGTTCTGCTTACTGTCCTCAAACATAGGAAATGAAGGGAATGAAGCCACCTCAGGTTTGTGATCTGTCCCAAATTCAGTGGATGCACTCGGGTAGGATGTAGTCAAAATGCAGAAAATATGGTGATGTGAAAATGCACTGACATTGGCTTCACCTAATTGTTGAACCAAATTTCTGATCTTCAGTTAACTAATGGGTAAATACATTGCATAGGAAACATGTAATTAGTATTTTTTTTAGGTGTTAAAATGCACTTCTGATCTTAAACTACATATTTTGCTTTTGTTAAGTGTATTGTGTCTCTGACAACAGGCTCTTAGTCTTTATTTTGATGTAAGCTTTCAGTGAGGGCGTTTGTTCAATTTCTTAAAACATGCCAATATTTCTTCACATTGCAAAGCTAAAATATTATTGGTCCTCAAGCTTCTACATTATTCTGAAATCAATGTTATTTAACACTATTCCAAACCAGGTTGAGAATTTCACCTAGATGTGCCAAATGGGATGTATTACGATATGTAAATTGTGCCACGCTTCAGCCTGTGGAAACCAGTTAGGTGGCATGTGTAAATCTTTATTTTACTGATTTCTTCCCCAAAGAGCTTTCTGGAGTAGAGATTAAATTTTGAGACTTCTAATATAATTTGGGATATGGCAGAATGACCGAGCAGAAGAGAATAAAAGATCTAAAACACATGGTATAATACCAAAGTAGAAGCAGGTGAAAGCAGTTAAAAATGAAGCAAGTTCTTAAACTTTAAAAATAGTTTGTATTAAAGACAGGCGGTTCTGGACAATAAAAATTGGCCACCAATATATTGGTACATATGTGATTTTTTTTGGGTACAGAGGAGTTCATAAATCACAGAACACAACTGAAAACGTATTTGGGCTTGAATTCATAAGAGATACTTGAGGTCTGAAATAAATATATGGAATAAGGATTCTTTCAGCTTTCCTAACAGTTAACATCTGACTGAAGCAAGAGTCCTGTGGTGATTTACTGCAAGTTCATCGAAAACTGAGGCTGCAATGTAGAACAGCTAAAGATTAGCTCAGTAACACATACGAGGATATAAAATTAAATGCGATCTTGACGGTTGATAAGCATTTGTCTGAGAACAACTGAAAAAGGCAATTCTTAGTGGGTAGAGTAGAATAACTAGGACAGTTTACTTATGAGTTTTTTTAAAAAAAAAAAAAAAAAATCTTAACGCCTAAAATACACAAATTTGGCTAACCAGAATTTTAGCTTTGATTCTGGAAAAACTATAGGTTTATTCCATGCATGACATAAGCAATCTTCACCTTTTTATAGTCATTTTTATTTTTAAATACATCCATGTTCATGAGCAGTTGGCTGGAGATACAGTAGTAGCAAAGTTCCTTTTAACAGAAGTGATGCTTTTAGTCCATACATCCAAAGATGAGTAAGAGATGGCATGAGGTAGAAAAAAAATCATATTAAAAATAAATTTAAAAGAGAAAAAAGAGTACAAACTGTAGGCATCTCATTTTGAATTGTAAATAGAAAAGGGAAGATCCTTGCAAAAAGCTTTTCTTTTAGCAACACAAAATCCTGGTTGTCCCTATTATGCCTTGATTCATAGAAATAAAGCTGAACTGAATGCTGAAAGACATTTTTTCCTACCCCAAGGAGGGATGAAGTTTATTTAGAAAGAAGCATTAGCGAGGTACAGGCTGGGTTGAACGTACCTTGGAGATGTTAGGTGAGGATTTTTCTGTACTTTGTGCTTTATGGTTAAAAGATGATGTGTTTTTCTCTGTGATGAACAGGTAGTTTCAGCAGTATGGAGTGAAGACTGATGGTCTTGTGGGGCACTTTGCACCTTTTGGACTGAATTACTGCAGGAATGGTGTAGAGACAGCTTCAGCCCCCTGGCCAGGTGCAGCTGGCAAAGGTGTTCATTGAAACTCCTGTCTGCCCATCCTGACCCAGAACACAAATGGCTTTAGACACAAAGACTACAATTTGAACCAAAAAAATGAAATCTGCCTTGGTTTTACACAGATATTTCTGTTTAGCTGTTTCCATCTTAATGATTCAGCTGGAGTGGAAATGATGGCAACCAGCCACTGTTAGTTCTCCACACTGACTGGAAATGCAGATATTGAATTTCCTTTTTAAATAGGAAGACTTTTAAATGAGAGGTGACAATTTAGAGCCCTGTCTACATTCTCTGTAACTTTAAAAAATGTGGTTCACTGTAGTAAGGCTGTACTTTTCACTTTGGTTTATAGGAAACATAGCTGAATGTTTAAGATGTACACTTCTTGACTACCACATTAGACAAAGTCTCATTAGCACGAAGACAGACTCCTAACTAGTGGCTTCTGAAGAGTCCTGTTAATTGGTGTAGCTGGAGTTGGGTACTTCAAAGCTTAATACCCTTTATAATGGCATTTCTTTACGCAAATATTCAATATCTACTTCTTTTACAACTTATGAGGTGTTGCAGGATCTTTGAAGAATTAAAAATTACATCTGCCCTTGATGGTGGGGTGCTGGTTTTGTAGTTTTGACTTGGAGAAAGAGGAGACTTTCAGCCCGTTTTTATTTAAAAGACTGCCTTGTGGTTACTTTTCCCCATCAGAGTTGCTGTGAACAAAGCACGTAACCCTGGCCTCGCTTTTTCCTTTTCACAGCCCTTTTGGGAGGCTTTAATGAGGCTTAGTACTCTAGAAACTTCCACGTGGAGTCTACGGTGTAAAATAATACCAATGTTGACACTTCACTTAACCACTCCTGTAGCTGCGATTTCTTCCTTTCCCAGCCCTGTTCGCGTGGGCAGTTTACAAAGAAATTAGTGTCTTCCTTGTAGGCTTGCTCTAATCTGTTCTGATCCTTGAGCACAAGCTTTGATTTTTCAGACTCACTTCAGATTCTTACAAGTAGATGTCTTTGGTTGTGTAGATCAGCAGAACTCTAAGCCTTGACCTCCTCTGTGGGTTTGCTTACCCACTGCCCATCAGCAAAGCCTCTCTATGTGTAAGTTGACTGAAACTAAGTTGCTCTGTACTTCAAAACTCATCAATTCTTGTCAATTCTTGTCCTTAGAACTGCTCAGCAGCTAGCAAAATCCAATGTTACACAGAAGACTTCAGTGCTAAGAGTAACAACCAATTTGAATTTTAGGTGCCTTTTGTGGAGAGGAGGAGAGCTCTTCCTTGTAGCCTTCTGACTTCTGCACCAGTCTTTCTAGGACCCAGATTTAGGTGGAAGTGTTTTTTACCCAGCAGCTCATGTCTGCTTAGGGAGCATGACAGCAATTTATAGGGGATGGATTGAAGTAAAGCAGTTGATACTGACTTGTTTGCACTAAGATTCCAGGTGAAGATGAGCTCCTAATTACCCTTGGGAATCCCCCAAGTGTGTTGTAAAGGTAAGGTGGAAGCAGGTCAGTTGCCATCTCTGTCCCAAGCTCTGCTAAAACAAATTAGTCAGAACTAAAAATACCTTGTAACTGCCTCTGTGATTTATTTCTTTTGCTGGCTCCTGGGATAAATGAGATCCAAAAGCTCTTCTTGAGAATCTGGGAAAACTTTGGCTCTTGGACACATCAGTGTTAGGATAAGCCTCGAGTGTGCTTTGTGGCTGCAAGCATAACGTTCTAGTTCAGCGTGGAAGAAACTGTTCTGTCGTTCTTGTACTTGTGATACCACAATAAAACTTTTGTCCAACGCAACGTGCCATGAAAGGGGAGGTGAGCTATGTGTCTAAAAATGTAATGCATGTGTGTTTTGCAATTTATTATGGACTTGCCTCCGTTCCTGCAGCGTGGTGCAGCTGGGTAACGCTGGTCATCTGACTTGTATCCCAGTGAGTCCTATAAAACAGAGCACATGACTCAAAGGAATTAATGAAAACATTACATTTGTCACTCCTTTAGCATTAAATAAGCAAAACGTGAAACTTCCAGAATAAATGTAAGCTTTTAAGAGTGAGAATCCTCTTTGTTTTATCTTAGATCTTAAAAGCATGTATTGACCTTCTGGCTAAATTCAGTCTTGTGTGCAGTTCAGATAGTTCAGATCACTCTCTTTTTTGTGTTCTCCACCTTCTGAATTCAGAGTGAAACTTTTTTTAATTTGACAATTGTGCTAAAGATTTTCAGTCCCAAAGCTGCCAGCGTGTTCTTTTATCTCTACTAATCTTGTGCTTTTCCCCAGCACAGGGTCTTACTGCTGACATGTCAGGTGTCTGAAGTGGAGCAAGAATAGCCCTGAGTGCACTGGAAACAGATACAGAGACATCTCCAAATTGGTCCCAAATTGGGCTAACTTGTTATAAGTCATTAAATGTTGTGCTTTTATTTCTTTCATCAAGTTTATGTTCTTGAACTACGATCATCTTTATGAGCTACTGTTAAATTATTGTTCAGCTGGCATGTGGCAGTAATGTGCTCTTTCGATACAGATACAGAATGTCTACTGTAAACTCAAGTTGTATCAGGGCTGTGTTTTATGAAGTCTATGCACTAGTGGAAGGTAATATTCCGTAGTCATTAAGGTAAATGTTAACCTATTTTTACAAGAATTCACAAGAGTGAAGAGTGAACTGCGAAGAGCAGAAGCTGTTTTGTTCATAACTTCTGCCTTTGCTTGCATGGTGGCTTTGCCAGGAAAGAATGAGAGGATCACAGAGTAGCTGATGGTGGAAGGGACCTCTGGAGATCTGGTCCCAGCCTTTCTGCTCAGAGCAGGCTCCTTGGGACGTGCAGTTGGTTTTGAATAAGCCCAACAAAGGAGACTATGGAGCCTGTCCTGGCAGCCTCTTGCATTGTTTCAGTTTCATCATCCTCAAAGTAGAAGGTTTTATTTTAGGTTTGCCTGGGGAAGCTCACACAGATCCTTCTGAGAAGCTAACTGAGCTGATACAAGTTTTTCTGGGCTCTTTGTTTCTCACCCAGAGTGATCAAGACTTGCACGAACCATTCAAGCAAGGCCAAAGACACCACATTCATCTTTGTGGGACTCTCTCCAGCATGCCCACATCTGTCTGGTGTTGGGAGCCTAGGACTGGACCCCATACTCCAGATGTGGCTCCAGATGGGAAACTTGGCATTTCCCCTTCCTGAGATCTATGGGATTGCCATCTGCCCATTTCTCCATCTGCCAGTCACTCTTCCCAATTCTCTGTCAGCTGCAGAGGTGCTGAGGGTGCTTCCTTGTCCCATCACCTGGGTCATTAATGAAGGTATTTACCAGGATTGACCTGCAGGATCAGCTGCCAGTCTGTCTCACTGCCTCCTTATCTAGCCTGTACTTCATCTCTTTGCCTGGGATGAGGCCACATCAAAAACATCATTGAAGTAGAGGAAAAGCAACACCCACTGCTCTCCTCTAACCCATTGAGTCAGGTTGGTTATTTACCCTTCATAAATTTATGCTGGCTGCTCCCAGATTTCTTGTTCATAGTGTGATTGGAAGTGGGTTAGGGACTCCATAACCTTCCCAGGGCTCCGGGTGAGTTTCCTGGATTGTCCTTCTTGAAGATGGGAGTGACATCTCCTTTCTTCTGAACCTCTTCCATCACCTTTCAGAAGATGATTGAGAAGGGCCTTAGGACAGAAGGAGGAAAAATGCATCTTCTGTGCCAGGGGATGATCTCCATCAACTTTAGAAACCCCTTTAAACTGGCAGCTTACCCTTCTGCTTGGTAACTGCTCTCAGACAGTCTGTTCTGGTGATTACACAACAGATATTTGTGGCTTGGTTTTTGTTCTTTCCAGTAAATACATCACACTTATTCTCATCTTAGGTATGTTCTGTTTTAAAGGAGCTTGATGATTTCCCTCCCACCCAACTCAAATGTAGGAATGGAACCCAGGAAGGTAGATACTGGAGGGGAATGGGCAGGCAGATGCCATTCTGCATTTTATTGAGTGCTTTGTGATTATAAAGCTACTAAAAGAGCCATTTTCGACTGTAACTTTTGAGCAAGCATAACTAAAACCTTACACAGCATGCCAGAGGAAGAGATTGAGCTTACAGTCATGCTTTTCTAAGAAGCAACAATTTCACGTAGGGAGCCAAGAGTTAAAGTTGTATTCAATTACGCTCAGTGAAGCACGATGTAAAATGTCGTGGCTCCTCTCCCTTAAGTTTATTGCTTGTGACCAGCCCTAATGAGCAAGCAAGATAACACACAAAGAAAGGAACATCAAAGTTGGTAATATTTTTCTGTATGTCATAAGCGTGCATATGCAAAGACATCCACTGACATTTTTCAAGGCTTTCATGTAGCTTACTGTGTTATGAAAGCTGACAGGAGGATGTATGCAGCTTAGATTCTTTCAAGATTAATTAATGGCAGTTAGAAATGTGAATATTAACAAAAAGGAAAAGAAAAAAAACACACCAAGACCAACCTGATAAACAGAAAAAGCTCAAAAAAAAGCTCAAAAAGCTCAATCTTCACCACTTCAGCTGTTGGAGATGGTAGTGAGCACCGTGGAGAAGTTTTATCCTCTTTTCTCTACTGGATATATCGAAGGGCTCTGTGTCTAATAATAAAATACGTGGTTCCTATTACTAGTGACTTAATGAAATGCTATCTTATACCAAAACAGGGCTTGTGTTCCTAATGGTGCTTTTATTGCCGAGCTTGGGTGGGTTTTATGCTGTTAATTGTAAAGGTATCCCTTAAATCTAAATCTTCTTTCATCCCTTAAATCTAAATCTTCCTTCATTTGGCTACGTGTAATTGTAGAGATTGAAACTGATTCTTCTTGATTTGTATTTTACGCTTAGGGTAACGCACGGTGGGATTGTTGTAGCATGTGGTCATTTCAAAAGGGTTTGTTTTCTTGCATGGGGAACCAGCTGGATTTATAGATCTATTAAGCAAGGTGAGCTGGATGGATGCTGTTCAAGGTGATTTTTATATTCCTCAACTTCAAGTGACCTAGCAGGCTTGAAGGTAGCATAAAACTTGAAGCTGACATCTTAATATTTGATCTGCTGCGATTGCGACCTGCTAACCTTTAGCTTTAATGGTGCTATATAATTCTCCTTAAATGCTGCAAATGTACTCTACTGTGGGGCTGCAGTAAAGATTTTCCATTTGATTGATGTTAAAATACACTTTGCGTAATCACCCCTCTGGAGCGCGTGTTGTTTCTGGTAGATATCGATCTCCTGTATTTGTTATCTTAAATTGGAGAGGGACTTTGCTTTCTGATGTAATGTGGGCTTAGTGCAGATAATATCCTCGGCATCTTGATTAGGGGCTGCAGAACGTGGGGTTCTTTAGAAAGACAAAAGTTGGTGTCGTGGTGCAGCTCCCATAAAAGTTAAGTTACAGATCCCACTGAAATTACCAGCTTGACCACGGTTGACCTCAACCTCTGGTGGTAAGGAAGAGTCACAAGACAGTCCTCAGAAAGGTAGTTTACAAGTATTAAAAGTTTGAACTGCTCCACTTGAGCAAATAATCCATGCACATAATTCAGCAGAGAATGTCAAAGATGCTTTAGGGTCCACAGGGGTGGGTCTCTGGTTTTCTGCAGCAGTTAAGACCACAATAAGTTGTGTTTCTTCCCCTAAACTGTTAGCTACACCTCGATGCTACGAGCCACGGTTTATTATAATAGAACAATTAAACATTAGGAACCGATTTGCATGGGTTGGGTGAGCTATGGGGCTGTAATTCTATTGAGCTTCAGCTGTGTGTGTGAAGCTTGTTGGATGGAGAGGTTTTCCCAACAGGATGGTGGGACGAGAGCAGGATGGGGGAAACATCCAAGGGAGATGAAGGGTTTTATGTGAGGTTTAAGTGGGATGGAGAGCACACGAAGGAGAATGGTTTGTACCGTTTAAGTGTTCCTTTTGTGTGTTGGTAAATGGGCCTGGAAGTGAGCCTGTGAAGAGACTTGTACTCTTTCAGTCACAAAATAACTTAATCAAAAGAGAACACCTTTTTCAAAATGATTTTATTAGGAAGTGAGCTAGCCAAATGCAAAAGGCTGAGTACAAAGGAGCAAGGTGGAATCTGATATTATGCTGCGTGCTTCTCAAGACATGCTTCATTTACTGAGGGGAATGTTGCAGCACTGGCAGGGTCATAAAGCATCTTCTAAAAACCTGAAATACTTCAGAAAACACAATTTGTCAGCTGAATTCTGACATCAATTTTTAAAAGGCTGACTGGAGATGCAAAGGGCTCCTGGTAACTTCCTCTGGAGGGGGTTCGTGGGCAGGGGAAGCACTTTAAATCTTTCCAGTCGTAGAGTCTCTACCTTTTTCAGGTTCATTTAAGCATCTCAATAACTTCACCTTTAATGCTTTTTTTTTTTTTCCCCCATCAGATTTCCTTTATATCCAAAAGGAGGGGAGAAGCTTCAGTTTGAATATGGAGTGTATCTTCTCAACAAAAATATAGCACAGGTTGGTACACTAAGATATTTTATTTTCAATTAATATCTTCCATCTGCTTAGCGTCAGCGTGGCAGCAATGTGCATCTGCTGGCTGGTGATGCTGTTTTCTACAGAGAACAGCTGTGAACTACTTGGAGGTGTTCTCCAAATCACAAGCTTCACTTGCCTTATTGCTTTGTGCTGAGACTTTCTCCTGCCCTTCTTAGAGAAGGGCTTGCGAGCTAACAATGACTTTTTTTCCTTTTCCAGTAGTAAATATTGTGAGCATACATGCCCTGTTTGGAAAATGGTAAATGTTTTCTGTTACTTTCACCACACTCAGTTCATCTCATTACTGTGTTGTTTAATTTTGTGTTATTATTAACTACCCTTCTACCTCTATACTTATTTGATAAGAAAAGCCTTGCCAATGTACGACTCTTACATTTTTAAAAGTCCTCTAATCATCCTCACTTTCTTGTTCATATGTATTTTAAAAATCATCCTTTGCTCTGGCAAATGAATGAGTTTTTTTTTTTAATTTTACAAGTTTATGGACTTCTTTTCAAGAAGCACTAATACCTGCTGCCCACACATTTGGTATGGAATTCAGAAAATGGCCAAAAAGCTGGTCTCAGGGGGACCTGTAGAAGCTGTTCAGGCTGTTGCCCAACCCTGGGGCAGGGTCAGCTGCTCTGATTGGTTTGACAGTTTTATTTGTGAAAAATCCACTGCGTTTTTTATACTTAATTTCTCTTTTTTTTCCTTCCCAGTTCTTTTCCATCACTTCTTTCCTGTTCTACCACTGAATTAGAGAAATGCTTTGGGGCTATATCATTTGGTTTGTTTTTGAAGCTTGGATTGCATTTACCATTTTCCAGACTTCTGGTATTTTGCCCGTGTTTAGTGTATTTTGGAAGATAACCTCCAATGGCTCTGAAATTACTTAAAGGCTAAAATGTCTTAAGATGAAGTTAATCAAGTCGTGCTAATCTTGGAAATTCACTTAACCAAGCTGTTAATATACCTTAAACTGTGACTCTTTGTTGCTGGCATTAATAATGGCAGCCAGCTGTTCGCACTTGACTTCCATGGGGAAGACTAGAGGAAAAGAAGGGATTAATACTCCCTTTCCTCCAAACGATTTGATAGCTTTCTCTCTCCATTAGTGCCAAATCGGTGCTGTCCTTAATCTATACTGGTGTAAATACATCAGTTCGTTCAGTGGCTTGTGAGTTGTGATGCTTCTTGCTTTGCTTTTCAGCCTCTTCTGGCTTTTCCCTTTGTGATTCTGTGAGTTTGCTGTTCAGTTGTATCATGCAAGTACTGTTTTATTTCTTAATCGTAATTACAAACTATCCATCGAGCCCAAGCTGGTGGTCTTTCTGTTTCCTGCAGTCTGGGTTAGTTGGCACTTGCACCTGCAGTGTCTTTTCTCTTTTTTAAATCGGAACTGTCTCCACATCACTTCATCTTTTTTTTTTTTTTTTTTTCTTTTTGACTCGTCTCCTCAGAGATGTTACCACTGACTGACAGAGATCGGTCATTCTGGTTTTGTTCTTTTCCTATTTCCAAAGGACTGTGAACTGTTGAACTCGTGGTCACTCATGCCTGTTGCCTTCCAAGTCCTTGCAGTTGATTTCCAAAAGCACTGGCATGTTTTTAAACTCATAAAAGTAAATGAAGACTTTTATTTAAGTACATATTTGTATTTTAAAAGTTTCCAAGCTTGCATGGGGTCACTGGTGCTGGTACAAGCTGTAGTGGCCAAGCTATTTGAAGTGGTTTGTACAACACCAGTGGTTCACATGTTATGGGTTGAGAACGTATGCCGTTGAATATAAAACCATAATAAAAGTAATCAGAATTTGTTGCGGGGGGGATCCTACTACTTACTTAATCAGGAAAGTGTTACTGAAGTCCACATAAATTGTTGTAGTCACCTTTGCTTTGATATTCTTGGTCAAACATTGCAGCTTCTATACTTCTGCCAAGAGGACGTTGTGAAAGCAGCGTGAAAAATCTGGCGTAGCAGATGGATACTGTGGAAATATATCACAGAAGTTCTGTGCTCAGGGGCTGACTTGATCTGGAACCTGAGAATTGTTTGAATCTTTTGTGTTCCTTTGGAGGCTGGAATGTAAGAGTTGTAGTGTATCTTTAGGCTGCTTTGAGAAAAGCTTCCAGATAAGCTTAGTGCAAGTAAGCGTGAAAAGAATACGTGTATCAAGATTGTTTGGATGGACAGTGAGAGCCGGTCTCTAGACCATCACAGCCTGTGAAGGGATCTTTTTAAGGCCCCAAAGCGTTGGCTTCAATTCAGGGAACCAGTCCTGCAAGCAAAGTTGCTCTGTCGTGATTTAGTCTGGATCAGATGCTTACCTCCCTCTGGCTGCTGGGTGAGGATCAGAAGAAGATGGGAACACCACCAGCTCTAGCAGAGTGCTAAGGAAAGATCTCAGGTCTCCATCGCCTTTCTTGAATGCTTCATCGAAGTCTTGATCACCAAGGGTGAGAACAAAGAGCCCAGAAAAACTTGAATCAACTTAAATATCAACTTAAATAGCTTCTTGAAAGGATTTGTGTAAGCTTCCCCAGTTCCACAGAAGTTTTCTTGTGTTTTTTTTTCCCTTCTTTCACCTGGAGTTCTTGAGGCAAGGAGAAATGTGAGTGGGGAAGAAGTGCGACTGGGTTGACGTTAACTAAAATTACTGAAATCAAAACTCTTCTAGAGATAAAGTGGTACTGTTTTGTAAAACAGCAGGATAATAACAATGAAAACCACATCTTGCACTCAGGAGAATTCAGCTGGAATTAGAAGCAGCTCAGTGCTAGCTCGATAGAGCAGTTATTTGGAGAAACTTGCTTTGCTGTTACATTCCGAAGTCAAAACAATGTGTGTTAATTCCGAGAGTTCATAATAACTTCCATCTGTACGTGAGCACAAATTGTTTCAATCCCCTTATTTTCTATTCGTAATATTGAAGCCCTCATGATGTTCAGAGTAGCTTGTTTTGTAGGATAATATTAGGTAAGAGCATAAATTTCCAGTCGCACTTTCAGCTCTTTGACTGCAACCAACGTACAAGTGTGATATTTTTAAAGGGAAATTAATGACTTGTGCAATAATATCCACAAAAAAAAACTGGCAGTGAATTGGATGGCTCTCAAAAGCATTAGGTACTGGGAGATATTGGGTAGGTAGCTGGCCCCACAAACTTGTTAGCTGCTCGGTTAGGGATGTGTGTGGAGTATGAGAGGAAGGTGAAAATTTAACAGGAGAATGGAACGAACTCTTGCATTGGTGTTCACACCATGAAAATCTCCCTTTCAAGCGGATAAGTATCAAGAAGCACCAAAGAGTTGAGTATTTCTGCTCAAATTGAGCACAACACACAGCATGGGTAAGGTAACTCCAGGAGAGTGTTCTCATTTCTCTAAACGTGGCGTGTGTCTCACAGCTCATCTTGATCACGGACATGGGCCAGGATAAGTTGAGCTGTCACAAGTCCTTGAGCAGCGCTGGTCTTGGTGCTCCAGGCCTTTTGCTCTCAGCTTCTTAAATTTGCTTGCTGGTTTTATTTTTTTGCTATCTTCTTTCTGCATCCCCAGAGTTTTGAACAGCTCAGGCCTGCCTTTGATGTAGGTTCTTCATTGCAGATGAAGAGATGACCTTACTAACCGTGATTTCAGTGATAATCCTCTTGAGGTGAGTCCTTAATCAGCACCCACACTGTCCCTGCTGGAGAAAGCCTGGCCCTGAGTTGTGTACGAGTTGACATTATGTGGCTTCTTTCCAGTATTTGTTATTTCTAACCCATATATACATAACGTATAGCCGTTGAAGAGAGCATGAATCTGCCATCTAGTTCATGAAACTACCAATTCCTTTGGGTGTTCACAGGGTTGCCTCTTGCATGATATGTGCCAGTCACACTGTTCCTCATCCAGTTGCAAGATTGCTTAGAGAGGAAATAATTTATAGCTATAAAGCCAGATTCTTCTGGTCCCGGTCAGCTATTTCATGTCAAGAGGACAATGAATTCATTTGCAGCTCTGCATACCAAATGATTTGGTGTTCCAGTGAATCTCTAAAAGGGATAGAAGTTGATTATCTTGTAGGTTTCTTGTTTGGAGTCTCAGCTCAACTTCCCTATAGAATCACAGAATGGTTTGGGTTCAAAGGGACGTAAAAGATCATCCAGCTTCAACCCCCCTTGCCATGGGCAGGGATGCCACCCACTACATCAGGTTGGCCAAAGCCCCATCCAGCCTGGCCTGGAGCACCTCCAGGGATGGGGAATCCACAACTTCTTTGGGCAACCTGTTCCAGCACCTCACTGCACTTTGAGTGAAAAATTTCTTCCTAACCTCTAACCTAAATCTCCCTTCTTTTAATTTAAGACCATCCCCCCTTGTTCTGTCTTTATCTGCCTGAGCAAAAAGTTGCTCTCCATCTTTTTATAAGCTCACTTTAAGTATTCAAAAGCTGCAGTGAAGTCTCCCTGGAGTCTTCTCTTCTCCAGGCTGAACATCCCCAGCTCTCTCAGCCTGTCTTCACAGCAAAGGAGCTCCAGCCCTCTGATCATCTCCGTGGCCTCCTCTGGACCCTCTCTAACAGCCCCACATCCTTCTCATGCTGGGTTCCCCAGCCCATCTGGCTTTAATGGACAAGACCTTGAATCGACAGCGTTCTGTCCTTGCCTCAGCTACTGGCTGTTGAAAGGAGGCTCACAAAACAAACCATTTTTGGATTCTCTTACAACTCTTTGTTTCCCTAGGGCTAAGTGGAGGAGCGAATGTGTCATGTCTTCCCCTGGTTCATCACTGGGGCTTGTCGGAGACTCAGCAGTTGGTGGCAGTCAGAACAAACCTCCCCAGCCATCGCTCCCAGCTTTTGTGGAGTCATCTCGGTTTGTACTGCGTGAGTGTTTTTCTGATCACGTTGGATACGTGTTCAGGATCGTCTCACAAGGCGAGGCTTCTCTTCTGATCCAGCCTTGATTTGTGTTGTCTGACAGCGCCTGAGTGATGTTAGGCTGATATTCCTGTCCACATTGGCGGGGTTTGTTCAACCCTGGCCAGCGAATAGTTCTGCTTTCATCTGACAGTCATTAGCAACAGATGAACTTTGCTATTTGACAGGAAAAAATCACTCGAACAATCTCCTGTCAGTTCTCCCAAGGAAGCTTGTTTATTTTCGCATCCTTGCGTTGATCTCTAGTGCAGCAAACTTTGTCTAGCCCTCCTTTTTCATGTCCAGAGTCGCTGTGTCCACATGGTGGCAGGCAACATTTACATGCTTTATAGAGATGTTGCTCAGCTATCGCTGCTCTCCTGGGATTTCTGCTCGTTGTTCCTGTAGCTTGTCTAATGCACGAGGTAAGTAACCTTCCCAGAAGCATGGAAGAAAAGCAAAATTCTTTGTTTGTGGTAAAACTGGTATCTTTTCTATTAGCTGCATGAAAAAAAAAAAAAAGTCGAATGCTTATGAGCTAGGGCAATATGTAAGAAACTGCTCTGAAAATGAGCTCTTAAACATGAAATGAGGCAAGATGTCCAGCTCCTGGCTCCGTTAGGCTATCTACCATGTGAGAAAATCAACTTTATAATAGAAACTATTAAACTTTTCCATGGGAAGTTGAACGGCAGAAATGTTAGGGGCAGAAATTTGTTTTGGCAGTAAACACTACCGAGCAGAAGTGTCTTAAAGAGTTCTGTGGGTATCGGTGTAGATGCAGTGGTTATGACCCCTAGAGCGCAGGATACTGTGACTTGCACACTACATCTTTTATGAGGCCCCTAAACTAGGATCATAAAATGTACAGTTCAGAAAGAATGCACTGTCTGAATCTGTGGCCAATTTAACTGCACAGGGAAAAGTGTTGTTGAAAGAGCACAGGTTGAAGCCAGAGCCGAGTCCTCGTCTCGCAAAGTGCCAAGCATTCATTTTAACATTAAGAGGAAGGGACTGCACCTGAAAAACCACAAAGTACCTTCTCCAGCTGCACAGAGCCAAAAGCTTTTAGGAGAGGTTTCATTCCTGAGAGTCTCGGAGGGCAGCAGCGGGCTGATACCTAGCCAGATCATTTAGAATTGGGGAATTTACATATGTTTTTTTGCAAGCTTGTTGGAAGGCTTCCTTTTTTTCCTTTCCTATCTCCCATGCCAAGATAAAATAGGTTGAAATGAGACTGGATTAGCTGTAACAGCAGTCACCCTTTCATTCAGATGAAAGCCTGCCTCTCCTCGCCCGGAGGCAATCTGCAGTGATCAGCGAAGGCTCGCGGAGGAGCAGACCTTGGCTCCCAGCTTGTACTGACCGCAGCACCTGCAGCAGGAGCCTGGGCAGCATGGTTGGGTAGGAGGATATTGCTGGCACCACCTGCTGTGCCTGGAGCCACTTCTCCAAAATAATTTTGGGGACACATGCTGGCAGGCATGCTCTGTGTGTTCGATCACTCGTGTTCTGCGCAGCTGTCGTCGTCTCTGCACGTTAACTCTTCCTGCTAAGTAAGGATCAAAAAAAAATGAGTAAGTGATTAAAATAGAACCAAGATTTAGTAATCAAAAGGAAAATGGGCTCCTGATAGAGTTAAGCTGACATGCACACATACGATTGCCAACTTAAACTGCTTTGTAGTTCATATAAGCGTTGCTTTATGAAATTGGAAGAGATAGGAGAGCGGGAAGTCTGTTATCAAGCCATGGCATAATGTATTAGTGTAGGAAAAAGATGTGGTTTTGTAATATTTCCTAACGAGTAGGGTGTGTGCTCTGGAGACAAAGCTTGACTTTCAGATATAAAGCATTAGCACCTGTGGAATTCAGACCTTGTTCCTGTGCCCGTCCCTTCCTTCAGGAGCCTTCTCACTTTCTGCTGTGCTGCCATCTCCCCGTGGAAGGAAAACGTGCTAGGACACATACAGCCACTGGCTTGTCCTTTCCTGAAACCTGGCTTGCTTAATGAGTAAGAATTACTTTCACCTGTCACAAGCAAGTGACAAGTTGTGACTTCTTTTTTGCTGAGCTCCTGTTGTTTTCATTTCTCCATCCGCCCACGTCCTTTGTTCTTCTGTCGTTCTGTGCTCCGTGGGGCAGGCTCTGCCTCATACTTCTGGATAGGATTTGGCACATCAGGGCACAAATCCTGTTTTGAAAGCTGCGGCTATGACAGCTGCTTAATCACCCATAAATGCCTTTCAGGCTTGTTATGTACCGTGGTTGAAATTTCGAGCAAGTCATTTTCTGACAAAAGGAATAAAAGTGTCTGATATGTATTGGCTCGTTGAGTTTTTGATCAGTCCAGAACGCTTAGAAATACAGAGCTTGAAAGTATTTATTTTTCAAGAGACCTGACATACTAAAGGGAACATAAGCACCTTTCCTTGACCTGGTGTGTAATTCACACAAACATTTCTCAATATTGTGTAAATAGTAATAATAAAAGCTGTTCCAGTTAGCTAAATATAAGCTGTTAGTTGTTCTCAAGGAGAGAGTTGCTTAATAGATTTTGATTTAGTGACCCTGGCTTTAGCTTTTAAGTTTTGAATATGCTCTATCATATAAGAAATTATTTCCAGTATTGGTGTGGCTTAGTGTTTTTTGGTGTTTGCTGAAGGTGCTGAAAGGAAACCAGTCTTACACGGGTTAAGCTATTGATGTTATACTCCGTGAATGAGAAGTCTTTCCACTTTATCCCAAATCTAATATTTTTTTTCAGAAGTCAGTCTCTTTTGCCTGCTAAAAGTAGAGTGACGGATGCCTGGGACGTCACTCAGCTGAGGTGATGAAACATGGGGCAGGGAGCTGAGAAACCCCAAATTCTCTGCTTTGTCTCTGGTACAGGCTTAATCACTTTCTCTTTAAATAATGCTTTCTAGAAGCAAAAGCATTTCTGCTTTGAAGTAACAGGTTTTAGAAGGAACAAATCTGGATCAGTGCTGTAGGAAAAACTGCCAAGAAACTCCATTTCCCCCTGTTTCATGTTGAAGGAGTGAGTAGGACCACATGCAAATTTCCCCAAACTTATTTGGAAACCGCTGCATGGCTCTGAACTGTCATCAAGTGAGGAAACCTCATTGGTGGCAGAGGCGTTCACAGGTATGTGCAGATGCTCAGCCACCCTCTGGCTTCTGGAATAGCCCTGGTGAGGCCACGCAGCCTCTCAACTTCTTGTCGCTCTGATTTCCAGCCTAACGAGGTGGGTTAGTTCCCTGTACTTACCTGTGCACTCACAAAACTGTTACACTTTTCGTGTCTGTAGGTCAAAAGCAAGCTTAAAATGTTCTCGTGCAGTCGGGGAGCTCAAGGCATAAAGCAAATGGTACGTGTAAGACAGAGGTACAGAGCGTTACTTGTCTTTCTCCTGGCTTTTGCACATCTAACCTTTTGTTCTGTGCCTCTTGCAATGATTTTTTAATACAAACATTTAGGCTGAATGAAGTCATAGGAAGTAAGTGTGCCCACGTCTCGTAATCCAATAAACATGGCTGTGATGCCGAGGTGTTTTAAGAAGTTCTGACCTGAACCTGGAAAGGTTATGCTGCATAGTTTCATCTCATCGAGCTACAGCACAGCAAAGAGCCGAGCAGTAAACGTGGTTTTAGTTATTTGAGTGCTTCACTGGGGAGAGGGGGAAGCTTTTCTGAGGCCAGTAACTGCTCTATCTTCTAAATTGCTTTTTTTTTAATGTCCTTTCTGTAAAATGGTCCTGGTATATGAGAGGCACCTTTATGGGCAAGGGGGCCCACCTATGTTATTTTTACAACGAGCCCACTAACCACCAAATTTTACAGGAATAGTTTACTTCTGTAAGAGGCTGTTTCCCCCAGCCTGTCCCTGACACTGGTTTCCCATATCCTTACTGGGACAGGGGACTCAAACCACAAAGCCTAATGTCTGAGGCCTCTCTGGAGAGGTATTGTGTTTACTGTCAGGAAGGGCTTCACTAATACAAGCAAGAGAGTCCTGGAGGAAACGCAGCTTTTGGCTCATCGAGATGTTTAGTTCTGCAGCGCGTTGTGCATGTACTCAAACACGTACTCCAATTTCCTTATTTTCTTGTGGTCTATCTCCAATAAACACTCGTGCTGCGAAACCAGAATCCAGGGTTGAATATCGCCTATGATCAGACTTCGGTTTTAAAAAATTTGAAGAAAACTCGTAAATTTCTGGTGGGATTTTACAGCTTGCTGAGCATTAACGTTCAGGCTGCTGCTGCTTGCAGATAATGGTTAGGCTTTGTGTTTTTGTGGATGCAAGGTGAAGAAGCAGCTTTCTGTAATTCTACGGTAAATCAGAAGGTAGAAGGGAAGTAGATCTGTCATCAGTAGAGAATATCATCTCCCTTGTCACTGTTGAATCGCTCCTGTAATTGCATTTCATGCCTGAATTTCTCCTCCCTTTCAGATAGACATGGATTAAAATCCTCTGGGGCGAGAAGGGAGGAAAGAAGGCAGATTGTTTATGGGATAGCAAGAACCAGTGGTGAGGAAAAAGTTACTGTTTGAACTTGATGCAGTTTGCAAAAACTGAATGAATTAGAGCTCCATGCTAACCTAACGTGTGCAGACATAACGTCAACATTTCCCAACTGCAGCATTCACCCTCTTGGAGCAGTGACCTTGCAGCATTTTGACTGTTAGATGTCACTGCTACAGACCTAAGTAAGAGAAGAGGTGAATATCTTCTTGCTAGAAGCCTCTCCCTGATCAATGGGATGGGATCAGCCTGTTTTAGACCGAACATGTTATAAAAATAAAGTGTGATTGTAAGCAGCCTTTGAAGGGACAGCATAAAACAGTTGTTACCCTATTGCTGCTTTGATTCCTGCTTGTGTGCCTTGTTATTGCTAAATGTGCTGGGGGGCCTTGAAGATGGTTTCCCTGAAGGCTTTTTTTTAGGGCAGACTGGGTCAGCTTGAGGAATTTTGTGTGCTCAGTGGATTAATGGAGGTACATAGGTTTTCAAAGTGGTTGATGTCACTTATTTCTCTCGTTAGTTTAATATTCTTAGGAAAATTGCGAAATAAACATCTGCTTTTCAAGGTGGACCTCTGAGCAGCATTGAAATCCCCTTGGGAGAGGAAGACAGGTGTTGGCATATCAATATCCAAGTCAGCATTACTGTAAAAACAGCCCTGTAGCTGAGCACTTCTTGTTTTGGATGAGGATTTTGGATGAGGACTGTCGCTTGTATGGCAGTCTCTGTTCCTTCCAAAAGTGGGGCTGACAAGAACTTGAAGACTTGTTGTAATCTCAGTACTTGCTGTACAGCTTGCTTTCTTCTCCTACTTCCTAAGAAGCTTGGGGGAGGAAAACCTCATTAGATTTGCTTCCAATCTTGATAGATATTAATACGCTGCCAGTCTTTTAAATATGAAAAGTCAAAATGGGTTTGAAATGCTTAATTTCGAGATAGGCTGTCTAAGGAGCTAATTGATACCATGATGTGTTTCGCTAATGTTGCAGCTTCGGGGTTCTGCAGCAAACCTCCAGAGGGGGGAACAACCAGCTAGACCTAATGAAACAAAGGAGAGCAACACGTTAGGAGTGCAAATAATCTCAAATTTTATAATTTCCCCCAAAAGGTATAAACACACACAACTGTTTATATAGCAGCAGGCATTATTTCACTGATCCCCCAAGGTTGTTTATATAGCAACAGGCATTATAACAACACTTTCTGTTTTCATTATTGCAGTGCTTAGTCATCTGAATCCCAGCCAGTGCTCCTTCATACTCGGGGAAAAGTCATCCAGGATCTTGTAAAACAATTAACTATGTCATTTTATTAAAACTTGCTTTTTATATTTGTGTCCCAGCATTTGACATCCTCTGAAAACCTTATGTAAATGCTTGGCTTCTAACCAGCGCTGTGAACTTGATTGAAAGAACGTTTTTGCTTCTATTTTTGTTTGTGTGTGTTCGCATTTGTCGAGCAGATGGCCTTTCAAGTTCTTGAAGCTATTAAAGAAAAGCCTCATTTAACCGAAAATAATTCAAAAACTGCTCAGCTGCCCTAATAATACATGAACGTGGATAGTGTAATAGTGGCTTGGGTACCTGTCTTGTGTAGATACAGGTGGTTTTACAACAGCATGCTGCCACGTTGATGACCTGCTGTCTGAAGTACCTCTGTCTGAGACCAAAGAAGTGCAAAAATGCTGCAGGTTTCGGTGCAGACTCGAGTATTATGCACAACAAGCACCGAAGTGACCGGTATCCTGAACTTGATGAACACAGTCTGAGCTACGAGACTGCTCCCACGTGTCTTAGAACAAGATGAATATGGCTGGGGAAGCAATGTGGGAAATGATGAACAGATGGGTTTGGGATTGGAGTTGTTGGGAGCTCCTTTTAAAAAAAAAAAAAAAAAAAAAGATATTCCAGACCAGATACTCTGTGGTTTCTCTTTGGAAATAAATGCATGTGCTCGTGTACCGCTAGTCATTAAATAATCTTACAGGCATTAGGATAGGAAATGGCCTACTCTTTGCACCTAAATGCAGGATATCGTTATTTTTCTTAAGAGGCAAAAGCCCTAATTTCGATCTTGGGTGCAACCCGATATTACACAGAAACAGAAAGATAACAAAGTGGTTTCTTTTTAAGCCAGTTTAAGTGGAAAAAGTTTAATAGCTGCAGTATTTCCTACCTTATGGAGTTTGTAAGAGAGTGGCTGAACCCATGCAGGTTTGTATTTTAGTTTAATAGCAAACAGGATGGCCACGCTTGCCATGACCTGGTGAATGAATATTTATCTTTGAGCTCTTATCTTTAGAAGGGAGGTAACCTTTTGTATTGTCTGATGTGATTTTAATTACATATAGCCGTCTGATTAACGAGATAAAAGACCTGGAAGATGCTTGGGTAGCAGCAGTGGATTGTGGAGGTTCTCAGGGTGGAGCTGATCCCTGCCGAGGCACAGGCAGCTTCGATCCAGACACTGCACAGAAGGAACTTCAGGTAGAAGCTGGAGCAATGCAACACATCCCTCCTGCATAAAGCAGTGAGTTTAAACCAGTCGTGCCCTGCTTGCTGCAAGTTCAAGTGAACTTGTTTGTCGAGCCTCACCTTCAGCTAATGCTGTGGTGTTTTGTTAGCTGGAACAATTTTCTCTGCCTTTGATGGAGTTTAGTAGGAAGTTAATGTGTGCTTTAAGAAAAAAAGCTTTCACCCTGGGAACTGTTGTTTTACACGCAGCTTGTTTCTACGTTTATGGTTCTCTGCTGGAATAAATAGCAGGGCATGATATAAAATACCCACTGGTACGATAGGCCGGTCTTCCATAAAGATAAACTTGCCCTTAATGTAAGTTTAATATCTTTAGATTCTTCTGTACAGGCTCTTTCTGAAACTCTTAGGACAAATCAAAACTTGGAGACTTTACAGAAGCAGACTCCAGGCAGCTACCTACCAGTAGTTACAAATACTGTCTTCTCTTCCAAGACTTCTCATAATGCTGAAATTTAATTTATCATACAGGATTTCCAGTGTCAGAGGTTACAGATGTAAGTTTTCTGAAAAAAAGGATCACATTAGATGAATTTAGGCTTGTTTTTAAAGATCTTAGAGAACTGTACTCTTCACCATTACGTTTTCCCTTCCCTCTTTATATCTTGAGTTAGCTAACTTGGAAAGCTCTCAGTTACCACAGAAGCCAAGGTAACAAAGCTCAGTGAAATGCTGAAACTTTCTCACTTTGAGAAGGGTAAAAGGAATTTATCTGTGATTGAAGGCAATTAGAAGGTGAGTTATTTTCTTCAATATCAATACCCTTAAGCTCTTCTGTCTTGAACTCTTCCTAAAGCGTGCTGCATCCTGTTCATTGCCTCTTGCTGCTGGGGGGTAAGAATTACTGGTGACTGGTTTGAGAGCAGAATTAGGATGCTCTTTGACGTGCCCGATGGCTTCAGCTTGTTTGTTTCCCGGTACGTTTGCTCCATGGTTTTGCTCAGTCACACAGCATTTCACGCAGCACTTGGGAAAATGAAGCTGCGTCGAGGAGCTAAATATTAGTAAGGAAACGGCAATTAATATTTTATTGCCTGAGCATCGTTAATGATTTACTTACGGTCCCGTGGTGTATATACAGTCATAAATGGGAACACAAATCTTGGGTGCTTGTTCATTCAAATTAAAACAGGCACGTTTTCTTTGGATGGCTGGTCTGTAATATCCTGGAGGAACAATCTAATCTTTAAATAAAACGCTGCTCTTGCGAGTGGTGCTTGGTTCCTCTGGAAACTTAGCGTGGGGTGGGTGGAAATGGTGTTGTTTAACAGCAGCAATTGAAAATCAAACTCTTAGGAGTTTCTTAGGAGAATCAGGACAGCATGCAGGCACCTCCTGCAGTTCCTTTTCCTACCCAGACTGTTTCACTGCTCCGCTTCTCGCTGCCTTTCTCTCTGCATCCTCTGACAAGCAGAGGGTGGGAGCAGAAGGAAGAGAAGTTCTGTTTTCTCAAATAAAAGAGAAATCTCAGGGCTTCTCCTTCTACATTTGTTTTTACTATGGGCTGTACATGTAGTGAGTTCTCCAGGACAGAGATTTTTTAGGTTCACTTTGTAAATATATCATCATCAGCTGGTATTGATAAAGCCACCTAAGGCAACATCCCTTTTCTTTAAGCAATTACAAAGATGGAGTAGAATATAATTTATGAAGTTAAATCCATTATTTTTTTTTCTAGAGGCTTCACAAAACTTGCATCCTAACTTTGCATGCTATTTACACTATATTTTTTTTAGCAGAAGCAATGTTTTTGTACGTGTCTTTTGATAAAAGTGTGTCTCGCATGCATTCTTCTGATCTTGGCTGTTGGAAATAGAGATCCTTTAATCCAATTCTTTTCATGCTATGAAACCTTAGAATTTAAGGATGACTGTAAAAACGGGTATTCTATTAAAAAAAAAAAAAAAAAACAACAAAAAAAAAACACTTTGATTGTAGTAGGAGGAACAAATGTAATGGTTTTAATTTTATTCTTTTGCTTTTTTTTATTTCTTTTGCCCCAGGCTAGTTCTTTGGTTAACCAAATCCACTGTAATCCCATCAGGAGAATGTGGTGATCATTTAGTAATTTATATTGTATGCTTGTCTTAATCCAGGTTCTGTCACTGTAGCAGAAAATATGAACCCAAGCCCACCATATGACTCGGCTGTGTCCATATGGAAATAATAAACTATGTAATAAATGGCCTCCTGTTGTACAATGCAGTGCCGTGGATGATTTTCTTCCAAAGCAATTTTTCTTTCTAAAACTCAGACAAGCTCAGAAATCATTCCCAATTTCAAGAGCCTTTTTCTACAGAGAAATTGTTTAGGTCTTTGTTTGGGAAGTCGCGTGGGCTCCTGGTTCAGGTCAGAAACCTTTCTAACTCAGAGGATGCCTACACCTTGCTTTCATGACTTACAGAAACAGGTGTGTAGCTCAAAGAAATATAATATTTAACTGGTATTATTCAATGTTTTAGCAGCTAGCTTCATCAGTACCGAATTTGTGCAGGTCTGAGGCAAGGTGCAGCTTCTAGAGGGTTTTAATATCTGTTGATAACTACCTATCAATTTGGTACTGCTTCATTCCAATATTCTTTTCAAAGATGTTTGAATTTAGGGATATTTTCCATATTTGAACCACATGAGGGATAAATTGCCCTGCAGTTCTTCCCTGAAGTTTTGGGATTCAAACCTGAAGGCTTTTCCTTCTTCCCATGTGCTCTTTTCTTCAAAGGCATTTTTAGCTGGGGACTTCTTAAGTGAGTAATTTATTGTGATAAGCAGTGAATTAATTTGTGTGTACTTCGTTTTGATAACCTGAGGGTAAAAACAAGTTGCAGTTTGTGTGGAGTCAGCATATTGAAGCTTTTAATTTCTGGCTGCATCTCCTTAATTCCAGGTAGGAATTCATACATGGGCTAAAGCAGGTCGATGTTAGAGCCTGCTCTCTGAGCCACGTGACACTGGATTCAATTATGAAAATAGTTTATATGCTGATACAAACAGTTAAAAGAACCCAGATTTAGTTCAGCCTTGTGACAGTCTGTATTTTTACCAGTTGATGTTGCTGTAATAATTCCTCTACTGATTCCAGCTAACGCTGATACACTCAGGATGACAGATGACACTTGCACAGAAATAAATTTTTCGACTCGGTGAATGTAGGACATTGTGTTGAAAGTCAGTCTGCTCCCTTAATAACTCTATATTTTTTTTTATTAAGCTGTGAGGCCACTCTCCTGGTACAGATAGGAAACGGAAAAAGTGTAATGAGGTTTAACAGTTGCATTGACTGATCATTTTGTCCCTGTTCTTGGGTGGGTTTTGCTAATCTGAGGTTATGAGCATTAAATGGAATATTTCCTTAAGGGCAACAGATCTCCTGGAGCTGCTTGATTATCCTACGTTTTACTTGAAAACCTGACAAATTAACTGAGCATATTACTATATCCGTTGGAATCTGAGGTTTGGAAAGCCTTCCTAATTCTCCTTTTTCCTGTTTTTGTAGCTTAGATATCAACACGGGCTGAGTACTCCAGACCTAAGGCAAACTCTTCCTAACCTGAAAAATTTCATGGAGCTTGGGCTAATGGTTAGATGGTAAGTATTTTTCTATGATTGTGTATTTCTTTTTTCCTTGTAACTTAACCTTGTGATTTAAAGGAGGTGGATGCTACAGGAAACATCACTGTAAAGATTTTTCACAAACAAGCAGCTCCTCTTGACAAGTGAAGAGTGCTCAGTGAAGGTAATTACTTTCTCAAACTACAGGCTGCACAAATAGTAGGATCTTTTTTGGCTTTTAACTTCTGCTTTCATAACATCTTTTCATGTGATGGGCCCGTGACACTTGGGGGGGAATTATGGAAGGAGAAAAGACTGATTAAAATGCAGTGTTTTTACCAACAGGCAGAGAAGTATTCTGTTAAGACTGAATCTAAGGGCTGGCAGTAGATGTACCTTGTGTATTGTAATACTCCAGGAGGATGGGAGGGCAGAAAGGTGCTAAGACATTGAGTAAATCAGGTCTTACAGCCTGGTCAGTGTCTGCCCTCCCACTTGTTTTAAAGTTTAATCCAGGTGAGCTGCATGGGAATCTGAATTACAGTCAACACCATCTGAGCATCCTCGCTGCTAAGGAAAATAGCCATTGCATGTTGAGTGTTGCTGCTAAATGGGAAGCTCTGTTAACCAGGAATTGAGCATTATTGAAGCCTTCCAGGGAAATCTTAATTGGTTCTGCTCTGATTTGTTGTGGAGGATCCAAAATCTTCTCTGCTGTCTTTGTAGAAAATCAAAGCAAATTGGTTTCTACACTACAAGACCAAGCTAGCATAGGGTTACCTTGCAGAAGCTGCTTGAGCATGAGATTTGAGAAATTCTCCTTAAAACCACTGAGATGATAAACTTCAACTTCCAAAGGCTATTCCAAAGGCTATTCACTGCTGGGTGTATTACTGGAGGTTGTAGATGCTTCATATTCTTACTTTTTTATCTATTTGAATTATGACTGCTTGTACAGTGTCTTACCTTAAGCAATTCTTTTGTATTACATTCCCATCCTCAGTCTTTGGGTGCCTGAATCCCACCCAAACATAGCACTGTGCAATTTTAGGAGTCCTAGATTGGTTATTCACTCCTGCCACAAGGTTGCAGAGGTCACGTATGGTCCCTATGTCATTACCTGGTCTTGTGCAGATACTGTGGATGCTCCAAGGTATTGAAAATACCATCCAGTATGAGGTAACCACTCCTGGCTTTTGGTTTTTGATCACTTGATGATGCCCTGGTGATAGATACGGACTCCATCACTGCTTCAGTTCACCTGAAAAATATTTTTTTTTAGTATAGATACTTGGTTTGGGTGGAAGGCTGTTTCCAGCCTTCCTAAAGGAAACTAATTGATTTGAATGGGGTAATAAAGTACTAAGCACTAATAGGCAAACCTGGATATTTTGAGGCTTGTATGTGGCTTGTAGAAAACTCAGAAAACCAAATTGGAACAAATTATAAAATCTGATGTGAAATCACAGTAAATATTGTGACAGTGGTAGTCACAAAGCTTTAACAGTTGGTGCTTTCTAATGCTGTTTAAATGGTATCTGAATTCCTTGCATGTTAAGCCAATGGAAGTAACAAGGTCTCCAGCAGCAGCATGATGCAGACTACTCTGGTTACACTCTTCTTTAAAGGATTTTGCTTTTTCAAAAAGATTCTTATTGCTGATTTCTAGTAAGCTCCTAAAATGTTGCTAGGCTCTAAGAGACTTTTTTTTTTTCCTGCAATATACGGAATGTGGGAAGGAGAACACTTCACTTGTAAAGGCAGTTTCTGATCACACATGCTTCAATACAAAATAGGAGGAAATAAAAATTGCTACTCCAGTTGAAAATTACAGGAGCAGG
This sequence comes from Aythya marila, assembly GCF_965140915.1. Classification (NCBI taxonomy): domain Eukaryota; kingdom Metazoa; phylum Chordata; class Aves; order Anseriformes; family Anatidae; genus Aythya; species Aythya marila. Next base: position 2,472,337 of record NC_139042.1, read on the forward strand.
CTTCAAACAGGGTTAGTGCCTTAGAGAAATGCTGCTCAGTATCAGACCCTGGGACAAAATATCTACTGCAGGGAGTAATGACAACTAAAATCTTGTGGGATGTCATTGTGCCACTGCGCTTTCCTGCTCTTGTTTCTGAGTTGCTCTTCAACTTAATCCTTCATCCTTTGTATAGAAATGCTGATTAATTGGAGCTAATTTGGTTTATGAATCATTTCCTTTGTCTGGGAGGATAGTTTTGGCAAAGGAAAACAGAGGAGGAGAAAAAAAAAAAGCATCTTCTTTGACTAATACTGTAAAAAAAAAAAAAAAAAAAGTGTTGTCTAATAGAAATTCAGCTAGCAAAACAGTGGAAGTAAGCAGGCCCAAAAAAAATGAACCTCAGTCCTTGCATGGTTTTTACCATCAGTAATTTGAGCTGAAAATATTCTCCCTACTTTTCTTATCCCCTAGGAAGATGTGTAAAGAAAAGCTTTCTTCATCAGGAAGATGAGTGTGTGTGTGATACACATCACTGTGATGTACAAATCCTTAGATGCTGTGTGGTCCCCTAAACAAATCCAAAAATGAAGGGCTAGAATACCTAAACCGTGCCTTCTGGCACACGTGTGGGCACTCATCTGTGGGGTGGGAGGAGTACAGGTGGTAAATGTCTCCTTCAGTCCTGAATAAGCAGAGCTGTGATGTCTCTGGGATGTGGTAAATGGACAAAACATTCACAGTGTAGGTACCTGTTCTTCCCTTCTGGTGTACCCTAGCCTAGAAAACTGTTAATGGAAGCTTTAGTTAGGCATTAGGGCTTTTGCCTTCATACAAGCAGGGTTGTTTTTTTCTCCCTGTTAGGTGAGACGCTGTCATTAGCAAGACAAAACACATTTTTGGCGGGACGATATTTCAAAACGTGCAGGAATATTAAGCATCGTTCTCCGGGAATATCGCCTTCCCTGCTTGCCCCCATATGAATGTCTATGCCTCATTTCCTTCTCACCTCTAAGCCTTGCATGCACAGTTGTTCATTTGTAACTTTTTTTTTTAAGGCTGATGATCCTAAACAAGGCTTCTTAGTGCTTCCTAATAATACAAATGGAAATGAGCCTTTACAGGGAGTCTAGCTCAGGGGGAAAACTGGCCAGGCTTTCATAATCGGGCATTGCAGTTGAGCCCCATACGTAGCGGAGTACAGATGCCCACTGTCTCGTGAATAATATCTGCTTACATATATTTAAGCAAGCATAAAAGCCACCAGCTGTTAAAATGAAGATTGGAAGGGATTTTTCGTTTGCAGGCTACAGTAGGTGAGTAATCCAATACCCTCTGCCACAGACCGTAGTCAGCAAAGTATTTCCAGGTTATCCTTCATTTGCAGGAGGTAGAGCAGGAGCACATGAGGTAGTGATGAGTTTTTCTTATTTACAGATTCGTTTGCACAGGCTAACTTTTGTTTTCTGTCGCTCAGTTGCTGGTCTTCATCTTCACTTTCCTGTGTTACCGCTGCAGAGGGTTTTTGCTGAACTGCTGTCAAATCATAAACTGGTAAACACCAGCACTCAGGTTGTACTTAGTTTCTCTTTCAGCAGGACATACTCATCATTTTTGCTTTTCTCTGGAGACATATGTGTTTCTTAGCAGCCTGGAGCAGAATTGAATCCCCTAGATAATCGGGGTAACCCAAATCCTTCGTTATTTCAGGCTTAACCTCCTTCCCTGATAAGTATCAGTTTAGATCTGAGTACAAAAGAGTTTCTTCACTCCTCCAGATCATAAAATAGAAATAAACAAACAAAAATCCCCACAACTTCAGTGGATGAGCCTACTATTTCCTTTCTACCAGAGCAAATTTGGCAGTTGTCTTTTACAATCCCTGCCCCAGGCTTTCGTGAACTCCGTTGTTCTTCCTGGAGCCCTCGGGCAGCCCTTGGCCCCGCTGCCGATCCGGGGAGCCTGGAGCCTTTTATCAAGGTTTAATTGCATTGCTGCTGGATCCCTCTGCCTGGTGAGATTTGTGTTGTTTTGGTTTCTCAGGCACGACGCTGAAATGATTAATACATGTTTTCACATCCCAACTTGCATGATTTATTGCGTCAAGCTTGCAGGTCTACAAGCTCTGCTTCCCTCTTCATGTCTCTCCTGGCACCTATATTCTGCTGTGTTTACTTTCCTTTCCCTTTACCCCTACTGCAAAATATTATTTGTATTGTGTGTAGATGAAATCAAGAAGAAAATCAAGCATGTTGGTTCCCACACATCCTGTTATGGAAGCTACAGAAGTGCAAAAACTCATATTTCAGGTATCAGGGCTGGCTGTTGACTCGCTTTTAAGGTAAAAGATAATGAACCAGAGTTGTCGATTTAGACTATCCCAGTTGTGGTGCCCAGAATCTTTTTCTTCTTGGGGATAATTCTTCCCATTTCCAATTCCTTAGCTGTGGGGTCTCACCAGCTTCCAGAAAAGCAGCTCATTTTTTTTAAGACCAGCTTTTGCTTAAAAGGCTCTGTGCAGTCTGTCTCTGAAAATCTCTCTCGAGCATTTTCCAGCTATTGAGAGCCTAAATCTTTGCTTAGACTGCACGTTTTGAACTCGAACATCAGTTTATTCCTTTCTGCATGTTTAGATTCATCTTTCACAAGACTTTGAATCACGCTTGCATTAAATCAGGAGACTTTCAGCTTTTTCTGGTCTTCAGCTTAATTCAATTACTCTAACTTTGAGGGTTAGTATTTGTGGTTATTAGTAGCAATTACAGAGCATGCTGCAAATCTGAGCTGTCCAGTGAGCAGATATTTTCCTAGTGAATAAATTAATAGGCTTATCTAATGAAGGCAATTACACATATTCCTTTAGAAATTCACATCTGTAGTCAGGAGATGTCTTTTGGAGCCCTCATTAAAAAAGCTATACCCCAAAATACTTGTTATGCCAAGGCTTAATCATCATTAAATTTGAGTTTTGGAGGTATCTCTTGATTCATATACTGCTAGATTCAAGAGGAGGCTAAAACTTAATGTTCGAGTTAAGCAAACTCTGGTAGCTTAATTTATGATGATTTTTTTCATGGGGGGAAAAAAAACGCGTGTCAGAATTTCTCAGCTGCCAAAAGACGCAGTTTCACCTTAACTTCGTATTGGCAGCCTCCCCTTGCAGCCCTGTCACTATTGTGCATTATTTAAGCCGTAATCTCTAAGAAGGTGAGAAACTATTATTGCTTTTTAGCACAGTTGACACGATATTGGCTCGGAGCTGCGCTTGGAGCTTCAAACATTTCAGATGGCTATAAACCAACTTAAACACCTTCATTTAGTGTTCTTACTGCCATGAGGTCATAGTTTGCAACAAAAAAGATCAAATGGTGTTTAAGTTATTTTTTTGAAAGTATTCTCATACCAAAGAGCTGTAGCTGTGGATTTTGGCTCTTGGCCAGACAATCAAGATTTAGTATTTTGACCAGCTGTGATCCAGTAATGTTTCTCCGAGGAAACATTTTGTGGGGAGGAAAAGATACATATTTGAGCCTGTGAATTGTGTTCTGTCTCTCAGAGTGCTTTACAGTTTCTCCGTGCCCGTTGCAGACAGATTAAATAATCGCAAGTGAATCTGACCGAAGGAACTTTCTTGTTATCAAAACTGCAAACAGATTACAACAGGAATCTGTTCTCTAGGAAAAATAACTTCAGAAATGTTCATGTCCTCTTTCAATTACTTTATGTGCTTACAGCAAAGGGTTTCTGTCTTGTACCTCAGGCTAGAAGTATCCCCAAATGGACTGACTATTGTAAGTGAAAATTAATATTTTGGGGAGAAGGCAGCTACTTTGTAGTTATGCTGCCTTGTAGCTGAAGTTAGACCACGTATGAATTGATGTCCTCGATTTGGATTCAGTTGAAACACTGAGACTGGTGATGATGTAATTCTCTTATCTGTAATGTCCAATAAATCTGAGTTTCCCTTCCTTTTTTGTTTTTAATTTAGGAATCCCGCGTCCTAAGAGCAGTTCAGCATACTCGTGTACGTAACTTGCTCTAGTCTGATCCAACTTGATGACTTAAAGCCATTAAGGCCTGATGACAGTTCATCAAACCAGGTTTTTATACTCCACTGGTCGCAGGCTGTTCCTTTTTGGACAGGTGTCCACATCTGTTTGCCGTCTCAGAAGTTCAACCACGTAATTGTGGCTGGAAGCTGAACCAGCTCACCCCAAGTAATTCAGGTCAAGGTAGTGCCTTAGAGTAAAGGCCTGCACTCCTGCATGCCAAAATTTTTCCACTAGTGAGGTTTCCTTACAGTCTCTAAAGTTTCAGGGCAATTGGATGTTAGTTTTTTAGCATGACGTGCCTTTTCTTACTTGTTCCATGAGCTGTGAAGCTGATAAAGAATCTTCTCTGGGCTTTGCCTTGATGCAGTGCTGTGAGTTTTGGTAATGATGCAGCCTTTTCCTTGGGGAAAATGCAGACCGGCTAGAGACCCTCCATCAGCTGCTCATTTTTGTAAAATTTAATAGTAACCTCCTATTTCTGAGCTCTGTGCTTCTCTGCGAACATTTCTTCTGATCCTAAACCTCAGTTTGACTTCTCATTCTCACCTGGGGGAAGGCGAGGGAACAGGTTAAGATCCCTTGACTTAAATACTTGATCCCCTCCAGCTAAAAACTGTTTAGTTTTCACTTTACTTGCCTGCAAATATGATCATTGTTCTATTTTAAAGCACACAGAGAGCTGTGCATCTTACCAGGCTTGCCTTCTAGATGTTCATCAATCAGCCCAAGCTGGTTGCCCCGTGGACAAGAAGAGGCACCTGGAGAGGGTGACAGTGCCATAAACAGCTCGCAGGATGGTGTTGCCCACCCTTCTCTCCAGTGCTTGCACTTTTTCTTTCTATCCAGTGATTTGGAAGAAGTCTAGGCAACGAACTCTTTAAGTGGCTGGTCTCCAAAGTCCTCCATGTGCATTTATTTTTATCTACATGCTGCAGCTAGTATTTGATAAGCAGTTAAGCCATTCTGCTGACTTCATTCCCACTCTCCCAGCTTTGGGCTGTTATCCCCATATTTATTCCTGACTGAAGCAAAGCCCATCCCAGTCACATTGGCAGCAATGAATGCTTTCAGAAATCTGCCTGCATACGTCTCCAGCAGCTTAAACCTGATCTCGCAGGCTGAAGTAAGGCCCTTTTTAATCACGTGTAGTTTAAGGAGCCTTGGCTGCGAGTGCTCTTTGTTTTAATTCATTAGTTTGAACGCTTGCACGATAAATGAAGATGATTCCTGCTGCATTGCCCTACGGGGCAGCCCTTCTGTGCTCTATTAAAGAACTGGGAAGTTATTTTGTAAACGAGGGAGATTAGCTCTGCATTGCTGCTACATTTAGTCTGTTGGATCACTTAGTGTAGATCATTCTGCCAGTTCAACTTACGAAGGAAGGGAAGATTTTTTTGGCTGCGGGACTAAAGAGGTATTGTTCAGATACACATAACGTGTTAGCTTGAGTAGCCTTGTCATAACAAGTTCTTTAAAACCTCTCCTGGTCCCACACGCTAATTAATGTCTCACCCTTTTACCCACAAGGCCTAGATTTACAAAGGGATTTAGGCATGTTTCTTTTTCGGAGGAACTTAAATTTACATGCCCACCGGAACGATTTATAAAGCTGCTTCTCTCAAGCTAATTAGACACCACGGGTTTTCGTGCTGGTCTACAGAGACGCTTAAATTGCTGCTGCTACTGCACCTTCATAGAAGAGTTGCTGTTGTGCCTAAGCTGGACTGATCAGCACTTGCTGAAGGTAATTTGGGGTTTGCCAAGCAGGCAGTCCCGTGCCATACTTTTTGACATGAGTATTTTTGTCCTTTAAAGAGTCATTTTTGACCTTTAAAGAGTCTAGAGTGAGAGAAATGCCTTCGAGCAAGTTTAAAGCACAATTCAGTGCAACAAACAGAGCAGCGGCAGATATTCATCTATTCATCACTCATATAGTGAGAGCTTTGCTTTGGTTTTGATGTTTCCAAGAATTACTTATATTTTGTATGATAGTTTGGCTCTGCAGCTTCAGGAGCTAGGATTAAATTTAGGATTGCTTTCTGTTCTTCTCTCCCTACATGACCTCCTCACCCATGATGGCTTTTAGGCTTTTTAGCTCTCACATTTTGTGCTGCAGGGTGATATATTCAGCAGGAGGACCTACCACAAACACGTCTGTAAGCTGCTGGTCAGGTCACTGTGGTTGTCATGAGACTTGTCTGGACCTTTTCTGCTTGCTTACATCTCAGGCAAGAACTTTTATCACTAAAATACCATGAAAAGAGTCGATATCTTTGTGCCTATTTTGAGAAACATACATCTGCGCTTAAATTCACAGCGCACAGTTGAAATTCTTCCAGGATTAGGTTTTGATCTCTTAAACGCCTGTCCCAGGGCTGTGGATGGTTGAATAAAATTCAGAAAAATGGCAGACTTTCCCATAAACCTTCCTCATCGTTGTGCCTGAATCAGGACATAAGAAGCTGTCACTGCTGCAGATCTGAGGCTTTGGCATCAAAATCTTCCTGCACTGTGCAGAGGACTGAGGATCTTGTAAGTTCTGCACCTTGCTTATAGGCTGGTCCAGCTCTCGCTGCTGAAGTCCCTTGGTGAATCTGGACCCAAACCGCCAACAGAAAAATTAACAAGATTAAGCTGTTCTGCGTGAAAAAAGTTAGCCCATTTTGTTTGTACAACGTGAATTATTCTGACTGCTCCTTGTCTTCTATTTCAAGTGTGTGGGTTGTTCCCCTGGGATCTGCAGCCCTCCTGGGTTCCAGTTCAATAGGAATAAAGTCCTGATTGACTCATCCCTGGCATCTTGATAGAAACCAAGGACAGTGGTGGTGCTATTGTTGTTGCAGGGGGTGCTAGACTGGAATTGGATTTGAAAACAACCCATTTCTCTTGGAAGAAAACAATAAATGTCCTTTAAGTTTGAAGAGTAGCTTGTATGAGAAAGGCTTCCCCTTGATTCCCCACCTCCTTTTTTTGAAATGCAGTCCTGCTCAGCATTTTAAATGGTGCTAGGAATAAAGACAACAGGTTTTCTAACCTAAAACACTCAACTGAGCACGTAACCCACCTCTCCTCTTTGCCTGTCTCCTTCTGAGTCTCCAGTGTGATTCCAGGCTGTGCTTTGGGCTCGGTTTTGTAGGGAGAGCAGAAAGAGGGAAGCCTTCCCTGCCCAGTTCCACAAGGTGCAGCCTTGTTTCTACTCCTCAAGGTGCGAGGTGCATTTTGCAACATCTCTTCAGTAAGACATCACAGCATTGCAGGTAGGAGGGAGGTAATTCAGCTCACAATGTCTCTGTCTGGAGTGAATTCTGTAACCAGCAGAGCCTTAGTTATCTTGTACTGAAAAACTTAATGAACGGTGGCCTGTAGTAATCAGATACCACTGGTCCTTGAGGAAATCATTCACATAAAAGAAGGATAATGTACCTTTTGACCCAAAGATGCATCTTGAATATGGTCTGGCTTTATGAACCTTGGAATTTGTGGATCGTGGAATTTGGGAGTAAATTCCTGAAAGTTACCGTTTGATAGTAAAGACTCCAATCACTTGATAGAGCAAAAGACTTTCTGCATTTTGCTATTAAAATTGGAAATGTGCTTCTCTCTTTTCTTCCATGTGCTCTTTCTTAAGGAAGATTCAGCAAGCCTGGAGGAAATGTGGACAAAGCTAAGGCTTGAGATAAACAGAATCTGATCAAATTTGTAATGCTGAGTGCTCATTTCTGAGCCAAGGCTGAAAGGACGAAGCTGGAGGAAGGGAGGGGAAAGCAAAGCAAAGCATCCCTGCTATACATCTGCAGTGCACATTGCCTAAGCAGAGCTTGCAGGTGCCCTGCCTCAGATTTTTGGTTGTCATATTTATTTGTAAGATGTCTTCATTATTTGTAAAATGACATAATGGTTGATTGCACAGGGGTTGGATAAAGTATTTAAAAGCCACGTATAAAAGTCTCTGGTCAGAAAGGGACTGAGGAATAATCTCTGAGACTGCTTAGGAGCATCTGTGCCACATGCTGCTTTTTGTCCGAGCATCTCCATGCTCTGAACCTTTGCAGACAGAGCTGTGAATGTTGTTAGTTTGCATTTTAAAGGCCAAACTGCAGCTGCAATCTAAGAAGAAGGCTGTTGGGTTTGCTGCTGGCTGCGTGTTGGGTGCTTATCTCTCTCCTCCACTGTCTGCAACTGTAAATTCTGACGAGCAGCCTTTCCGGAAGGTAATTGGGGTGGTTAGAGGAGAGGAGCGAGCCCGACACGTGTTTTAAGGGGCAGCCTGGGAGGAAGTGAGATGGGAAAGGAAATTAAAGAGCAGCAGTACCGCAAGCAGCCCTCCCGTGGGGACGCTTATTTTTCACAGAGGGACCTTTTGCAATCTAGCTTATCCTATTTACAAGTGGAGGAAAAAGACTGGGATGGAAAAGGATCCACACGAGGGGCTATTCATAACCGCCGTTACAGGATTTTTCCCTGCAAGACAAATCCCAAAATGTATCAGGCGTTGAGTAGAGGAAGAGTTCCTCTGAAACGAAGCTAATGAAGGACACGCACGCTGACAGCAGTCGAATTGTGGTTGTGTATTCTGAAGGTTAGTAATAGCTGTGTTAAAACAGGGAAGGAAAACGAACTGGGCACTTAATACACAACATATAATTTGCATACGGGGTGGTGATTATATTTGGGTAAGGATTAAACCTCACCGAACACGCCCCAGATGATGTAAAGCGGATGTTCCCAATTACAGACCCCGAGACAGCCTAAGCGGTCTGGGGAAACGGTCTGAAACAGTAAAACTGAACTTGTTAAATTGAAGCTTGATTACTTCGTCTTCCTCAAGAAGCGGAGGTTGACAGTTGTCCAAAAAAGCTTCGGAACGGTTGGCACAGAAAAAGCAAAAGATCTGGCAAAAATCATCCCCTGCAAAATAGCCAAGTTAGCGTGGCTTTTCTCCTTTGTGCAGCTGTCGGGGAAAGTCCAGTGTTGGAAGGAAGTTGTTCGTGGAGGATTCAACCATTATTACTCACTTTTTTGAGGAGTTTATGATGGCCCAGCACAGGCCATAAATACATAAATACACGGTCAACAGTAATAATTCATAAAGTGCAGCTTGGTCCTATAAAATGGTGTTAACAGTCCGAATTAGCATAATGTGGTGGTTTCTTGGGTGATTGACTCTTCAACCATGGAGTTCTGTAAACGTTCCCCGCACGATCTTGCCGGCTTTCAGTAAAGCTGTCCTCTGGGGTGTCTTCTGCAGTTCATACGGCATTAAACACGTTTGGGGTTTTAGCACTTCAGGATACAAGTGGTTGGCCAAACGGAGCTCGGGGTAGGGATGAAATAATTGCTCCAGCTTTTGGTGAAACATCTGCACTGCTCGCGAGCACGCCTGACGGCTCTGATTTATCCTTCCCTTCCTTTGTAGTGATCGACACCATACATCCAGTGCAATCCCCGTTCCAAAGAGACAGAGCTCCAGCTTCGGCAGGTTGGACGTCGGCTTTTCCAGCGGGCTTCCTTCTCCGGATAAAGGACTCCGAAAACGAGCCAGCACGGGAAACGAGAGACTGCAGCACAAGACTCCTCCTCCTAGTTACAACTCCGCTTTAACTCAGCCCGTAGCCATCGCAGCCCAGGTGGGAGAGCCGGATAAAAAACCTGCCTCCATACCTTCCTCCTTCGATACCTCTGCGGACTCCTCGAAAGGGCTCGCCAAGGAAGGAGAGGACTCGTGCGGCGGTTTGAACGGGGAAAACGGGAGCCTAACCGGTAGCCAAGACCGGCAGGAATCTTTCGTAGGACATCCTAGTGCAATAAACGGGGCGTTGCTGCCCGCTGAGTGCGCCGGCACCGCCAGCAGCGAGCAGCCTCGCGAGTTTCGGCCCCCGCTCGGCCCCGTCCTCTGCTGCACCGTGGAGCAAGCGGAGGAGATAATGGGGATGGAAGCGACGGGCTTCAGCTCGGGAGATCAGCTCGAAGACTTTAACTCCATCCCGGTGGAGCACGCCGTGGCGGTGGAGTGTGACGAACAAGTCCTGGGGGAGTTTGAGGAGTTCTCTCGAAGGATCTATGCACTGAACGAAAACATGTCCAGCTTCCGCAGACCGCGGAAAAGTTCGGACAAGTGAGCTTGGACAAAGGGGGGGTGTTGAGAGCAGACGTTGGGGTGGAATCAGTGATCTGGAATAGAGATAAAATTGCACTTATTCTTTATATTAATTATATATATTAAAAAAAAAAAAAAAGAAAAAACCTTAAAGCTATTCCTATGGTGTTAGAAAAAAATGACTTGTTACTGAGCACGATAACACAGGATCATGGTATATTCACAGCCCAGGTAAATTTTGATTCTCCTTCCAGTCCTCTTATGTCTGGTATTTATAATCTGTTGGTTTTTTTTGTTTTTTTTTTTTTTTTAAAGGCAATGGAGTCCATTTCTAAATGCTTTCCTGGAAAAAAAAACAAAAAACAAAAACAAAAGTGCTGATCAGGCCCTCCTATGAATATTTGTTTCACTGATTATTATTTAGAGCTAAATTTATTTTTGCCTTTTCAGTAGGAAAAAAGGTTAATTTAAAATTACAATTACGGTAAGACCTCTATGTTTTCCCATGTCCTCCTGTGTTTTCTCGAGCACTGGGGTCAGTGTTACAGAAACACCAAGATTTAGCTGTCAGGGGACAGCTTCCTCTTGGCCGTGCTGCGCAGTCCCACGAGTTCTGGTTTGTACCCATGGGTCTTCAGCTGGCAGTGGTGAAACCTTGCCTGAGAGCTGAGCACCTGCGCTTCCTTGTGCAAGGATCAGCTTTGTTCTTTCCTCCACGCTCACCATTTCTGCCAGCAGAGCCCTTGAGGGCTAAATCTCCTTAAGGTTTCTCCCAAAAGCCGTGGCCGTTCCCTGTTTTGCTTAGGTGTAGCCTCACCGAGCTAATTAGTGGAGGTCTAACAAAGGCACCGTGTGAGTGGGGTTGGTGTGCTGTGATCCTCAGCACCCACCACAGGCCCTGGGCTTCCAGGCCCTGTGCAAACATCTTCATAAAAAAATATATATATATATATAAAAACCAAAAACACAGACAGAAAACACAGCACTTTAGAATTAGGTGAACTTGGGGAATCGCTCCACCTTCTGCAGAAAGGGAGGCGCTTCCCATTATTCCTCAAAATTAATATCCTCTTAACTCTGCCATCTGTGCTTTCAAGGAGGAATTTTCCTGCTGGAGGTGTGGGTTGGTGTCAGCTCGGTTCCCCCTGGCACGTGTGTTCAGCTGCACTAACGGGAAAGCAAATTGCAGCCTGCTTTGTGATTCCTGGTATTTGTTTGAGTTTGGATTTCATTGCTCTTGCTTTCTATATTGTATACCCAAGAATTTGGGCTCGGTCATGAGCTCAGAAATATTAAAAAAACAAATATATAGCAGAATAAAAAACACTTCATCACTGGCTTTTTTTTTTTTTTCCTCCCTGATCTCTGCTTTCTTTTTGAACCAGCGACCTGGTCTTTCTCCTAACTGCACCGTAAGGCTAGCCGAAATTAACTCCTCAAAACGTGGCTGTGTATAATCTCAACTATCTGTTGTCAAACCAAGATGTGTATGTGAGAACCAGTATCCATAATAGCACTGCTCTAGAGTATGCATTCTCCAGGTAACACCTTAATGATTGTATTAAAGCTCTATTCACATTTCTTCTGTTAGCTCTTAACAGCTCTGTCCGCAGTTGAGTTATTGCATTGAGCCTTTCTACGGTTGATTCCTGATTGAACACGATTTGAGTCCGGGCATGAATTTGGGCACGTTTGTGAGTATCGTCTCGTGAGAGGAGACTTTTCTGTTCTAGCCTCATGCAAAGTCCCTGGAGGAAGCCCTGCAGCAGCGCTGAGCACTGCCATCATCTTTGTAGGGAGCTTTCCCCGTGCTTTGGTGTAGGGAGAGCCAGAAAGGAACGCTTGAACCAAGCACAGCACATTTCATTGAGGTGAGCAGAAGCTGCTCTGTCCCGTAACTCGATCTCTTCTGAGAGCAGAACAATTTTAGGCAAAATGCAGCACTGAGGGGTAAAACCTGGCACACGAAAACAGCACAGGACGGGCTTGGGCACGCTGCTTTTCCTCCAGTTGTGTGCGGCGGTGACTTTCCAAAGCAACCCAAAGAGCAGCGGCGAAGTCGCGATGCCTTCTAGGCAGACACGGGGCGTCTCGGTGCAATTAAGCCACCCGTGTAATTAGGTTTGTAGAGCATCAGCCAGACTCGGGCTTTTTCTCACTAGCTGCACGTTTTCTCAGGTGGCACCCAACCAAATGAAGTTGAGTTCCCTTGCGTTGCCGTCCCTGTGTGAGCCCTGTCACTCTTAATGTGTCACACAACAGTTGGCTTTTTTTTTTTTTCTTCTGTGATTTTTCCTTTTCCCCCCGTAAATTATTTGACCGTAGCATAGTGGGAGGGAAACAACAAGCACGACTGAAGGTGAGATGATTTATCACAGCGTGCTTTAAACTGGCAAGAGCCTCTCAGTTCTTTCGGTTCCTGCACAGCTGTGACACTGTTAAATGTCTGCAAAGGGAGCACACGTTTCGTTGCAATCTTTTCCCCTCGCTAGGAATTCCTGAGATTTTTGAGAATATTAGTTTTGGAAGATCATATCCCGCTCTATTTTTATAGCAAGCACAACAGCGTCAGCTTATCCTTGCTTGGCCAGGTATTTAAAACAAGCAAAAACAAAATATCCCGTAGTAAATGACACATTCAAACTATGTTGGTAATTGCGGGAAAGCTCATCTGTATTTATAAAATAAAACTGATTAGTATCTCTCAGAAGTCGTGCGTCTTCTCTTGGTGGCTCCTCGCTGTTTGTTTTCTCTACGAGCATGATTTCAACCTCTCAGTCCTCCCAGCCCCCCTCCCAAACACTTTGGCTTGCCGTTCAGCAAGCCCCTATTGATCCAAACGTGAATATTTGGGCAAGGAGCCTTGCTGGAAGACCCGACTGCCTCGCTGGCTCTGTTTCACACGAGAAGGTGCGGCAGTTGTTTGTCTCCATCGTCCAAAAAGATGGCACGCAGCTGGAAAAACAGCCACAGCTGGTGGTGGGGCTGGGAGGCAGCTGGGTCCCTCCAGCTGCGTTCCCTCCTCAGGGAGGCATCGCTGCTCAGATGGCACCTTCTGCATCAGCAGCATCCCTCTGCTCCTTCCCTTCCCTTCCCAAGCAGCCAAAGAAGTTATTTCTCCTTCGGTTATGTCCTAACCCATGTCCAAAAAGACTGTAATGTGCCAATGAGCACGTCAGCTCCTGCGAGCTTTCATTGCTGGTTTGTTTATCAACTTATTTTGTAGGAAGCAGCACCATTTTACATTTTGTTTTACCTTTTCCAGTTTTAAAAAAACTGGAAGACTTTTCCACAAAGTAATCAGTAATCAGATGTCACCCTTGGTGCAGATGAGATCTGTCCAGTGCATGGTGCATTGACCAACTTGGCGTTTCATCTGCTGGGCCCTAATCAGTCTAATGATTAGGTTACTTTTAAATATTGTCCCGATAAAACCACGTTTGAATTCCTGAAGCGGGTGCCTTTCCTTGACTTGCTTGCCCAACAGCAGCATCCGTGCCAGCCTGGATGGTCTTCATTTTGGCAGGGAAAAGCCTATTTCTGCGTCACGCTGGCTCTGATAGATAAACCTAAACCACTACCCACCAAAACAATAGAAATAAATAATCACAAAAATCGCTTTCTGGGGGATCACAAAGGATTCACTGATGCAGCTCCGTTAAGCAAAGAGCTTGAGAAACTTACACAGACGGTGCTCTCTGGTATTGTGCATTTTTTGGTGTCTTTGGTTATAAAAAGTGTCTGCAGGGTGGTGTTTGCTCCTCTGGTCTTGCTTTCAGGAGGCTGCCTCATGATCTGAGACCACAAAAAGCCTCGGTGGACTTTGGGGATGTCTCCTGGGGTGTCTCCTGTTCGGCTGAAGGGCAGGGGGGCATCTCCAAAACTGGGAGATCCCCACATGTGGGGAGAGGGCCAAGAGGCCCTGAGTCGCTCTGCTCCATGGGCCTTCTGTTGGAGGAGTATGGAAGGTCCCTGTTTCCACTCCCCACCCACATTTACCACAACTGGGTGGGTCTAGGGCTGGGCTGAGTCTTCAGGCTGGTCTTACCCAACCTGTTATGCTGCGTGGGCCATGAATTTTAGCTGGATTTGTCAGTTTAAGCCTCAAGAGCCTCTAGTGCTGGGTTCAGCTTTGGGCCCCTCACTGCCAGAAGGACATCGAGGCCCTGGAGCCTCTGCTCACAGGGAACCAGGGCCAGGAGCAGAGGGAACGGCCTCGAGTTGTGCCAGGGGAGGCTCAGGTTGGCAATGAGGAGACATTTCTGCTCAGCAAGAGCGGTCAGGCCTTGGGACGGGTTGCCCAGGGAGGTGGGGGAGTCCCCGTCCCTGGGGGTGTTCAAGGAGAGGTTGGACGTGGTGCTTGGGGACAGGGCTTGGTGGTGACATTGGTGGGAGGGGGGTGGTTGGACCAGATGGTTTCGAAGGTCTCTCCCAACCTTAATGATTCTGTGATTCTTAGAGAGGTGTGGAAGCCCTTTATAGCACAGCAGGTTGCAAGGAGGAGGCAAGAACCACTCGGAGCATTAATTCAGGCAGCTAAAAACTCTTCTCTGCAGCCACAGCAGCTCGTTGTTGAACTCCCAGTTGAGCTTGAGAGCATTCAGCTCTATTCTTGCTGCACCTTCTTCCTGGTTGTAACATCCAACCTTTGGGTTTCATGCCCTTCACCTACCAGAGGGAGCCCTCCTTTGGAAGATCCCTTCCCCAAACCCTGGACGCTGAACTGCAGCAAGTGCTTCTCCAAACCCTCAGCAGCAACCTTCTCTGTGTGTATCTTCAGAAACCTTTCCCCTGGGCCCAGAGAAAACAGGTCAGTGGCTCTAGTCTGAGCCAATATCCCCAACTTTTGGGGCTCCTCATTGTCCTGAACATTTGCAGGGAAGAGAAGAGGCTGCAAACCCCATCCCTCGCCTTGATAAATGTGCTGCAGCCTCCCAGTTGAGTGCATGGGCAAAGCCAACGTTCCCAGCTTCCTTCAAGCAAATAAAGGTCTGATCCCACTGCCAGCCTCCCAGCGAGGCTGCGGGTTTTGGGAGAGAGAGGGGAGGTGAAGGAAATTTGGGTTGGAGGCTCCAATGCCACGTCCTTTGGTTGGAGAAACCAAACCTGAGCTTCTTGTCTCCAGGTTGCTTCTCCCTCCAGCTAACCGTAACCGGCTGTGCAGCCTCCACGGGAAGGATTTAGGAGGAAATCTCAAGGAAAGTGGTGCAATTAATGAGGGAGAACATAACGAGCAGCACAGCTAATGGGGAGAACACCAAAGAAGGAGCTTACATTGGAACTTTAGCGAAACATTTGTTTTTGGAGAAATCATATAGCAAAATCTGATGAGGAATGACTTGAAAATCCAGACTCTGGGGTGCAACCAGGACATGAATTTTCTGGTTTTTGGTCCCCTGAGCATCCCCTGGTGGGGTCCCTTTGCTCACCCCCATGGCAGCACCACCCCTCCTGCAGCAGGAGCCCCCCATGCTGCCTCCCTGCATGTAATTCATCCATTTATCCTCTTGCATGCTTTCCCATGCACATCTCCTCTGGCACCCCATGCCCCAAAATAAATTCCCGTGCGTCTTGAGCCCAGGGCCAGGGAGCAAGGGATGTCTTGGATGGGTGTCCTGATTTCTGCCTGAGGCTGTGGGATCCCGAAATGACACAAGTGGAGGGATTTGGCCTCCCAAAGTGTATCTGATTGGTCCTGGCCTCTTGTGGCAGCCTCTAATGAAGCATCCCCAGCCAGGTGAAGTGGGAGAAGGCACTGGGGAGAGGAGGAGGGGGCTCATCTCCAGGCTGCAGTAGGTTCGTTCAGCCCTGGCTGTTGTATCTGCACAGGGAAAAAAAATAAATCAAGGCCGTGCTGGTCTATATCTGGCCAATTTCAGTCTGGAGTTCCTGACAGGTGACCCCAGGGTACGGTTGCATGCTCTCAGTGCTTATTTTTGACATCGTAATCCAAATTGACGTTCGGTGCTTGAATATACAATAAGTTCATTACAGCTAAACCCTCCGGCTCAGGGATTTCCTGTTGGTAAGTCTCGGAAAATCAGGATTCCCAGTGGTATCGGGCTGAAAACGCTCGCAGATAAAATTCAAGTTAGCGAGTTATGCCAAAATGTTTTGGGAGCCGAAGCGGAGCTGCGTTTTCTGCCCAGCGCGGCGATGCGTTCCCCTTCCTCCTTGCTTGGGCCTGGAGATGGAGGCCCCTGCCCTGCACAGCTCCCAGATGGGGTCTCAGCATTGCTCCCGAGAGCAGCTCATTAAAAAACATCCATGATCCTATTAAAAAACGGAGGAGGAATCCACGATCCTATGGCCAAGCACGTGTCTGAGTGTGTTTCTGGAGCCTGAACTGCTGCCTCTCAGCCCATTTTCTAAGGAGCAAGGGAAAAATCCACACTGTGTGGAGGATTGCGAGGGAAACAGCCTCAATAAGCTGATTTATCGAGATCTGTAAGATATATATCTTATATATAAGATATATATAAGATATAAAAGACTTATAAGGCTTGAGATGCCCACGTTAGCGCCATCAGCGGGTTGCATCCCCCACATTTCCCCATCCATATGAG
The DNA here is from genome assembly GCF_965140915.1 of Aythya marila. Classification (NCBI taxonomy): domain Eukaryota; kingdom Metazoa; phylum Chordata; class Aves; order Anseriformes; family Anatidae; genus Aythya; species Aythya marila. The sequence continues at coordinate 2,489,031 of NC_139042.1, forward strand.
GGTTGCAACACAGCAGGGCTGCTGCCCAGGCCCTTGACCTGCCGGTTAATAAGCTGTTATGATGAGGTGAGAGCTTGGCTGGGTTTTATCCGTGCCCATCTGGCACACGGACAGCATCTCCTCCGCCTCCACCTCCTCCCCGCGATGAAACCGATGCCTCGCTCAGATACCGCGCTCTCCGCCCGATGGGTCTCAGCTGGGGTTTTCAAATGACCGGTGGGATTTGAGGCTGTTTTTCTTTTTTTTTTCTTTTTTTTTCCCATAAGATGAGTGGAAAACTTTTTAGAGTCCCAAAGGGAAGCATGAAGTGGCTCCTCTTGGGAGCTGAGTGGCAGGAGATGAGCGGGGAGCTTCCCCGAGGCTGTTGCAAAACAGAGATGCATCTGCTGCAAAGGATGGGAAATAATTCCTGCCTTCCTTGGGAAGGTGTTAGCAGTCAGGAGTGCCTGGTTTCAGGTCCACGCAGTGAAAAGTTGTGCAGGAGCATCCCGGGAGGAGACAAGGAAAAATTAGGTTTGGAAACAGTGAGCCCCAATGAGAGCTCCCTTAGCTGAGAAAAGAGATGTGGCAGTGAGGATTAAGAATTGCATGCACACAACAAATATCCACTTTGTATATTTTAGAAGAAAAAAAAATAAATCAGAACTGTTGAAGAAGAAACTATCAGCAAAGTTGATCCAAGACCATAATCCCTGCTCCTGGAGGGCCTGAGAAGAGGCAGCATCATCCCAATTTTTTGGATGATGCTAGCCATCATCCAAAATTTCAGTCTGACCTGAGGTTGCTCAGGGCTTTGTCAGGAGGGTTTTGAAGATCTTCAGGGCTTGAGATGCCATGACCTGTTCCCCTGTTCCTGCCTCAGCAATGTAGGGTGGTCTTTAGAGGCTCCCAAACTCCTTTCCAGCTCGGTGTTTTTGTTCCTCCAAATCGCACATATCCGCAATTCCCCCAGAATTCAATAAAAAAGCTTAGGAAAAAGGAAAAAGGTTGCTATTCTTTCCTCCCCTGGTGGTTTTTAAGTTTTACAGATCTTAAACCCAATTAACTCGCTAGTCACTGGAAGTGTAGCATCCTCTGTGGCTCCTGTGAGAAGAGCGTGCTAAAAGCAGGATTATCACTTGCAAGAGCAGCATGACGGCCCGAGAACAAGCACAGTGAATTTCCTGCCGGAGCACGGGACCTTCTGGGGTGGACCAGCTCTGAGCTCTGCAAAAAGAACCATCAAGGACTTGGAAAGTTCCTTGCCCACAGGATCTGGGGAGTAGGAGAGGGGTCGGTGGGTAGAGAGTCCTGCAAAACGTGCTCTTTAGAAATGCCGTGGAGGGAACGGAGACCTGCCCAACCTGGGGGCTTGGAGCTCCCCTGTCTGCTCTGTCTTTGGTGACTTGGTCCTGGGGAGCTGGAGCCTCCATCCAACATGCCCCATATGTTGGTCTTACTGGTTTTTGTTGGTCTTACTGGTTGTTGGTGGCCATAGGGGTAGAAAACCAGGGGTGAGCATCCACCCTGCAGCATTTCTCGGAGCCCTGTGCAGGGTAGAGCTACTCCCCAACACGTGTCCTCCTCGTAGGCACCATGCACAAACACCTTCACCTTTCTGAGGACCACCACCCACACACCTCGAGGACCTCCTCGTCTCCCGGGGGTGCATTTTGAGCACTCAGCTCTATTTTGAATGGGGGAAGATGGAGCCAAGTTTTCTGGCTGGTGCCACAGCGCTGGGGTGACGGGCTGCGGGGAGAGGGACAGGATGGAAAGAGCAATTTGGTTCGGCTCCATCGTGTTTCCATGGGGTCTCGGTTTATAAATAGTTTGGGTCAACCCTGTGCCTCGTGCTCTGACGCTTTTGCAAGGCTGAAGGCGCGGTGGGTTTTATACTTAGAAAGTTTCCTTTGCTGGCTGCCCCCGGCTCCCTGCCTGCCAGGAAAGTCCAGCACCAGAGTCAAGGAGGTGCCTGGCTGGATTAACCAGGAGCTGCCAGCAGCACCAAGGAGCCAGCAAAGCCACAAGAGTCCTGGGTGAGGTCTGGTCCTCAAATGAGGGAGAAGATGGGAGCAGGGCTTGTCCCCTGCCTGTCCACCCTCAGCAATGGGGAACCAAGATGGGACGCATTGCAAAAATGCTTAAATATATGGTAATTAGCTGCAGAGTCAGCAAAGCACACAGAGACATCTTCCTCTGCTGAAAAAAAAAATGATTTTCACCTGCCATCCTCGTGCATTTCTCTGCTGAGCTGGTTGGCACTGCAGCACCCAGCTGCCAGAAGCTGGGCTGGGGGGACGAGGTTCTCCAAGAGCTTTCTTTTAGGGGTTTTGGGGTGTTGAGCAGCCAACGCACTTTGTGCCATCATCCAGGTGAAACACACATCTTAGAAGCCATCTCCTGAGGATGGGTGAGGATGTTGAAGCTGGAGGGAGTGCTCGCTTGTGGGGATGTTTGCACTGCAGGTCGCTAGAGTTTTTGAACTGGTCTTTCTGGGCTCCAGTAAGAGATGAGGATGAGGAGAAAGCCCAGACAAGGTAAATCTTGATCTGAAAGCTTTATTTCTCCTTGCAGCCATTGGATTTTGGGAGGAGCAGCACACAGAGCCATTCCCCCAGAGCTGTGTACCTACCCAGACCTACAAGGATTTATTTTCCCTCTTCCTCCAGAACTATGCTGTGACCCCATGACTCAGACAGCTCCCCAAACCAGCCTCCAAATCCTGATGCAGGCAAAGGACAGGCAAAACCAGACAGGGCTTGACAGTGCACACATTTACCTAAAGCAGCAACGCTTCTCATTTCTCTATCTGAATGGCGTGAGAGCTGGAAGCACTTGGCAAAAATTCATAATTTTGGGGAGATTCACACCACGTGCTTGTGAGCAGAATCAACCTTTTTGCAGGTGCTGTAGTCCAAGTGAGAGCACAAGCTGAAACATTTCAGGAAATCCAAAGTTCGAGTATCGTCTCCACAAATCACAGCAGATAATTGTGTTGATTTGGTGACTCTTACTCTTCTGTGCTAATTGCGTGATGGCTGGGTGTGATTTCTTACCATCCACCAAGTCTTCCTTGAATTTATTCAGGTTTAGGGGGGCAAGGAGAGAAACCACTTGACTTTCCTCAAACCAGCTGATACACCAAGACCAGATTCTTTTTTTTTTTTTTTTTCAAGCCTAGCAGGCTTTGTCTATAGACAAAGTATATGGGAGAGAGGTGGATCTTTCTCTGCCTCCATAGCTCAAAGCTAGTGGGGTTGGGGTTGATCTTCTGCTTTGGGGTGCATCTACATCTGGGGTGCATCTCCATTTGTAGATGTCACCAGACTTAGGCAGGGAGCCATCGATGTGCTGGAGGGCACGGGTGAGACTTGGGGGGTCCTGGAGAAATGGGCTGGCAGGATCCTGCATATTCCACCTCCTGCCTTTCCTCCTTCAAAAGCAACAGAATAACGCACTTAGCAAGGAGATGAGGCTCTCCAGCCAACCTGAGCCTGGGATTATTATTCTTAAATGATGAAGCGAGAATACAAAACTTGCAAGTCCCATATTCATGTTTGTGTTCTGCCCCAGAGCTCCTCTCTATTAACTCTCCCCATACAGCAGTGTCAGAGAATCACAGAACCATTAAGGTTGGAAAAACCCTCCAAGATCATCTGGTCCAACCATCACCCTACCACCAATGTCACCCACTAAACCATGACCATCTCAGGAGCCTTGTGGTCAAGATCCATCAGAGATGTCCCAGCAGGGAAGTTTACCAGGGATGTGGGTGCTCACACTCAATCAACAGCGAGGCAGGGTTTGTTATGTCCAAAAACCAGGACAAGGACGTGTACCAGGGTCACTGCTAAAATTTGGAGCAAGCTGTGGGGGGTTTCCAGCTTCCTCCACCCTGCCAAGATGCTGCAGAGGGGTCATCCGGAGTGGCCGTGTTGCTGAAGCACCCAGGTTGCCTTTCCAGTGCCAGCCCAAATAAAGAGCTTGGCCACTTCTCTGCCTTGGCTGTCGGCTCTGAGACCCCTCTGAGGATGGTGCTGGTGCCAGCTCGCTCTGCCCACGGTGCCGGGGCTGGAGAACACCTCCTTGGGCCGAAGAAGTGAAAAACGACAGCAATTTCCTGCCCGCGCCAACCAGGCAGAAACGTTCTCCCATGAAGTTTTATGAGGCTGCGGGTCTTGGAAAAGTATGAAAGGCAGAAAGGGCTGATGGGCGGAGAGGGAAAAATTGATTGAAAGGAAATTAATGTTGTTGAGTCCTCGTGGAAATGTTAGAACCCCCCCCCCGAAGACCCAGCAAGGCAGTAAAACCTCACTGAACCCAACACTGCAGGTTTGCTGAACCCATCACAGAGACAAAATGATGCTAAAAATGTACAGGAGCACGGACAAACAAAGCACAGACATGAAGTAGGTGGACAAGAGCAGCTGGGAGTTGGTGTTCCCTGCCCTTATGCTATAAAGGGTGTGCTGTAGCCATGGGCTGAGTCTTCTTCCAGCAGTAGGAGGCATCAGGACTTGTTTTTTCCAACTCTAACCCCAATTCCAGAGCCCTGTCCCTGTGCTCCAGACCCAAAACCAGCAGGTCTTGGCTTGCCTTGGCCTCAAGACACCGGCTGCTTCCCATGGACACAACATCCTCTTGCAAGAGCCATCGGAGAAAGACCCACACTGGGGGTGGCTTTCGGATCCTTGTTTTGCTCCTTGCTGCTGGGAAGCCCAAGCAGAAATGCAAGAGAAAAGGGAAAAGAGAAAAAAAAATGAAGAAAGGGGAAAAACAAAAAAAAAAAAAAAAAAGGTTTTATTTTGCATGTTGTTTTGGGTATTTGTTGCATTCAACTCTTCAAAATGCTGTTAAATTTATGTTGACTGTAGCCATGCAATTTTTTTTTTTTTTTTCAGAATCTAAAGAATGGCATTTAGGAATAACCACCTTTTTTTCTTTAATTATGTTTCACTCAGAAATTACTGACTTCTGATAGGAAAATAATGCTTTTACGGAAAATGTTGCCCTCTCAAATGTCAGCCTCTCATTACTAACCTCATCGCTGATGCTGGTGATATTTCTCAGACAACATCCCTACATCTTGAACTCCTTTTCCCTCTGGATCCCCACATGCTGCTTGGGGAATCTCTCTGCCTTCAGAGATGGGGAAAACAAGACAAAAAGATGGCTTTGGCCTGGCAGAGGAGAGGTTTTTACACCTGAACGAGTTGCTTGAGGCTCCCTTTATCACCACCCTCCACCAACAGACACTGCTGTTCACTTCACCCTAACACAGATGATTCAAGAGGTGGGACCACCAGCTTCAATTTGTTTATGCAGTGTTTGTGATGGACACCTAAAGGAGGAGGAGAGATGGAGTAGATACAGCCGTGCATCTATTTGAGTATTTTTTAACTTCATGTGCCAGATATAAATATCTAAATACTCACAGGCTCTTTCCTGTACTTGTCCGTGATGATGGATGGATAGATAACCTTTCTCCATAAAAATACACACAGTTAAGGGTAAATTTTTCATTGTCATCTCTAGCTTGTGTTTAACAATTTCTTTTCCTCCTCCATTTTATTTTTTATTTTTCCTGGAATATTGTTGTGGGTGGAGAGACCCGACCTGTGTCTAACATAATATTCTTGGATGTTGTGGGTTTGTTTTTTTTTTGAGTAATGGCACTGTTATTGTACAACCTCCAGCAAGAACAATTTGCAAAGTGTTGCAAACTTTTCAAAATGACCTGACAACAGCTCTCCAGCCAAAGTGGTTTTGCAGGGATCTGTTCCAGCACCACGGGAAGGAGGGAGGCAAAAAGGCACCGGGGGGCTGTGTGAGCTTTGCTTTTGCTTCGAGTTTGTAATGCTGGTAAAGGGTCTGCAGAGCTGATGCTGCAGCTCTCAGTGAGAGAAATCATTTCTTTTGGGGAAAGAGAGGCTCAATGCTGCTGGAAGTGCCAAAATCTGGAGATTGCAAGGTTGCCTTTAGGGTTATCTCAAGTATTTGTACTAACCCATGGCCATCTACTTAGTTGTGTGCAGAGCAGGGGTTGAACCTGGAGTGGGCAGACTTGTGCTCAGACCTTGCAAGGGCCCTACAGACAAGAAGGTGGTCGCAAAAAATGTAGATGTTGATGCTTCTTTCATGGGCATGCTGTTTCTCCTCTGGCTTTAATATAAAAGAGATTAGATATAAGGAGGAAAATCTTTACTATGAGGGTGCTGAGGGCCTGGCCCAGGCTGCCCAGAGGAGCTGGGGGTGCCCCAGCCCTGGCAGTGCCCAAGGCCAGGCTGGATGGGTTTGGGGGCAGCCTGGGCTTGGGTAGGGGGCTCTGGCCATGGCAGGGAGTGGAATTAGATGGGCTTTAATGTCCCTTCCAACCCCCAAGGCTGTGTGAGCAACACCCCCTTGCTCCCCATCAGACCCCGCAAGAGGCAGTCGATCTCCTGCCCAGGTACCCTTGCGATGAGCCCTTCCTCCTCTGTGCTAGCAGGCTCCTCTCGTTCCTTTCCTCTGGAAGCAGTAAAGCTGGCTCGAACCGTTATTAAAATAATAGAGGGACCCCAGAGGATCTTTAACCAGGAGATCTTTAATAATTACTACCTCCTAGACTCTTGCTACTCCGTTTGAACCAGGGTTTCTCATGCTATCTGAGTCCTGGAGCAGAGCTCAAGCCCGTTCCCACAGGGCTGTGAGTGCCATGTGACTTAATTGTCCTCAATATTTTTCTGGTCACGTCAAGGGCTTCCTTGGAAATGTTATATAGCTGAGAAAGAGTTTATTATTTGCTGTCAGGGGGCAAATAACACCAGGGCATCTCTGAAGACGTCTATAACATATCTGCGTAATGTGAAGGTTAAAATAAATCAGTAAAAACAGTCGCTCTCCTGAGGGCAATATACTGTAAAATATTTCATCAGAAGGCCTGGATAGTATTGCGCTTGTAATTAATCTTCCTGGTAATAGCACGGCTTGTTTTCTCCTGCCATGTTATCTCGCTCAGTGTCTATGCCGGCCGCTAGATGTCGGGGAAAACCCTCTTGGCATCGGATTGCCAGCAAGTTTCTCCCAGTGCTGGAGGTTGCTGGGTTATTTGTGGGGATTTTTTTGAGGTCCATGAAGATGCCCAGTGCATCTGGGAAGCGGAGGTGCCTTGGCTTCTGCTTTCAGCCATCAGCATACGAGCTGCAAATGAACTTACCCGCAGCCCCTGCCCTTGCTCACAGCCTCATCCAGCTGCAGAGGCTTTGGGCTGATGATGCTGTGCCCCCAGCACCGATCATCCTGCACCTGCCCCATGCACATCATCTGCAGCTTTACCTCTCCCAACTTTTACCTGGGTTTTAAACCCAGGCTTCCCCGAGCATTTGCAACCCTTCTGTTCTCAGATCATCATGTTGCAAGCGTGCCGAGACCTGATTTTTATGACCGGAGGGAGTAGTTTGTGTCTGCAAAATGAGTGATGGGGACAAATCTTACGCAACAGATACATGCCGGCAGCAGCCGCGGCTCAGAATGGACTTTGGGAGCCTGTGGCTGGGGAAACGTGATGGGAGAAGACACGCTGTGGATGGTGCTTGCATGCGAGGAGGTGCAGATGTTCCCCTCCTCGCATGCACACCCAGCCGAGGCACGAACCTCCTCCTTGGGAAGGGTCAAACTCCTTCACCAAAAGCATCCAGCAGGAAGGTGCCGGAGATCCCCATGTCACTCCCTGTCTCCGAGAGTCACAGTAACACATTTTTTTTTTCCACACAAGGGAAAGGGGAACAAATGTGAAACGTTGAGTCCCACGAAATGTAAAGGCTATCGAAATGTCTTCTTGTTAATTAGCCCCCTCAGCCCTGCGCTTCCTGGCTCTTGAGCAAGAGCTGATTGCTGCAAATAGCACTGCCACTCACAGCCCCGACCTGCTGGGGAGTGCCAACGCTCTCCTCAAGGGCCGTGTTTGGAAAAAAAGGTGCTCGGAGGCAAGAGGTTAATGCAGGAGGACAACGCATGGCATTTGGAGCCTCTGCCTGTGGTGTCCCCTGGGAATCCTCCCTGCCCTTGGTCTGCCTTTCCGTCTTAGCCCAGCCTGCTGCAGCTGGAAAGTGGGCTTTGTTCCCTGCTCTAGCAAGCAGCAGGTTGGGGAAATCTCCCTGGATTTGGATTTCTAAGTTTCCTCCGTCCTTCCCAAGCTGAAAAATGTGTAGCTGGATCTTCTTCGGAGCATGTCTTTGACCACTGTGGTGTGTGGTTTGCTGTGATCAAGAGAGGCTGCGGCCATGGTCAAGTTGCCCAGAGATGCTTTTTATAAACCCACTTTAAAAGTGTGACCCATGGCTTGCCAGGGTGTTTGCTGTGACAAGGGACCTTGGATCATCCTGCCCCAGCTCAGGCAATGCACCTCACAGGATCCCCGAGTGGCTGATGCTGGAGGGCAGCTCTGAGTCCATTTGGGGCCACCCTGCTCCAGCAGGGACACCCCAAGCAGGGGTTTCCATCCAGTTCGGAAAGTTTCAGTGTATTTTGATACTGCAAAATGCTTAACATTTGCCACAAATGGAACAAAGCAATCCTTGCTTCTTTCTGTCTTCTTCTCTGCTGGAATTCCCTCAGCAAGGACAAACTCTCATGGAAGATGCTCATGGAAAGGCTTTAAAATTGTGTTACAAGAACAGGATTGACTTTCCCTATGCCCAGCCACAGAGAGAAAGCTTTGAGATAAAAGAAAGCCCAAGAGGGCTCCTAGTCTAACCACCTACACCAAGGACTGTGCTGCCAGTTCACAAAATCCCCCAGCAGAAATGAGTTCAGATTTTACAGCATTTCTCTTCCATCAAGTTAGAAGGTTTCCTTCAAAGCCAACCTAAATTTGCTGTGCTGTAAATTATGCCAAGGCAGTCATTGCATTCCCTTCGTGGTCTTCTTTTCCCTAGGCTGAGGAGTCACCACTCCACCAGTCTTTCCTCACAGGTCATATTTTCTCCAGTCTCTTATCATCCTTGTTCTTCTGTGAGATTTCTCTGTGTTTGCTCAGCATTTTTACTGCCCCTTTTCACAGCGTTGATGGTGTTTAAAAATGTTATGTTTCATATCTGTGGTTGGATTCTTAAGATGAAACTAAGATGAAATGAGAAAGGGTAAAGATGATTGAAAAGGACTCTCTCTTTCCCAGGGCTGATCTAATTCACGTCTGTCATTCTCTGCCTTCTTTCTCCCAGCTATTCTGGACTAAAGCTGCAGAATTTAGTTAAAGACTCATTTTGACTTCTTTTTTTAACCCAAGACACAAAATAGTAATTGTGTCTGCTAAGTGCCTTAAAAGGCACAGTTGATTTCTTGCCCAAACATGAGGTGCTTTCCCCGGAGAAGCAAAGATCTGTCTCGTTGCTGGGATCTTCTACACTTTTCCTTGAAACCCCAGGAAAATCTGAGTCCAGCAGAGGCTGGGAGGCTGTCATGACAAAATGAATTGGAGCAAAAGATAATCACCTATTGTTATGCTGCAGAACTCCTTGACCAGTTGGGATTTCTCCAACAGCCAATTGGACATGATGAATAGCGGTAATTTCAGAGCTATGCATATTCTCAGGGCTTGCAGTTTTCCACATCTACTGCATGATGGAGAGTGGAGGAAAAAAAAAATTTTAAAAAGGTTTCTAATCAGCTCCAAGTCAGCAGCCTGGACTCTATCCTGCAGCATTCAGCTGGTGAGGTGTTTGCGAAGGAACCACTCATGTCTGCAGCACGTATAAAGCCATTGTCCATTTTCCAAAACGTTAATTCAGTTCTCTGTCCAAAATGCTAATTTATAGAGTCTTTCCTAGAGAAGTTGGAAAGCAGGTGTCTCCTTCATCTGGACTGAAAGACATCGCATTTTTGCATAATCTTCCCTACAGAACTTTTTCCCCTGAAGAAATTTTCTTTGCACGTGGCATCCTTTACGATGGAAGTTTTCTTTGGTATTATTTTGCTATTGTCTCTGTATAGAACTAATACACCAAGACAAGTCCCAAGCCCGTTAGTGCAATCTCCCTGTAATGCAATGAGTACCACACTGCCCCATCCTTAGAAAAGGAATTCCCCTGGGGAGTGGGACATTGGACCCCACTGTCACCTACTGTATTCAGGCAGAGACTCCAAAGCTGGAGCCAGGGATGTGAGAATTAATGTAAAAGTGCCCTCTCGTGGTAAATAGAGCAGATATCATTAGTCATCGTTTTGGGGAACTCCATTGCATCACGGGGGTGGTGATTTATGTATGGTCTGTAGGCTGGACACATCTTCAGAGGAGGGACATCGTCACCGTGAGGTCTTCAAGTTGATCTGAAGTCTCCCTCCAGGCACCCAGACTGCAGGGTGGGCATCCCTCAGCCACCCACACCTGAAAGGGAAGATATCTTTGGGGGTCTAGAGTGCACCAGGAAAGGTCTTGGGTTTGTGGCAGGGTGGTGGGTGGGAGCCTGGCCCTCGGGAATACATGGCTGGCAGCGCTTTGGAGTTTTCTTTGCTTCAGGTAGACCTGCTGGGAATGAGGTGTTTGCAGCTGCAGAGCAGAAACCAGACTTGGGCAACCCTCGTGCCTGAAACCGTGAGCCAGCTTGACACGACATTCTCTCTAGAAGAGATGATTTAATAACCAAAGTGTAGCGAAGCAATGTGGGGCTTTTGTTCTGCCTGTTCTGAGGGCTGTGATTCCGTGCTGCCTGCTGCATGAGCTGCTCCTGCACATTGTCTGGAGCAGCCACCCGTTAGGTAACTAATTAATCAGCAGCCTGCGCAGAGCTATGTCCCTATGACACAAGGAGTTTTATGGACATTTTTCCTTCATCCCCTTTTTATTTTGAGAAGGGACATGAGAGAGGTTTTCTTATGAAAATTCACTAATGAATATTCTGGAACACCAGTGACTTCTTCCAGCTTTCTCTGCCACTTCCCTTGCTCCATGGAAGACAGATTTATGGCTGGGCTAGATGGTTCTGCTTTCTGAGGAATTCATCATGTAAAGGAGACAAAAAGCAGAGCAGGAGTGGGATTTAGGGCTTGTAGCCCAGCTCAGCCACAGGAGTGAGGCAGGTAGATGAATGCTGCAGGTTCCTTGGGATAAAAGCTGCCCTCGCTGCCTCAATTGGTTTTGCCATGCAGCACCACAGTCTCTGCACCTCACCTCCATTTCCAAGGACTGTTGGTGGGTACAGCTGGGATGTCATCTTCTTCAGTGCTCCTATGATCAAAGGTAATGGAACTGAAGACGTTTTGGTGGTGGTGGAGGAGAAATGAGTGAGGGTAAAGCCATGGTGCTGCTTGGGGACTGCAGCTCAGAGGCGCTGTGGGGTATGGGGAATTCCTGAGATGAGTCCTTCAGGACAGGAATGAGGTCCTGTTCACCTGCTGGTGTCAGTCAGTGCTTGTTTGAGGAAGAATTGTCATTTCTCTTGTGGATATAGAGCACTGTGCTCTGAGATACATCTGGAATACAAATGGCAACTGTGCTACTAATGGCCATAGCACTTTGCATGCATATTCCTGTGTGAAGAGAAGTAGCATTACAGCTGTGTGCTATGTCTATGTAGGTAAAAATAAAAAGTCCTGAGTACTGTTATTGCTTCTACACAGTAAGAAATAAAATGGAAGAACCAAAAAATAACAAAATGCCCAGGAACAGGAGGAAAGGCCACCAGAGCCTGGACTGGTCAGAAACATGCCAGACCCCAGAACTTGGCCCAAAGTGCATGAGATTACAGCCTTGATGGTCATGTTTTTTCAGACGCTGGCTTTCATGCTTATAGTTTTCAAACCCATGGTTATGACCAGAGCAACTAGTTAGTCCTTTTTGTCTGGAAGTTTGTGGTGGCCTGGCCTTGAGCAGGAGGTAGGCCTGTAGGCCTCTGCAGGTCCCCACCACCTAGCACTGCTTTGACTGCGTGAGCCAAAATAATCCTGCTAATCAAAGGGTATCTGGATTTGTTTTAGTCCCAGCTGGAAGGCCTTGTGCAACTCATTTCACTTCAGTGGAGCCTTCCCTCCTATGAGGGTCCTGTGTGTCCCATAGGACAGTTTCCTTGTGAAGGTACTGATCTCCAAGCAAGCCTCAGGATGCTACTGCAGTAGTCATGATTGATAATAACACTATGTTGGGGGGCCACTTTATCAGGAAACACCATGACGGGAGTTATAATCACCATTTAAAGGCATTTTTTCCCTTCCTCTGGTGGGTTATCAGATTACAGGAAATGAGAGCAGTTTTGCTGCCTTATTATGAGAGATGGATGCTACTGTTTGGAGCATTTGCCCATCGATCTACTTCCCTGCCACCCTCCCTCATCAGGGGACACACTACTCATTTGACGTGGAAAGGCTTCCAAAAGCTCTCTAACTTACTTTGCTTCATCATTGCTGGTGGATTTATCTCTGCTTCGCAAAGCCCCAGTATTTATTCTGCTGCTTCCCCCAGCTTTCCCCTCCCAGCAGCAGGCCCACTTGCACAGAAAGATGGATCTCTATTTTCTTAAATGCTCAGGCAATTATGCTCGTTCAGCAAGTGGTCCCGGAGGGGAGCTCTCCAGTCAGCCCTGCCTTCGGCTGCAAATCCTTTTTCAATATGGCAAGTGCCTGTAGCTGACCCCTCTTCAACCCAGCCTGTGCGGCCGACACTCCCCGACCCCCTGCAGGCCACCATTTAGGGAAGCTCATCATCTCCGTAGGCCTCCTGATGGGTTTCAGCATGGCTTGCAGCCCTCTCCCCATGCCTTCTCCATCCCTCCCTTGGGTGAAATGGACCCTCCAAGTCAATCCCAGGTGGACACAACCTCTTGGGTTTGTGCCAAGCATGGAAAGCAGAGCACCAAGAGGATCTCAGATAAAAAAGGACCTCATGTAAGACATGATACGGCACCTAGCACCATCTATCCACGTCCTGACCTTTGTTAGGCCCACTCTTGTGCTTTGACTACACTCTAACTCCCCATCCAAGCACGAGAGGTGAGACTCAAACCTACTGCTCTCAGGGACCACATGGGGGCCTTGACAGAGACGAGCTGCTTTGGTTTCTCCTCTTCTTTACCATCCTGCCCACCCTCCCTAGTCTGTTGTCAGCACTGCTCTGCTGTGATCTGGGGGTCCTGGTGCTGTAGGGTGGATGTACTTATGGCGATTTACCCTGAACCACCAGTAGCAATCATTAATCTGAAGCCAAATCCTGCTCTCAGCATGCAAATGCCTTGGCTGGGACCCTGCAGTCCTTATGGCTAATATCACCCATGTATGCATCACTGTTTATTTTAATTTACCCAGGAGTTGCAACTAGCCTCACAGCTCATTTCTCCTTGCACTCGCTTAATCCTCATCACAGTGATCACCTTCATGAAGGTTTCTTTTCTAAGGGTGTTCTGGGTTGAAATCATCTGGCTTGCTTTTCACTTGGCTCCCTAAGAAAGCACAGCTTATATGATCATGTTCGGATCATGTGTGTGTCTGTTTATCTCTTCAAAAACCATTAAGGCTGTTGGCCAGTTTAAGCCACAGAGAAGGAATTTCCAGTACGTTTTGTGAAACCAAGCAAGCAAGCAGGAGGCAGAAACCCTACCAATGCTCAATGAAAGAACAGGCTGAGGGGTGAGCACAACCCTTGCTAGGCATCAGAAAACTCAATCTTGAGAAATGCAGTTATGGGGAACCTCCAGTTGCACCCTCGTGGGAATGACTTGCAGCATTTGTACAACTTGTTATTCAAACATTACAGCATCTTAGAGATATGTCCAATTAACCCCAAAGTAAACTGAGGCAGGATATGGGTGTTTTACAGGTACAGGCACAAACATCTCATAGTGCTTCCTCTCTGTGTCTCCTCTCTAGGAAGACTGGTGTGAAGTCACTAGGCAGGTTTTTTAAATTATTATTCTTATTATTAAAAGGCTGGCTGCCGTGGCAGACATAAAAGAGATATCATGTGCATTGCTCATTCCTCGGGCTGCGATGCACATGTTCAAGAAGGAGCAGATCCTGCCGAAAAGGAATTTCTAGTCTAGCTAGACTGATAAATCGGTGCTTCCCCACAGAGACTCCTGCTACATGTTTTGGCTTAGCGATAGCTTGGTCTCGGAAGAAAGATGTTTCCCACCACCAGTTTGAGGCACAGCGACAGCCTGTCACAGGACAGAGGTTTGCCTGGGCATCTTGGTAGCTTTCCAGGGGGCTGCATAGTTTTAGTGCACAAATAGATGTATCTGCTCTGCTAGGTATGGGAAGGGATGGTCAAAGGAGTCTGTGGTTTTTCCCTGCCCTTGCCTGGAAGCAGAAATTGGTAATTGTGTGTCCTTGTTGTCTCAGGAAAGGGTGTGCTCCTCTCACTCACTCTGGTGAGAAGCACCCCGTGTGCTTTCCTCCTTGAACCCCTGAGCTACGTCTTCTGATCCAGCCTGGCATGAATTTAACAGGGAGTCACAGAAAATGCTTCCACTCACATTGTGTCTTGTGTTTTTTTTTCTATGTCATCCAGGTTGGGGGCTGAGCAGTGCCCAAACCATGACCGTTATTTTTGTGTGCTGCTATCCCTCCTGAAGCTGGTGGGTTTAGTCACCTCCAGAAGTCAAACTCTGGCTGAAGTTCAGGATCCATGGACTCTTTCAATAGCCTGTGCTGATTAGAGTGCATTAATCAGGGCTGGATTTCATGCTAAAATGTTGCAAAAAGAGAAAAAGCAATGCACTTCTTTTGGAAGGATAGAGATTTGTTGTTTGCAACCAGTAAGAAAGCATAAGGTTAAGACTATCAACAGCAGCTCAATGTCAATAACAGCTGTAGGTAAAGGCTTTGGTTGTGTACATGGCCATTTTTAGCTTAGTGAAAGTAGTAATTAACAACTCTCATATTTAGGGACAACAAAACGCATCATGGTCACCTGAATGAAACAAACAAGAAGTGAACAAGGTTTCAGCTGTTTTTATCCAAATGGATGATGCCAGCTGTGTTGGTAATACACTCTTCATGTAGCTTTCAGAAGACCCTGATATCTTTCCAAGAGCAAGCCTGTACCAGCAAGATGATTCAATTATGTCTACATATGTTATTTTTCAGGATTTCTGCTTGCATTTTCATCCTATCTCCAATATTTATGAATATTTGCTACAGGCAAACATGTTCACAAAAATTAGAATTGATTCGTGTCCCCTGATTTTCCTCCTGCATGAATCCTTTTTATGTCCCAGCATGGCATAGGGATGTTTTTTTCAGGTGGATCAGACATTAGTGTACTTGCATAATGAAAGAAAGAGTTAAAAATATTGAAAAATGGGAGGAAGAAAGACCAAAACCTTGGGATAAAGATACGTGGAAACCCACGGGTTTGGGAATTCAACCTTGTAGATACACATGACACAGATCTTTCCTGTACCTCAGCAAGGAAGGCATTACTTGGACACCATGGCTGGGACAGGACAAGAAAAGCTCGGAGCACTCCAAGAGGAAAAACAGAACAAGACAGATGGATTCACTCATCTACAAAGGCTTGGCTGGAAATGTAAGAATTTAAATGAACTCTCCAGCAGGAGAAATGCGCCAGGCCATCATAACAAGCAGCAGGAGATACAAGTGCAAATTCACTACGGCATTGTCCTGCCAGACTCCAGCAATAAAGTTCAGATTGGTGGGTAGGAGGAGGCAGAGGTACAGTCAGGATGATATTGAAGTGTCCCAGTCTTCTAAAAGGGAAGGAGAAGAGCAGGAAATATTACAAATACTTAATCCATTAGGTGAAGAGAACTTAGGAGCTGTTCAGCCCATCACAATTAGCAACGGGGTCTCATGGTCTCTGCAAGGATTGCAGTTCTGGGAGCAGTGGGTAGCAACACACCCCAGTTTCAAACCATTTCTGTTTGCTGCTTGGAGTCTCCTGTGCACATTAGCTATGAACCTTGCTGAAGCTCTTACACAGGCTGAAATGTCCACAGCTTCTCCCATGTAGATCTTGTAGGGTCTAACAGGGACAGAAACCATGCACTTGCTTTTCCTCAGAGGACACACATATTGCCTCTCTCCCTCCTTAACCTTCTATTAACAAAACATGCTGGAGCTCAAGTAAATTGGAGACTGCTGATTTTCTGTCAAATTGACTGGAAATTGGTGAAGGCACTCAAAAAATTCTAGGGGGAACGCAGGCTGTCCATCAGACAGACACGTAAACCCTCCCATATGCTCAGAGAGCCATTGTACAAACCTCATCTCTCTGGGATGCGGCAAATTGCTCCCACCTCCCTCAAACCCTGGCAGAAAAGAGAACGTGCAGCCATCAGACCTGCAGCATGTTTCTCTGATATCTTATTTCTGCAGAAGAAAGTGTTAGAGCTTATAATGCTCTTTGATTTCCTGTAGTTCCTTTGATGCTTGCTTCAGGGTGGCGGTGATTTCTGTGAAAATCTGTGCAAACGATTGCCAGTTGTGAACGGCGTGGGTAGGAGAGGCTGTGGAAAGCTGTAATCTCTGCTGTGACAGCTAGGGGAAAACAGAGAGCCTCGGGAGGAGGTTTAATATCTCCGCAGCGTGTCTGCAAGTAGTGTTGGCTGTACCTTGATGGAGAGCTGGGTTTATGTGTGATTTGACCAGCTTAGACACCAGGGAGTGTCAGTGTGCTTGGCCCGTGAACGGCCCCACAAGCGGGAGAAGCCACAGGGAGCACTGCGGGGCTGTGTCTTGGCATAGCAGGGATCTGTGAGCTTCTGATTACGACCTGAGAAAGGATTGTAAATGGCAAATCTCTGTGGAGTGGGAATTAGGCCCATCTCCGTTTCAGATCTGGAGTCTTTGCACATAGACTCTGTAAATGGGAAGAATTTGCGTGCTCCCCACAGGGCTGCCTCCATGCCAGTGCCTAATTATTTTCTTGGCAGAGACCTTGTCCATATGGCATGGAAAACATCAATTGCAAGGCAAACCACTGAGCCGGGGTTGTTCTGCTGCACTGGAAGTGACGGGAGAACTGGATTCCCAGCAAGGGTTGTCCTAGGGTGGTCTTCCCCTTTCCTTTGGGGTAGGCGTAGATAGGGAAGGCTCCCAGGGAAGGCCCTTTGATGGCGCTGGGTGCTTTCAGAAGGGACGTGCAGTGGGTTTGACCCTCACTATGGAGAGGGAGGCAGAGAAACTTGGGACTGGAGATTGAAATTTGCAAGGTGTATTGCCGAATTCAGTCCCTTGCTTTTCAACAGGGTCCCAGTGCAAAGAACATTTACTCTTTGCTCTCTCTAATCATCCTATAGCACACATTAATACCAAACATCAGCCGTAATGTGCCATAGGACAAGGATAAGTGAGACCAGGGCATTGCTAGCTCCTGAAAGTTCCCAAAGCAGCAAAGTCCCCAGATATGCATGGCTCTGGAGAAAATGTGCTCTCGAAGAAGCCTGCTGCACAAATGCTCTGCTTTCGGAGGGTTCCCATGGGAGGTAATTTCACAGCTCAAAGGCACCAGCAGCCGGAGGAATGCCTGAGCCATGGGGAGAGGCACCACAGCTTTTTTAAGCATCTTTACAGCCTGGTCCTGCTTGGGGTGCCTGCTGAAACACAGTCATGGTGGTCCTGGGATAAAAACAAGGGTTTTGGTGTCTTGATTCAGCTACAAACGCTGTGGTTCTCCCAGGTGGGCTTGGGTTGCTACCCTGGGATGTCATTATACCCTTGGGAAGGCAGGAGAGGGCTCCAGGGGCACTGTGGCAGCTGGGGACTGTCCCTGATCCCATGCCATACTTCAAACAGACTGGATTTCAGCATTATGGGACCTTCATGGTAGCTCCCCAAGCTGTCTGCTCTGAATCTACGTGGAGGACTCCATCATGCTGTCTGGCAGGCTGGACGTGATCTGCAAGCTGCCAAATCAAAAGCCTGGTCCCAGAGAAGAGAAATAAACTCCAGGGGTGGGAATCTTCCCCAGGAGGAGGCAGGAGACAAGCAGATGGGCTCTGGGATTTTTCTTCCTTCCTTTTTTTTTTTTCTACAAACATAAAAAGAAGTTGGACAAGGCTACAGGTTTATAACCAGTCTTGGAAGAGCTGATATTCATTGTCTGGGGGGAGTTTTGGTATTGCAGTTGTTTCTCAGTGGGAGACATTCCCATAAAGCTCCCCTGGACTTGGACATGGATATCATCGAAGCAGGTGTCTCCGCTTTTAAGAGATGCCGGAGCTCTGATGTTTCTTTTGAGCCTGAACTGAGCGTAAAATTGTCAGTTCGTCTTCTCTGGGCTGTTCAACTCCTCTGCACACAGACCTTCCTGTAAGGTGCACGCAGGGTGGGGTTAAAATCACATGCTATTTAGTAAAAAAAGGATGGGGGAAACTCCCTTTGCCTCCCAAATAAATCTCCACCCGTACACAAACAATCATGAGCCTCCCTCTCCTCTTTGCCCCCTTTGGGCCGAGCTTCTTCAACCAAAGAGCCCGTCAGTGGTCTTTTGCTGCTTGATTTAAAGGGAACCATAATGGGTCATTGCATCTCTGGGAGAGGACTGTTTGTTCTTCTCACACCTCCATCCCTCCTCCCTCGTGGTCCCTGAAGGAGCCACTTTGAAGAAACAGCCCCCGGCATGTGCAGAGGAGACCGGCTCCAAGCGTGCCGGGAGAGGCAGCTTCGGTTTTTTGGGGCTGGGGCCCAGCAGGGCAGTTTGTTGTTCAGGCCATATATCACCCCACGTGGACCGCAACATGACAACCCCATCATAATATTTGTGAGGAATCGCTTCCTCAGCATCTTGTGTTACACTAACATCAACGCTTCAGAGTTGCAAAGGGAGAAGGGGGGGGGGGTTGTGTGTTGCTAGCTGTAGGTCGGAAAACATAACAATCTGAATTCCTCCTTTTTTTTTTCCATAAAAAAATAACAATTTACAGTTAACAGACTCTTTCATTACAGTGGGGGCTTGGCAGGGGAGGACTATCATCGCTTTGAGCAAACGGACTGGTGTTCACAGCTCGTTGCTCACCCGGATCTTGGCATCGCTGTTAGACAAAGGGAAGCCGTGTCTCGTGGATGCACCCCATCCTGGGGGCTGCAAAGAGTTTTGCTCAACTCCTGGTGATTTGTGTGGAAGACAAAGGTGCTCCAGAGCTCACAGTCACTCTTATTTAGACACTCTAATTGCAGTCTTGTCTCTGCTGTGGGAGGTACGATTCATCTGCCCAAGTTTAGGTGTCTTTGGTGTAGTGGTTGACACCTGAGCTCATCATCTAGACACCTGCTAAAGTCAGTGGGAAGGATCAGCCTCACCTCAGCTTCTTCCTCTGATCCCAGGGCTGGGTTGGATGACCCATGATCCAGGCCTGTCCCTTCTTTTCTTGTGCTACAGCAGACTCCAGACACCTCGTTGAGACCTCAAGGGCTCTTCTATCTGCTTACGGACTTCTAGTGCAAGCTGATGCCCTAAAGCATCCCCCACAGTCTCCAGCTCCTGATATAGACATTGGTGTCCTGTAGGTGTGGGTTACTGAAGAAAGCTCCAAAAGCAAGGTGAGAGGAAAACACCCCAAGTTTGCTGTGTAGATGTATTTTTCCCTTCTATGAAAGGAGGAAGCTCGTTCTTCCTTAGCCTGAGCCATGATAAGGTGGTGGAGCCAAAGGGAACCCCTCTTTAGGCAGCCTTCAAAATTTCAGTTATCCAAGCGTTTATAAACGTATCATGCATTGAAAAAAACATGCTTCCAATATATAATTTCTTCACTTTTCCTCCTAGTATCTTCCATTTTTTCTCTGCATTGTAGTTCAACTTAGTCCCTCTGGAGGAGCAAAGGAAGCCACCGTTGGGTGGCCCCTTGACCTAGAATGGGCTTACCAAGGACTCAGATCTCCGTTTCCATTTTTCCAGCATTCCCATGGGGCAAAGGCGAAGAGGTGGCAAGACCCTTGGCTTTTTACTCTGTCCCCTGTCACAAGCTCCTGGAAATAACGTAACCTCAATTTCCTTATCTGCTGCATGGCAAAGATAGTGTGACTTTGCCCGGGGTTAGCGGCAGTTCTAACAAATGTTTGTACAGTGTTTGGAGATATTTGGATGAAAGGCACTACAGAGCTATTAAGTAGTCGTGTTATTTATTGTGCTTTCCCAAGTGGATCTCCTTAGCAATGTAGTGTGTAAGTAGAGTTGTTATAGCACCCCCGTCGACATGCAACCTACCGCTCTCCCCTCATCCCTCTGGATCCAAATTTTCTCCGTCTTCAGATACTTCACAGCACTGCAGGTAGAGCACTCATGCTCATCTTGTTTCATAAAATACACTCAACTGCTTTTCCACTCTCCCAGGCTGGTTTCACCCCAGTAAATCCTTTAAAAGGAGGTTCTGTTGAGCTGCACTTCTGGAATTGGACAGGACTCTTCTGTCTGATGCTCTTGAATGCTGTGCTCTAACTTCTCAAGGGCAGAAGGAATCAAGAAAATGTGATTTTCTTACAGTTTTCCTGTTGAAATGATTGTTCTTTTTTATTATTCTTTATTCTAATTCTTATTCTTATTATTCTTCTTATTATTATTTTAGTCTCATTTGCCCTTATTACTTTTACATTTGGTATAAGGGAGAGAAACAGGCACTTGGTGATGCAATTCATTTAAATTACTGAGACAAAGTCTAGGCTGAGATGAGTTATGTCCTAAATATGCCCTTGGTGACAACACCAAGCAATCCAAGCCAGCAGTCCGGAGGGCTGCATCCTACATTTTCTGCATAGATATCCCTTTTAGGAGGGATGGTGGTTCTGAAGGCACCACAAACTGGCTCTGGCCTCTGTGCTGGGCCAAGTATGCACTGCACCTAGGGGTTGCAGCATGTGAAACAACAGGAAACCTTGTCAAAATGTGCTTTCTGGAAGAATTGCCAATGCTTTCTTACTCAGATATTTCAAAACTAAAAATACCAGAGGAAATCACCTTTCTAGCAGAGTTTCAGCAATTTCAGATTCACACAGAAACCAGGAGAACAAAGAGTGGCAGTAAGAACAGTCTGGTATTTATAGATTTATGTCTCAAGGTTGATTGCTTGCTAAACTGATTTATTTTAATATTTTCCGTTGTCTTCTGTTACATCTCTAGAATTCCCTTGTTTTTCTCGTAGTTCTCTACTGTGATTTCATATGTAGAACATTTGCCATATAAAAATCAGCTAATAGGATAAAATTATTAAAAAATTAACTATTTAAACTGAAGTCATTCCTTGCTCCAGATCTTTATTTTAGCATAAAAATAAGAACGTAATTTCTTTAGAAACTTCAGCTTTCTGTCAAAGAGGGCTGAAAAGTCAACAAGTGGAGAAGTCCATGGGGGACAGATAGATGACAGTCTGAATGGCCACATAAATCTAATTCCCAGGAAAAAGAAAAAAGAAAGTTACATAATAAAATTGTACAGTAAACTCCTGAGTGGTTCCCCCCTGTATTTCCTGTACTGAATGCAGAAGAAGTGAGTAGTGGAAAATTTTAAACCAGGCTTGACTCTTGGGCTTTGAAACTATCTTTAAAATGAACATAATGGGAAAATGGAAGGGGAAGGAGAAGGGGAAAGGGAAGGGGAAGGGGAAGATACTATGATTTGACAAGTATTTCATAGCTTTCGATGCAGTTCCTTTAGTGCCAAGTGTATCTAATCTGTCCATCTTGTACTCATCACTGGAAGAAATTTAAATGAGTTCTCCAAGTGGTGTGGGAAGGGAGGATATTACAAAATCCTAACATCAAATCTTCAGTAAACATCCCAAAAAAAAGGATTTATACTGGCAGAAGATATCAGCAGTATTTAACCTTACACAGCACAATTTTGGCAAGTTCTAGGAGGACTGGGGCTGGAGCATGACAGTGGCCACAGAAACCAACAGTACAGACATTTTAGTGCTATGTCCCTCTCCATGATAAACTGGGAAAAGGCCTGATTTGGGGTTTGTCCTCTGTGCAGTGTGTGCTACCACAGGTTAGTTCATTGCAAGGAGAAAGATGTCAAGCTAGGAGGCAACCTGAGGGGTTCGTAGGAGAAATAATATTGCAAAGAGAGACTTGAGACCTTCAGGTTAAAGGAAACACAATTTCAGCCCAATACTGGCCATCCAGAGGTGTTTCAAACTTCTGAGGACCAAAAGTTTTAGAAGTGGAGGGAGATGCCTGCAGGTTTTAGACCTCTCCAGCCAGGTGTCCTATCTCCTGGGACCACAGGTGTTATCTGTAGCAATGGGAAATGTGCTGGGTGCAGAGAGCTTTATTTAGATGCTCAGCAAAATGATCTTTGAGCAGATAAGATTACCTCGTTGCTCCTGGTATGTGGAGTTCATACCTTGCGTGGCACATTTATCACCCCCTCTTCCCTCTCGGAGGAAAGGGAAGGGAACAGTAGGAGGGAAAAGAAAGTGGAAGGCAGAAGAGGAGGGAACCCAGACAAGGGAGGAGGCTGTGTGGGGCACATCTTCCCAGCCTGGATGATTTATTTTTCTTCTGGGAAGCATTGAAACTTCCAAGGCAAAATTAATGGGACAAAAACACTTTCCAGGTGCTCAGAAGTGCAAAAGTACGATAAATCAAAGGGGTAGATGGAAGGAGGAAGCTCATGGCCGAGGGAGAGAAAAACAGGCAGAAGAGCAGACTCCCAAAGCTGTGTGTCCTTTGGCATGCTGGACGCTCAGTCAAGGAAGTCGTTGTCCCAGCTCTTGTGGTACAGTGAGGACAATTTTGGGGCTGCACAAGGGGTTTTCTTGGGTTGCTCCATCTTGATGGTGAAGGATCCTGATGTAGGAGCTTGTGTTTGTCTGAAGTTCATTGAATAAGACGTGACACATCTGGAGAAGGCCAGAGAGGTCATGGGAAGGATGGAGAGGAAAAATCAACAAAGCAGAGTGACAGATTGACCAGTTCTTTCCCCATTTTCACCCTGGGCCCCCAACTGCTGTACGCCAGCTCCATGTGTCCTCCCAGATGCATTTACTCAGCTCTTCTTCAAAACGGACAAAGCCAACCTTAGCAGAGATGCCCCTGAAGTGAGATCTGGCTCTGACTTCCTCCTGATGGCGAGGAAGATGAGGAGTTGCATTAAGCTGGGGCTTTCCATCCTTGTGCAGGGAAGCACAGCTCCACCCTGCTTCACCGATGGACCCAGGTCAGGGCACCCGTGGCTTCATCTCACATGGGCAAGTGTGTGAATGCATAGCTGATGTGCTCAGGGGGTCCTTGGTTGGGAGCTGGTGGACAATCTTCTTCTGCCAGTTTCTGGCATCATGGTTATCCCATTTGCAATTACCCATCACTGGAGAGACTCCTGATCCAAGGCAGTGCCGGACTTTTTCATCTATAGTCTTAATTTCACAAGAGCTTTCTCAGTGCCCACCACCCCAACAGCAGCCGCCTTTTTCTGATATTTTTGATGATCTACTTCTTTCAGCTCAAAGAAACTTTGTTCCAAAACAGCACCTGGGATTTCCATCAGAAGAATTTGCAACGTCACGTGGAAAACGGGTCATCTGCAAACTTGGAGAATGGAAGCAGCTAGACAGTGCTTTTGTGGAAACACTTCCCCATCTTTTTCATACATCACCCTTTATTTTTACTTCTATTTTGGTAACACCAAGCAAACTTCGGGGCAACTCTGGCCTTTTTGTACTAGGTGCTGTGCAAACACACAGGAGGAACCCAGCTTTGACTTTATTTTCTCTCTCCCAGGCTTAGCTGGGCTTGCCCGCGGTGCTTGTATTAACAATTAGTCCACTTGCTGACAGCTCCGGTGCACCATGAGTCAGTTCCCTACTTCAGATGAGCCATCGGTCAATTAAACTAATAGTGAAAATCTCTGGGCATAAGAAAGGAAACGTTTATGAGCTAATGTAAAGCGTGCGAGGGCTAAGGGAAATAAAAGCCCTCTACAATTATAAGGGGGGAAAATGAGATCGCAGGCTCATTAATAAACAAAGAGCAGGATGTAATTAATAAATGCCTCTAAACCTGCCAGAATATGGAATTCCTTTCCAAATATGTCATTAGCAAGAAAAATAAAGAGGAAAAATTAAGCTGATAAGGATGGGCTTGGAAACTTTGAATGTATACAAATCACAGGATCTGGCTGACATTTATCCTGCTTGTTAAAGGAATTGAACTAAGGAGTTAAGGAATCACCGAGGAGTGGCGGAAATGTGGCCAAGGGGTATGAAAGCAGAAAGTTGTAGTTTGTTTCTTTATATACAGCAGAAGTTGCCCGCTGTGCTGGTAGTGGTGCAAACACAGCGCAGGAGATTGTCCACACATCACTGTTTCTGGTCTTTGACATAATACTAGGGTGAAATTTATAATGTGCAAGGGAAAAAAAAAAAAGAAAAATGTCATGGTCTTCCAACCTTTAAAATAACAAAAACATAGCTGGCAGATGTATAGTGGGGAACAATGATACATAGAAAGGAAGCACACTAAACGTCTTACAGTTTAAAACTACTTCTAAATATCAGGAGGTCAGCCGCTTCACAACTTTTTCATGTCTTGGGCCTCATGTTCACACTCACTTATGGTGCCCCTTTGCTGCAGGGGCCCCAAAAGCTCTCACTTTTATCTTCTTGAGATTCAACCCGGGAGGGGCGGGGGGCTCCTACTGGCCCCAGATGTCAGAGCACTTGAGTCGTGCCGTCTCTTGAACTTTAGTTGCTCACGAGCCTTGATGAATCCAGGCTCTGGCTAAGAGAGAGGAATATTTTTTGAGAAAGCTGGGAAGGGCAGCAGATGCAAAACCTGGCATTGGGGAAATCTGAAGCTGACTGAGGGATGACAGGCTTTGAAACCGAAAGGAGGAGCTTCAGGTCGGATGCTGCACAGATGGGGGAATCCGAGAAGAGCTGTTTGGGGAGGAAGAGACGTGATCAAAGCAGTCCTCGTGGAGGATGGATATCAGCAAGATGAGATGGCATTTATCAAGAGCAGAGAAAAAGAGGTTACTTCACAAGGGTTCAGTTGTGCAGATGGGTAGGGGAAGGCTGCAGAAGTGGTACGTGTGAGGCGATGAGCCAAAATTTGACATAAATCCAGAGGCTGGACAGACTCCCCACTAGCTAAGTTACTTAAATCAAGCAGCTACTTTTCCCTTCAAAAGGCATGGCTTTGCTTGACCATGAATTACCCATCAGTGGCTTGGAGTTGTGCAGTAAGATTGCATGATCCTTAAAGTCCATCTCTGGACTGCAAATCTATGCATTTGCTGATGTTTATTGCCCTGCTTCAGTCCTTCTCCTTTTTTCTTGTTTTCTTTTGCTGAGAGCAGGATCAGCCCCACAACTGTCTAGTCCAGCTTTTTCCCAGTACACAACACAAGTGACAATATTTTGGCAACATATCTGGGATATTTTTTCGCTGCCTTGTTCTTTCTCCTTTCTGGACTTTAATATGTGTTTCAAATCTTTGCTGCAAAATGCAGAAAGTAAATAAAGAGACAATTTAGATGGTCAATAGGCAGACCTAACAGAAGATGGAGAAGAGAAACAGTAACAAATAAACCTAAATAAAGAGTCAAACTCTTAATAAATTATGTCCGACCATCAGACAACTATAGCAAAGCAGCCAAATTAGCTGCCATACCCCAATGCTGATAGTCTAGATAAAATATTAAAACAAATCTGGACCAAAGAGAGGCTCTCAGCAATGGTACAACAGTTTGCTTTCTAGCTGAGGTAAAAATAACATGTAATCATTTAATACAATTTCTTCAAATAAACTTCATTTTGAGATAATGACTTCCAGATGGATGAAGGTTTATAAACATCTCTGCCACAAGATATGTTCCCACTGGGTAACGGATAGGGTAAGAGAGAGATTCAGTCAGTGGGTCTGTACTAGTACTCTAGATGTGCCCAGCACTGCTCTCTAGCCCCAAAACCAAACATCAAGAAAAGTCTCGTGTCCATCCTGCTGCTCCTTCTGGCTGTCCAAAACCAGGTGGCTGCATCCAAATTGCCTGTTGAGAACAGGCAACCCCCTGAGCCATGCCTGGGAGGTGTCCATGGAGTGGTCCAGTGGTCCAGACCCAATTGGTGCCAAAAGCATCTCAAAAATTAAACCATTTGGAGCAGGGAGCTCTCATGCCTGGGGATAATCCTAGGCGCTGTATGATTTACCAATTTAGACACAGCCTAAGAGTAACTTTGCAGAAGAACTAACAACCCTTTCTGATACCTCCTTGAAATGATTCTGGAAGCTCATCTAAGGCTTCAGGGCTAGATTATCATGTCCAGCTTTGGAAATACGTAAGCCCACATCAAACATCATCACTAATGGTCATACTCAAGGTCAAGGCAAGAACCTGTTCAAGACATCCATACAGTTAGTCAACTAATAGCCCAGCACCTTTTTGGATGAAATACTAGCCTCGAGCTCCTTGGAGCCAAAGCTGCTAGTCAGGCTGTCAGTGTTACACATGTATTTGATTGCTTTGCTGGGCTGGGGCCCTGCAGAATCAGCACAAGGAATGTGAAGGAAACAATGGCACTTCGCGCTCAGTGTGGAGAATTTTGAGTGTTATTAATTATTTCTCGTTTTGCTGGTTAGCATTAAGAGACAGAGGGCTGAAACAAATCCAGGCAGAAATCAGCCACAGTTATTAGTGTCTCAAATCTTTGTCTTGTAGGCTTCAGTCTGGTTAAAACAACAGGAAAAAAAGCTAGACATTTTTCAGATGAAGGCCCCCAAGGTATGTGGGATTTTAGATAAATGACCTGGGTTGGGTCCAGCAATAATTATTTCCCTTTAAATCCTCAGATTTTCTTTCTTTCCTATTTTTTCCTGTTTACAAGGGATTGTTGGTTTGTTTCTTTTTGCCTCAGTTTTATCCATACCTCCCGCCATGACAATGTAACCTACCCACAGCTGAAATCTAAATGATTCATAGAGACAGTTGGATTTTATCAAGGACATGATGGAAAGTTGGCATGTTTCTAGCTCATCTTGCTTGCTTTTTCACCTGAGGGGTTGAGAGAGGAGCCCTCATCTTCCAAGATTCCACTTTTTGGGCAAATCTACTGCTGTGGAGCTGAGCCCCAGTTCCTAAGCTCCTCTCATCCACACATGTTCCTGTAGTTTATGGGTGTCTTCAAGGACTGAAGTCATGGGTGATTTCAGGGACATTGCCAGGTCCTCTTCAGCATATTTTCCAGACTCCTTTTGAGGCAGGAACTGTGGGAAAGAGATAGAAATGACTTGAAGTTACAGTTTCCAGGTTCTTTTGGGTTGCATGTTTCTGAAGCTCTACAACAGCTTCTTGGTGTTGAAGGGGTCTATGAGCTACTTTGCTCTGAAACCCAGTACATTTCACAGTGTGCAGGAAATCACCAAAATGGGAGATAAGTTTTGTGAGGATACTTTTAACATGAATAAACGTAAAGGACGGATCTTGAGGTGAATGTTTATTAGCTGATTACATCCCTATCTTTCATGTTAGTTGAAAGCAAGACAAAGGATAATAAAAGATAGGTTTTAGGTTAAAAGCTCCACACAGTCTAATGACTGTAGGGTTCAGTGCAATAGTCTTTGTGCAGGACGGAAGATCTGAATTCATGCCAGCTTAAATGGTCCTATATAACCTGAAGTTATACAGTCCCCTTGCTCAGAATCATCAATACCATGGGCTTCAGAGGAAGTCAGTGTGAAGAGGACAGGTCTCACAGTGGGTGCCATATTTCTCATTTAGGCATGTCTCAGGATTGCAGAATGTTTGAGGCTGGCAGGGAACCCTGGAGGTCATTTGGTGCCAGCCCTGCTCCAGCAGGGCCAACTCGAGCAGGGGGCCCAGCCCCATGTCCAGGCAGCTGCTGGAGATCCCCAAGGAGGAGCCCCCAGCCCCTCTCTGGGCAGCCTGTGCTGTGATGGTTTTCTTCTCCTTCATTTACCTGGAAACAGTTTCCAGGATTAGCTGTTCTGTCACCTTTCCAGAAATCATGGTGAGGCTAACCAGCCTGTAGCTCCCTGGGTCCTCCTTCTTGACCTAGAATATAAGATCTCAGCTCCAAATGTGAGGTTTTGGGGCCTTGCAGCAAAGAAAGAGAGAGGATGGTTCTTTAGAGTCAGTGATATTTGACAACTACATGGCCAAAGGGTGTCAATCTAAAGGCAGTTAGAGGCTTCTGGATATCTAAAGGGAGACTGATGAAACTTTTCAATGCTCGAATCCCCTCCCTCCTCTGTTTCAGCTCTAAAGGCTGCAGGTTTAGAGCACCTAACAAGTATGTGCTGTTTTCTCCTTCTTCTTAACTGAAGAGAAAACAGAGGCTGAGCTACTTCATGTGGAATGAGGTGGAAGCCCTGTTCCCAATCTAGCCAGCAGAATATCACCAATACCCAGTCTGACCCTGTACTGAAATTCAGGACCATGCACAGACTGTTTCTCAGAAATGTTAGCTCTTGACTGTAAGATCAGCCACAGATAAATCCCTATTGCCAGTTAGACACCAATGTGTTTCTCATCAGTTTGTATTCCAGTAACATTTAGCAAGCATCTCATTAAAAGCTAAACCCTGCGTGTTTTTGTCTCAAATCCTTTGTGAGAGAATTGGCTTCACCATTGTCAAGCTGGATGCCAGGTCTTAGGCAGGTGGGAGAAGCCACAAGCCTATTGTGCTGCCCTTGAACTATACATCCCAGCAGCCCCGTGGAACCAGGTCTGCACACCAAAAGCTCCCCAAACCTCCTCTTTCACCCTCCACTGACACGGCAGATGCCTTTGGATGCCTTCCCAGTTTCACCAGGTCAGTTCTCAGAAGGCTGGAAATCTCTGGTTCCCATATAGTCTCCCCCCCGCCCCCAAAAATAAACAAATATAATCTGTGTTGGAGCTGAAGAGTGGAAGCATGTATGTCCTGTTATAGATTCATGTTTACATTATTACTGGGAGCAGATTGAGTGGTTTAATCTTCTTATGTTTTTTACAGTTTTCTTGCAAACCTCATGGTTTTGCTACAGTCAACACTGGAACTCCTTTTGAAAAGGACAAGCAGCTTAGAAGGACCTCAAACCTATCCTACCCTCTTGGGATTTTGCAAGTCAAAAGTTATCTAGCTTCTAACCCAACGTCTCTTCTGTGACCAGGGTTCTCCTCTCACGCTCTTCTCTCCACCTAACCTCTGCTAGGGGCACAATCCTGTCCTATGCTGGCAAAACAAAGCTGAGCATTGAGGCTGATTGCACTGTGCTGCTACAGATGCACTGGATGAACTCTTTCCTGCGTGTTTCATGTTGCTTCTCTCTGTCATGAGAGAATTCGCTGCCCATGTGGTGACAGCAAGCACATGAAGACATTGTTTAATGAACACACAGCCAGCCCAATGTACTTGTTAATCAAGCCAGCGTCCCAAGAGCTGGCAGAAGAACTGAATGCTCTTGCTGAGTCAGCATGTGGGCCATGGTTATGACTTTCCATCAAACGCACGCTTTCTGCTGCCAAGTCTGGGCCAACACTTCAGCATCACTGAAGCCAGACGAGTATCTGGATTAAGGTTCCACATGGAGGGGAGGGCTCTGCAGAGTTTCTTGCTTGTTTGTTTTGGTTCTCACCAGCGAACCACTAAGCCCCAGCGATGATCTTTCCAGTTGGAAAAGGATTCAGCTGATCCAGTTTGTGCAAGAACCTTTCAACCCAGTAACTGGTATGTCTCCTGCCTGCCGAGCCAAGCTTGTTGCAGAGCAGAGCCTGTTGTGATGCTGCAGGGCTGGAGGGAAGGGGAGCTTTAACTCTGCAGGACTGCCCTTGACCTTCAGAGAGCTGGGGAGCAGGGAAAGACGGGTTTTGCCTTGTTTTGTTTTCATTGATTTTGGTCTTGATCAGTCAGAGCGCTACCAAAAGGGTCAGAAAGTCACCAGCATCACCAAACTTCACTGGGAAAGAAAGAAAAAATAAAATTGCATCTTCTGAGGCATAGATCAGCAATGTGAGATCAGCTGCCAGCAGCCAGGTGACAGAGCCAGAGGGAGGGCGAATGTGGCAGAGGCAGCACGACCAGGTCATGCTCCCAGGCTGACTTTTACGGCTGTCAGCTAATCTCGCCCTCTTTGGGGAGCTCCAGCTCAGGTTACCAGCGGTAGGAGGTGAGAATGACCTGTAACTGGAGGCTGACAGGGGCCCATAAACTGGCTCTCCTGACAGCTTCCTGGAATCAGCCCCTTGTCTTTCGAAAGGAGGCATCTCGAGGGGAGCTCCTTCTTTAACCAAGTGCCCGGTGACTTTGTTCCCTGGTCTGGAAGAGGGAGGCACACAAAGAGCATCCCCTCAAACTCAACCTTTTTTCTATTTTTTTTTTTTTGATAAAATTTACTTCTTTAGGTGAAGCTTCAGAGAGAAGGATTTCTCAGCTTCAGGATTTCTCAGCTCCACAGAAAAATAGAAGCTCAAAACCAAAGACAGACACATATCAGCCTTGGAGTAAGTGACCACAACAAGCCTGGGGAGGACAGGAGGGGGTAATGCTTCTTTACCAGCTTCTAATGGGACCCTTGTTTTCCATTTCCCTCATTGCAGATGGTTGCCATTCCTGCTAATCCGGGGTAGATTTTCTTGTTCTTTTTCTAATGGTGTTTCATAATGTATAGGGAAATATTCATTGGATCAGGACAAATGGAAAATTTCAAGAGCGATCAGATGAATTCTCTGCCCACCCCCTAAAAACAAAACAAAACAAAACAAAAAAAATAACACAGAAAATGTTAACAGGGAAATTTCATGTAAAATATTTCATTTGGGGGGAAAAAGTCAGTTTCTAGCTGAAAGCTTTGAGTTAAAACTATTCCCATTCCTTACTCTGCCCCTGTTGCTGGTGTTCCTGAATAAGCCCATCAGCTCATCCCAAATCCCTTTTGTTTCAACCATGTGCACATCCATCCTCAGGATCTGCAGGGATGGCACCTTAGAAGTCACCTTCCTCTGCGCTCTGCTGACCATCACAGTCACTGGTAAGGGGGAAATAAGGCTTCTGTTCTTTAGGGGAATACCACATGTGGGTAGGGTTGACCCAAAGATGTTTTCTTCCCGTGGGGATGCTAAAATATGTAGGTTCTTCCATGCCTTGGCATGAGGTGAACAGAGACCTTGGATGGGGTCTGACTCTACACATTTGGTAGAGCTGACAATTCATCCGCTGTTGGACTGGGACAATAATGCCTGCCCGCCTCACAAGTGGAGTGTACGAGCTTGCCTGTGGACCCACTGTCCCAGCAGAGTGTTATGGGGCTGTCGAGGTCATTAAAAATCTGATGTTTTTGTGTTTTGTCTTTGCAGGAGCACGCGGGGCATTACCCCAGGCGTCCTGGCAAAACTTCCAACTTCCTTGCCGCTGTCTTGATGAAAGGGGACATGTCAGCCCTCGAAAATGTGTGTTAGGCAAGAAAGAGGAGACTTCTGGGAAAGCACTTCTTTTCTGCAAAATTAGTTTTGCTGAGTTTACAAGGTGTCGAAGGCTATTAATACCGCACGCTTTGGTACCATGAGATTGTAAACAAAGTTTCAATATGCCTTTCTACAGAACCATTTATCAGCCTCCATCTTTTTCCCTCTGGCTTTTTTCCACCCTTTGCTTTCTTTCTGTTTTTTTTTTTTTTTTTTTTTTTTTTTTTTTTCTTCCCTCTCATTCTTTAGCTTTGTCTCCTGGATTTATTCCCATTCTCTAGGTTGTCTTATTAATTTTCCTCTTTCTCAAAGAAAAAAACAGGCTTGTGGCCTGGAGACTTTACAACATTCTCTCATAGTCCTGGATTTAAAACGCCTAGCCGGGGGTCTATAATGTACTGACATGGAAAGACTAGACTTATTATTAAACTAATAATCTTGGAATTTTTATGAACTACAGAGCTCTGCAATCATTCCTAACCACATGGCACGGGTTGCTGAGGTATTAGCAGCCATTGGTGAAAAGCTACTGTGGCTGGACACGCCAACTTTGTCAACACCTGGGAGCAGGGCTGCAGAGATGAATGAGCCGAGGAGGTGGTGGAGAGAAATGGGATGCTCTCAGCAGCCCCAGGTGAGACTTGCCCTCTTGCACCCCAAAGGTTTGTATCCGGTGCATTAGTCAAGCTAGAGCCCCCAAAATATAACATGGGGTATGGGAAAATATGTTGAATTAAATGGGAATGCTAGGAGTTGGGAGTGTAGTCGTGTAATTGCCTTAATCTCTACTTTTACCACCACTAGATACCAAGTCAGGTGGATCCTTGACCCAGCCCAGCACAAATACATGTGTTCTTTTATAACTGAGCAGGTTAAGATGGGACAGTTTCTACACCTCCCATTTTAACATCTTTTCTCATGATGAAGACTAAAAGCTAGAATTTTCTGATCTTTTGGAGCATTTGTCTGGAAGGCCTTACAAAGATTGCTCTTTTAATGGTGTTTTGTTATGTTGGGTTGGGTTAAGGATCCATCTAACTCACTATCTAGCAGTACCTGCAGTATTTTCCAACTACAACATGTGAAGATGCTTTGTTGCTTATGAATATATTTACCAGACACTTTAAATTTCATAGAACTGTAGATTTTTAAATTTGATAAAAAAAATTTACAAGCAAATATACCAAAAATTTAAAATTTGATACAATTAGATTTGGTACAAAGTGTATTCCACCAGCATTCAGGATCACTGCACTGCTCACTTTGCCACCCAGTAAAATGAAAAATCCCCTGGCTTGATGCTGCTCATTACATTTCCAGAGCATAATTTCAAATGGTGTGTGAAACATCTCACTTCTTGCTCTGGACACCTGGGCAGCTGTGCTGTTCAGTGCTAGGCAGCCCCATGTTTCATCCAAGAGATGGAGGTACCTTCGTGGCCATCTGCTAATGGTTTCACAAAGCTTGTTAATGCTTTTCAGGATGCAGATTGCCAGTGGAAAGAAAGAGAGACAATTATTTGAGTTGCAGTTTAAGGCAGAGTTGATCTTATGATAGGGGATTATAGCATTGTGTGAGCTGCCGTGATATGAGAAGGTTTTTTTTTTCCACTGCAAGGCATTTGTGAGACCTCCACTCCTTGCATTTTCTGCTTGCCTGTCAATCTGCTCATCTTTCCGTTTCATTTAATTAGAAACACTGGTTTTGATGATGCCTCTTCTCGGAGATTGAACACACCAGGCCACAGTCTCTGTGTGCCTCAGGTGGTAGAAATACATTGGCTGCACTGAAGTCACCTGGGGGAAAACAAAGAAGGGGAAAAGCTCACTATCTCCTTGTGATGGATTGCTAACCCATCCCTGGGATATTCCAGAGAGAACAGACGTGCAGCCCATGCTGAGGATGAATTACTGGATCCTATTATAACGGGAAGAATTAAAAAAAAAAAGGAGAACTCCGGATAATCAGCACCAGCTGCCACTTGCGGGGTACCCCATCCTCCAGGCAAGCCGCAGCTGTGATTCATGCCACGTCCTACGTTGTTGCCTGCCCTTAACATCTAAACAATATGACATGTTCTGCCTCAGTACATACATATTTCGTCCTTACGCGTGAGTTTCCGGCTGCTCAGCAAAGCAGGCGGCCGGGGAAGATGCAGGCTTTTTTCTTTCCTTTGTACTGTAACTCATCCACGAGGAAGATGGGGAATGAGGGTGTCAGGGGGGAAGCTTCCAGCGAGTCTCCGGATGGGAGGCATGGATCTTTGTTTCTGTGTCAGCTCCGTGTCAGGGTAATTGGAAGCAACAAGGCAGCGCTGGAAAACACTGTCATGGATCTTAAGTGCAAAGCCTTTGTGGGAGTCACTCCTCGTAATATATGGAGTGCTTACAAGGAGCCGTGACAACTCCAGCACACGGCTGACACACTGAGCCTTTCACCTAAGCCAGTAAGGCAGGGAAAGGAGCTGAGAAGTCTCAGGCAGTCACTGGGAGAAAAGTTGTAGGGTTTTTTTTTCTGGAGGAGAGGAGGGCAGGGGGGTAAGAGAGTAGTTTCCAGCTGGGGAGGCCAAAATTCTTCAGATAGTCTGCATTTCATTTGCCAAAGGCTCTGTAGCGTGTGTTTGCTAAGATAGAAGTAGACTGGGTTTAGGAGGTCTTTTCTAGTCCCATGTGCTCGAGACAATCCCCACTGATGGCACAGGGAAAAGAGGCACAGTCAGAAGTGACCATGGGACTGCAGGGGCACAGCAGGAGATCCAATAGTACAGCATAACCATGGCTCATGCCAAAATCTGGAAAGCACACAGGCTGCTGCTCCCCACAAGTTGCCTCTGTTCCCTCTGCACCCTTCCACGGACCAATGCTAACCTTACCAGGTGCTTGGTGGGGTTTTCTTCCCCATTCTCTTTTAGTTTTTGTAAGTTTTGCCTGGTTGACGTGGGTTTTCTATGTTTCTGGTCCTAGCCATCAGTCTGGACTCTACTGCACACCTTGAATCTGGACCCTGCTTACACCCTGAACCGTGTAAGGCCCCAGACATGTAGTCTTCACCTTTCAGGAGACGATGTACCCACGAAAGATGTTTCTTTCTGCCACTTGCAGACTCAAGTATCCTACATCCAGGAGGCCAGCCCTTCCTACCCTGTTATTACCACAGGGAACCAGAGCTTGGCATCCTCTTGCTAGGCACCCACGGCCACACTGGCAGATGAGATGCCATGAGACAGGGGCAGCGTGTGCTCATCTTATTGGATCCCAGTGCAATTCCTCTGCCATAATTTTTTTTTCTGGATGCTGTTCAGTCTCACCTCAGCTCCAGTCTGCTCAGTGACCTTGTTTAGAGTTTGGCAGCTGGCTGTTTCATTTGATGTCCCGTGGAATGACAGCTGCTGCAGAGGGGGAGCCTTACTCACCTGCAGTTTGCAGCAGGCTTTTTGGCTGGAAATTGCACCAGTGTCCTCTTTTTGTGCCCAAATCACCCCCCCCTGCCCCTGCTATGAGCACTCCTGCTTGTGGTGCTGGGAGGGCAGTAAAACGAGCCTGATCAAGGGGGATGAAAAGCAGGAGCTCTCAGAGAGTGTCGTCTGCTCCGGCTGGGCTGTAATCCCATCCGGGAAAGCTGACGCCGTTCCCGATCTCACCCTTTGATCACTTCTGGAAGGGCGGTGGGTTTGGGACTCCACCGATGACCTGCCGCCAGGGCCCAGCAGGGTGGATGGACAATGATGAATAGGTCTGAGGTATGATGTCCTACCGCAAAACACATGTGGTACGCAGCTTCCCTCCCTCCTGCTCCTTGAAAGCCATCGCAAGGAGCGGGTTTCTTCTTATTTTGGCTCAGATCCAGTGAACAAAAAAAAAAACACACTTCAGGGGAGGATGGGATTGTGCTGGTGTGCTGGAGTGATGCTCAGCAAACTTGGTCCCCAGATGGGCACGAGCTGGTGCTTGGGATCTGCAGCTCTGCTCCTCCTGTCCAGGACCAACTCTTGGCTGCTGCAAGGAAAGGTGTGTGGGTTTTTTTGGTGGTTTATTTATTTATTTATTTTTCTGACTCTGCTAAATGCCTCCATTCTTGCAGGAAAGAAGGAATATTTGCAGGTTTATTCATTTACCTCTGTGCTACAGCACTGTAATGCTTTGATTCCAAGGGGTTCATCTCATGGCAAGAAGTAGAAATGCAAGGAGCAATCCATAAGAAGGAAGTGTAAAGGTGCCTCTGGCTGACCAAACATGCTCTAAAGACATGCTATTTTTACTGAAATAAAGCCCATAAAGGGTAAACAATGTCAGGATGTCACTATGTCAAGCACTACATGTGTAGACTGAGACCTACTGAGCTCATTTTGTAGGCAGATGAAAAAGACAGTAGTGGGGAGGGGAAATGTTACCATGGGAAAGCAAAATACAGAGAAACTAAAGTTCTTTAACTAAAGCTTCAAGATTTGAGTAATCTAGACCTCCAGTGCCATCCCAGTAATTGAAGTGATTTCCTTAATTAGTACATTTCCATAATACCTTATGTAATTGCAGCTTGACACGTTCTCCCACTGCTCTCGGAGGCTTTGGCTGTTGAGCCACGAAGATGAGCAAGGAAGGTGGGAAACACGGAGGTGCTAAAGAAATACAGAGGATACGGAGAAATGGGCTTTGTCTGAATTTATTCAGGAGTCTGAAAACGGTGAGAAAAGTGCTATGGTTGTGGAGGGCAGTATGAGCTCAGGGTGCACAGCAGAAAGACAAAGAGGAGCTGGGCAACCCTTGAAAGCCCCAAAGGCTGTCAGCTCCCATGGAAAAGAAGCAGCAGCAGACTCCCCGCAGATGCCTTTCTGGCAGGCAGATGTTTCGATCGCGTGTTTGGCAACCACTGAGCGCCCAGGTTTTGGCAGGGGATGAGTAGAGGGAAAG
Source organism: Aythya marila (assembly GCF_965140915.1). Taxonomy (NCBI): domain Eukaryota; kingdom Metazoa; phylum Chordata; class Aves; order Anseriformes; family Anatidae; genus Aythya; species Aythya marila. The sequence continues at coordinate 2,525,247 of NC_139042.1, forward strand.
AGGCTGAGTGAGAGCAGAAGATGCAGCCAAGGGCCTGGTGAGGCTCAAGTGTCCTTGTGCACTTTGGACATGCAGCTCCCACGGTCGTAACACAGCCGGCACGTACACACAGAGACACACACACCACCTCCCATAGCAGCAGTTTTCAGCAGAGTTGCCCTGAACTGGTAGATAATGCAACTGATAATGGTGTTAGGTATTTATTTTTTCCATGTAACCTCCACTAGCTTCAGTGCCATTTTGTAAAAGCTCTTCAGGGTAAGGTGCTGTCACTTTATTTTGTGCCTGTGCCTCGTCAAGCACTGTGAGACCTTGAGTCGTGACTGGGAAATTTACACAGTGATCACTGTCTTGGGAGATATGAACAGAAGTCTTTTGAAAAGGTAGGGATAAGTCTGAAAATCCCAGCCATTGATAAGGTTCATGCTGTCCCAGAGGGAAACTACCAGCCTCAGTTCAAAATGGAGATAATCCTGGTGTCAAAGGTGAAATGTTTCGGGGTTGGTGGTGTTTTTACTTACTTACTTACTTATTTTGATATATTTAATCATCTAACCTAAACTAGAAAGCTACGTTAATAGAAATGAGAAACCAGACACCAGTTTTGCCATAATGTGGTCAAGGCAAAGCTAAGTAGCACAAACTGTTGGCATTATACTTAATATAGAAAAGTAAGAACTCTCTCCATCTAAGGCTTTCTTGCCTGTGATCTGTTCCTTCTATAATATTTCCTTATGGTTTTGCTTCTTGAACTAACTTACACTAAATTCTTTCTACTAAAGGACTCAAAGGACTACTAAGATGTTTACAGGGACCTTACCAGTTGTCCACTCTTTTCATGGCAACTTTGGGCTCTTGAGCTCAAATATATTTATGAGAAAGTTTGTATGACAGGATGACAGAAAGAGCAAAGACTTGACTCAATGCAAATAAATTAAATGTGCCCAAGACTGTCCAGTAACTCTGAGCCCATCTGGGTGGAAGAGCCTGCATCCATCCTTTTAAACTTGGGTAGAATCCAAATCTAGGTAGCTTCACCCAAACTGCTTGTTGGGAACATTTCTTGGCTTCTGTTGGATCCCAAGCCACAGTGAACATGTTCTTGTGCCCAGAAATATTCAACGATGCTTTAATGAGCATTGGACAGAGCTTCTGTTGCTTACAGCACAAGGCACTTGTGAGCCATCTCTTGGTGCACAGGGTGTCAACTCATCACAGATGGTCACTGGTTAACATTCACAAGCCCAACTCCATGCAATGGGCTCCAAGGGAATGTCCTGGGTTTCGGCAGGAGCGGGAACAAAACCTTCACCCACTATAAACCAGAAAGAGGCATTGGGAATAACAATGGCACTGGGAAAGTAGTTGTGCTGGAGTGATGCAATAACTTCACTTCCTTTCTCATTTCAGTCTGGTTTGAGAAAATCACCCGTGGCTCTTCCATTCTTCCTGGCCGCTTAATGCTGGTCCTGTGAGATGAATCACAAAGGCACCAGCTGGACCCTAAAAACAGGAAATTAGAAAGCACTGCTTCTTTCAGCTATAAGTTCAAGGGGAAGAACAGACACCTTACATACAAATGCCTGCAACAGCTTTGTCCTTCATTACATATTTTTGATAATAAGCCCTCCTGAATGGTAGTGAGCAAAACAAGGTGGATTGATCTCCAGGCAGTAAGTCGCAATCAAGCTGAATTGAACTACAGCAGTCTCAGAAAATTGTGGATTATCCCAGTGGTGTCATTTCATCCCAGGTTTACAGTTGTGTCTCTTTTCTCATACCAGGACTTCAGAATTTCCCATTCCCAGCACTGTGCAGGGACACTAGCCTTCATCCTCAAATCAACCCAGGCAGAAAGCTGAATTGCAGTAAAGATGTAACCAAGGGTAGATGGAACAGGCTTTTAACTCCTGCTAAAGAGAGATGCAGGTCTACATCACGTAGGAGGTGATAGTGACCTTTCCGGGATATGACACACTCTCGTTTTCTTTTCTGGAGCCACTTTATATGCCCAAGTGCAAGATGAGGTCTTGGAGGGGGCTGCCAGTACCTCTGACAGGGAAAACAGAGTGAGGCAACCAGGCTGCAAGGCAAATAAATTGCAGGAATGTGGCCTCTGCTGTGCTTCCCACTCCCTGCTGGCCTTTGAAGTGAAAAAACAGTCTGGGAGCTGGAGGGAAGTCTCCTGCCTGGCAATGTGGGCTGATAAAGAAAGGCTACCAAACTTGTACAGACCTCAATAGAGAGGTGGTGGGGAGGGGGGTGCAGAGAAAGAAAAAAAAAAAAAAAAAAAAGTGGTTATATTCACTGTGAGACAATACTCCACGGGTCTTCTAAAAGATGACAGCTACAGAAAGTCATTTATAATTTGTCGGAAATGTCTCTTTCTGACTACCCTTGCAGAGAGGAGGAACGGGAGCAGCTGTTGGCCTCAACCCATCTCATATATTATTATCTGTCTTCAGGACCTGCTAGCAAAGCTTGGTTGTTTTTCCAGCATAAAATGTAATGGGATTCCTCAAGGTTTTACTAGATTGTCTTTCATCGTAGAAGGAGACATGGCTATGCGCAAACGGGCTGGTATTTTTTCTAGGGTGTTTGTATGTGCTCAGAGAGACAGTACAAGGGGGGCTGAAAGGATAGGCACTGGATGCTGAGGGTCAAATTATGGCCATTTCAGGCTGAGTGTTGAGGATAGGAAGAGAAGAGGGCAGTGTGGGACCTCTTGTGAGATGTATCTACCCACCGTGCTGAAAGCCTTCTTGTCCTTATAGCATCTCTGACTAACACACCAGCTCTCCAGTGAAGGAGACTTTAAGTAGGCTTGGATGGAGGCTTGTATTTTCACAAACAAGACATATATCTGTCATGGGTGAAGCAAAATATGTTGGGCCATTGAGTTCCCCCATGGGATTTACCTAGATGGGAATCATAAAGGTTGATGGGCAGGAATGTGCACAGGAATTACACAGACTGTGTTAAAGCTTGATCTTCACTTTGGGTAGTGGACACAGCTGGTAACGACAGTCTTCAAAAGGCATTGATTCAGAAGAAGTGAGAATAAAGCTTCAAAGCCTTCTATAAACCCTACAGGAATAGATGGGAGCTCATCCTGCAGCCGAAGTTAGCCAACAGCCTGGACATCAAAAACGAGGTAAGAGAGGATTATCCAGTGTTCCTCACAGCAGTCTTTGACTATATAAAAAAGGCTGTAAAGAGGAAGGGAATAAGCCCTTCTCCATATCCTCAGGGAGCAAGGCATGAAGTCATGGTCTTAAACCATGCCTGGGAGGGCCCTGGGAGAGCCCTGTTAAACTTGAGAGGCAAGTTGCTAACAATAAAGCCAGTTAAGCACTGGGGTAGATTGCCTGGGGAGGCTGTGATTCTTAAACCAATTGAGGTCTTTAAAAACATATTAGACAAACATCTGTCAGGAATGGCTTAGAAAAAGCTGATTCTGCCTTGAGGAAACGAAAAGGCCTTGATGATCTCTCCTCATCCTTCCAGCCCTCTTTTTAATGATTCCATGGCTTGGAATTCCGGCTAATCTTCACGATATTTCACCCTCAAGAAATATACCACTCTCTCAGGTCTGAAGAGATGAGTCTCTCACAGCTCAGGTGGATGGCAAAGGGATTCAGCAAAAAACCTTCTTCAGAAGTTCCTACACCACTAACATGCTCTTTGCAATATTGCCCAAAAGAACCATCTTGATGCTTTGGCATTGCTGGTGTGATGTTTTGGTAATGCCAGTTGTGTAGTGCTGTCATATAAGCGTCCTCTATGAAGACAATTATGACCCAAATTGTTCCATTTCTTTCCAGCTTTATGAGACCTCGTCCTGCCTGAAATCTAGCAGAACAGTTGAGGATCTTCCCAAATGCTCCTAACTGCTCTCAGGCTGGAACTTAAAGAGGTTGTGCCCTATTTTCAGATTCTGCTAGCTCAAATCACCTTTGTGATTTGAACCTGGATGAAGGCAGGCCATGGTGCTGATGTGCATTGCAAGGCACGTTTTCCACCATCATTAGGTTTTCAAAGGAACTGTCTTAGAAGAGAAACAGGTAACCTGAACCAAGGTTGAGGCACTATACTCTGAAAATTAAAAACTAATTAAAAAATGAGAATCTCCAGCACTGATAGACAAAATGGGCAGGGGAGGAGAGAGCAAATGTTACTAGTCTGATTTTACAAACCATGTTTTTATGCACCGTGGGTTTTCTTGCTGCTTTCTCTTGGAATTATGGGTCTCAGGAAGATCTCCATCAGGGACCTAGGGTCACTTTAATGCCATATAATTTTCAATATGTAGAAGTTAGTCTGCAGTCTGAAAAACTCCCTTTTCTGTTCCTGGAGAGAAATAGACAATTCCAGAGTGCAAGTCACCCGGCTGTTTTCAAACACTTATATTAGAAAACTGATAGAAGACTATTTTAGTCACCTACTTGAGAATGACACAGATAGCCTTAAAGTACCTACTTGTGACCATGGGCCTCTTCAGGTGATCTATGGAAGTAAAGATACTGCATATACCGTTGAAGTATAGATTATTTTTTCTCCTGATTTCTATTCCTTAGCCTGAGAAATCCCTGAAAATGCTTTTACTGCTTATATAGGGGTCCCTGGATCTAAAATATGAAGGGAAAAGAAGAGTGAAGAAGAAACGTGGACACATGGCAGTCATTTTACAGGTGGTGAGTCCCCCACGTAGGGGATCCGTGGTCCCCATGAAGGTTACCTACACAACATAGCATCTGTGGTTCCCAGCTATCCCACTGACAAAGCCAACAACCGCCCTTTCTTTTTTTCCTTCCTTCCCTTGCTGGTGAAACTTGCCAAACTGAGACTTAGAAGAAAGCCAGGGTATTGTCAGGAATGATGTCAGATGGTCACCGTCAGGGGTGCAGGATTGTTTGGGACCAAAGGACAACTGTGAGCAGGAGGTCTCTGATGCCAGACCACCCCAGACCAGCGCTGTGCTCCAGCGAGTTTGTTGTTGTGTCTCTGCCCGTGATCAGTACCAGATGCCACAAAAAGAGCTACAAGAAGCCCTGAAGTAGGCAATGATGAAAAAAAGAGAGACATCTGAAGAAAGTTACTGCACCACCCTGTTATGGTTTGAATTCAAGAAAAAGGAGACTGAAACAAGGTGAAACAGAGCCAACATTTGAAAGATCCTTGAGATCCCTGTCTGAGACATGGCAAAGGGATGGAGTTAATAATGTGGAGTTAAAAACAACTGCAAGTTACCTCAGGATAGGGACCCCAAAACTCTGAGGTACTCAAAGTTGCTTTCCATTTTTACAAAAGTGCTCTTTAATCCTCAAAATTTAATTTTCTTTCTGCTTTCTTATACATGCTTATAATTTAACAAGCAAGCAGAGAACCAGCCAGGACCATGAGAGCATAAGCAGACCACCAGTCAGGGAAACAAACATAATTTTTGGTGTATTTAGTTTCTGTCTACTAGGTTATATATATATATATATATATATGCTTTTTCCTTTTTTAATGGGGTTGGGCCAATATGAAAGGAAATGTTAGCAAACCCCTGACTGATGTATGTCTCAGTGAGTTTGAAATGGCAGCTCCCATTTCCTATGTTTTCTGTTGCTTTTGATGTTACCTAATGAACGTAGATCTTCTAAAAGATTCTATTTAGGGGCTTTAAATCTGGAAACCATTTGACAATTAAGCCAGAAGACGCAACAGGGTGTGTTTTATGGGCCCCATTAATATGTGCCTGGGGGTGGTACTGCAGTGTGGCCTCTGCCTTCACCCACCCATGCTGTGTATGAACGGTCTGGTAAAATTCACTCTGGAGTGCTTTATTGCTATGATATCATTTTTAAAAAAGGGGAAGGGGACAACAGTTTATTGTTGTAAGGGAAAACCCAGCCAAGATTTGAAGACAAAAACAAATTACAACAAATAAGCTTCCCTCTGATCACTTCCCTAACACGCATAGGAAATACCTCTGCCACTTCGGGGTGGCCACAGTGCTTGGCAGTGTGAGCTATCTCTGCTCTCTCTGCTTGCACTGCAGGTAAAACGTGTCCAAAAGTCACAAAATCTTGAAATCCCCGAGTGTCTGGTGGTGTCAGGTCCCTGTGGTGCCAGCCCTGCTCCAGCAGGGCCACCCCGAGCAGGGGGCCCAGCCCCACGTCCAGGCGGTTGCTGGAGATCCCCAAGGAGGAGCCCCCAGCCCCTCTCTGGGCAGCTTGTTCCAATGCTCATTCACCCACACATTAAATAAATATTTCCTGAAAGTCTGCTGATGTCAACAGCATCAATGCTATGCTTTGTGTCCCTGAGGGTTTATGTATCCTTTATGTATCCTCTGAAGGCCACTTGTCTCTGACTTGGATCGTAGCATGAACGTGTTTCCAAGGGCTTTGAAGTGGTGGCTTTGGGCCTTTGCTGTGAGCTGTTCAGTAGTCTCACCACGCAAACCTGGGGTCTTTGTTGAGCTGCTTGCTGACATGGACCAGAGACTGCAAAGGAGCATCAACCAGAGGACACATCTACCAGCAGCAGCCTGCATGGGAAGACTGGAAGGGCATGCAGTACTTCTGAGAGTTGTCCTATATTCGAGAACAGGATGGGTGAGGTGAGCAGTTCCAGAACTTGCTAGATAACTACACTACCCTCTTTTTCAGAGATCTCAGCTTTCCAGGTGAAATCACTTTCAGTGGTTTGTAGAGCCCTGAAAACACCATAGACTCAGCTCGTGATGCAGGTCCTGAAATGCCTCTGTAGCTAAAGTAAGAATAAGACGAGGCTGAGGCTGCCAAATTCAGAGCTGTGAGGACTTGTCTCTCCAGGGCCCTTCAACAGGCATTGCTTTCAAACCCCATGTTCCTCCAGAATATTATCACCATCAAAATAAAAAACATTGTGGGAAGGGGCACAGGAGCTTTTCCAATCCAGTCCACTCTGCTTTATGGCTCCTAAGGTACATGGCTACAGACTGTTACTCATCTCTGAGCTGAGGACATGAATAAGCTTTCTGTTTGGAAAGCTTTCAGAGACGTGCTGAAGCTGGTTCTTATACAGCCAGCAAAGGGAACCATCAGGGCAAAACATGCCTGAAAGGAGAAATTGAAAACAGCCTTGGAAGAAAATGTGTATACATGTGGCATGACATTTATTTATTATCCTGGGCTGCAGAGCTCTTGCCCAAGCAGAGTTGAAAGCTTAGTGAAAACGGTGGATTTTTCTAAGCTCTACCAGGATTTAGCCCCTCCAGCAAATGTATAAACAAGGAACATTTTCAAAGTCTTCTCCTACTAATGGTTATTCATAACTGTTTTAGGGACCTGCTGTTCCATCTGACTGACAGCACTGGAAAGGAAAAAGATCCCAAATGTGGTCTTTCTACTCCATGATTTGCCTAACAGCTGGACATAATGCAAAGCCCATTTTCTGCTCCTGCCACAGCTGCTTTGACATCTGTGTGATGGAGGAGAAGCAATGGGGACTGATTGGGCTTGGGAGATTAAAGATAATTGCTTTTGCTTCCCAAGGTTCTGAGGAAGAGGATGAAGGGCCAGGCTTTGCTGTAGGAGACCCCATTTTGCTGTTTTTTCACAAACGAAATCCTTGGCAGCAAATGAGGAAAAACACACTGATACCTGACTTGAGAGAGGAATGGATGTAAGGAGACATTGAATGCCAGGACCAGTGCTCTCCACACCTGGCACCCCTTCCCATGGGGAGGTGAAAGTCTCTAGCAAAATAATCTAAATTTCCCTGTGCCTCCATTTCCCCTCCCACATGTGGATGATTGCTCTTCATCACCCTCACAGGAAGGCTACAATTCCCAGACCACTGGTTTTGGCTAACCAGCAACCTGGTGGGAGGGGGAGCTGATCTTGCCTTGGTCCAGGGAGAAGGACCGGGCAAAACTTGCTATTTCCTCCAGACCTATCTTTTGTGATATTATAGGAATACCTGGTGGAGGAAGATTGTCACAGATTCAAAGATTTGACCTTTTAGGGAAGGGCTCAGATGCTTTGAAAGATCACCATGGGTTTTCCTTTCACTTTCTGTGGATGAACAGGGCATTTCAACTTCCAGGCTGGAAGTCCACCACTTTCTAAGTTGTTCAGGAATTCTTCAGAGCCAGGAGCTGCACATTATAAACATTTTGAGAATGGGCCCTCCAAAAATGCTGCTTTATGATGTGCCACGAAGTCTAAGCAAGGTCTCTTAAGACAGGATGTTCAACTCGGTATAATCAGAGCCTCAACACACTAGGTACAGTAGTCTCTTATGAAAACCTTGTAACGGTGCAGTTCTCTACACGTTTTCCCGTTCCCCATGAGCAGGGCCTGGGACACAAGTCCTGTGAGGAGCGGCTGAGGGAGCTGGGGGGGTTTGGGCTGGAGAAGAGGAGGCTCAGGGCAGAGCTTATTGCTCTCTGCAACTGCCTGAAAGGAAGGGGTGGGGAGCTGGGGGGCGGCCTCTGCTCACAGGGAACCAGGGCCAGGAGCAGAGGGAACGGCCTCGAGTTGGGCCAGGGGAGGCTCAGGTTGGCAATGAGGAGACATTTCTGCTCAGCAAGAGCGGTCAGGCCTTGGGACGGGTTGCCCAGGGAGGTGGGGGAGTCCCCGTCCCTGGGGGTGTTCAAGGAGAGGTTGGACGTGGTGCTTGGGGACAGGGTTTGGTGGTGACATTGGTGGAAGCAGAAGTTGGACCAGATGATCATGGAGGGCTTTTCCAACCTTAATGATTCTGTGATTCTATTATTCTATGAAATACCTACAAACAAACTCGGAGCCAGTCTTCTTAAAATTCCCAAAGCCCCCTCACTTCCATCTCCTTTTCCCCCTTTTCTCCCAGTTGTCATTCCACCCACTCCTCTGAACATTATCGCCACAATCAAGGACAAAGTTGATCTTTCTAGTGATCTTGAAACATCTTCGGATCCAAAACTTACATACTGACACTCATTGTTAGCTCTCAGTACGAGTACTACAACATGCTGAGCACATCTCAGGAGGGTAACAGATCTGGAAAGACAAGGCGAGCATTTCTCAGACTCTCCCCTGCATTTTATTTATTTATTTATCGCATTTGTCTCAAGAGCAGTAAGTGGGTATCTTGCATTGACTTATTTGTTTATTTAAAAGGGGAGGGGAGGAGGGGAGAGAACATTTGAAATGAATTTCACAGAGGTTTCTCTCTCTGCCCTTGACTCCAGCCCAGGAGAATGCTTTGCTGAGATGATGTGAATGCAAGATTTTATTAAAAGTAAACCAGCATTATAGGAAAGGAAGCCATGAGTTGTTGTTAATGCCAACCAAACAAACCTGAGCATTAGGCAATATAAATATAATCTACATGATGATTCACATATGTTTTCTGTCTATCTGCTATAAACTGCAACACCCCACTCAGGGTATAAAACAAAGCACCTTTTTCTGTTTATGTGTATCAAATCTTTCTTTCTTTCTTTCTTTCTTTCTTTCTTTCTTTCTTTCTTTCTTTCTTTCTTTCTTTCTTTCTTTCTTTCTTTCTTTCTTTCTCTCTCTCTCTCTCTCTCTCTCTCTCTCTCTTTCTCTCTTTCTCTCTTTCTCTCTTTCTCTCTTTCTCTCTTTCTCTTTCTCTCTTTCTCTCTTTCTCTTTCTCTCTCTCTTTCTCTCTCTCTCTTCCTTCCTTCCTTCCTTCCTTCCTTCCTTCCTTCCTTCCTTCCTTCCTTCCTTCCTTCCTTCCTTCCTTCCTTCCTTCCTTCCTTCCTTCCTTCCTTCCTTCCCTCCTCCCTCCCTTCTTTTTCTCTCTCATTCCCTTCCCTTCCCTTCCCTTCCCTTCCCTTCCCTTCCCTTCCCTTCCCTTCCCTTCCCTTCCCTTCCCTTCCCTTCCCTTCCCTTCCCTTCCCTTCCCTTCCCTTCCCTTCCCTTCCCTTCCCTTCCCTTCCCTTCCCTTCCCTTCCCTTCCCTTCCCTTCCCTTCCCTTCCCTTCCCTTCCCTTCCCTTCCCTTCCCTTCCCTTCCCTTCCCTTCCCTTCCCTTCCCTTCCCTTTTCTTCTTTCCCATGTGTTATGTGGCTTTCAGCAGGTATTTTCCATGCCCTGATCAAACCTGCTAGGTTGTCAGGCCTAACCTGTCAGCTCCATGAATTGTACCTGACATTTTACAACGTATTTGTCTTTCTGCAAGAAAGGTAAGATTATGAATCAATACAGCCATGACTTAAGAGGGAATGGCCTGTGGCCTATGACTTTGTCCTGAAATACCTCAAATCTCTTGTTCAAACCTCTTGCATTTTTGCCATGGAGGTATGCATGCTCCACACTCTGCTCCTCACCAAATGGACTTTCAGCTTTGCTTATTTTCTGTAAGTGGAAAAGATGCATTCAGCTCAATCTAGCTGCCTGACCACAGTTTTCTCAAGTGATTCAGGAGCATGTGCCTGCCCAGCCAGTGCCTGTGGAGGTGCTGAAGCTAGAAGAGGGAGTGATGCTATCCTAAAACCTTGCCTGAGTCAGGCTCTGGATGGCCCAAAGCCTTCAGTCGTGAGATCCAGCCATGGACATGACTTATTTAAGTCACCATTTGAGTCATGGCAGTCTAAACCAAACCTTTTAAGTTTGGAATTCACCCCCAGACAGGCAACCACCACACCTCATCTGGGACTGTGCCAGTTAATACTTTGAAGATGCTTTGCTATTGTTTGAAGCCATTGTCTGGCCAACAAGACTCACAGAACTATTGCCAAAAACTGTGCACTTTCTAAATATCCCTTACTCTGCTAGGGCCAGGTTTTCTGACATCAGTGTTAGTACATTGAATCTCCAAGGAAATCTGAAACTCTGCAAGAACCTGGAGCTATTTCTCATCAGCTTCAGTACAGCAAAGGCAACCCAGCATGATGCTTGGTGGTATTGTATGTTGGAAAGACCAGTTTCACCTTAGGATGTAAAAATCAGGGTGTAGACCATGTCTGATCATTAAGCATGGTATGGGATATAGGAAGTGTTGGCATTCCCTAAGGGAAAAAGGCCATCTCATTGTGTGGATCCATCCCATCTAACTTCAGGAATGAGATTAATCTCAAATAACTGTGCTTTCAGTGTAGATACTCATCCCTTATTTGAGCATTCAGGCTTCCATGAGAGTAAGTGGAGATCTAGTTAGTACAGGGAACAAGGAGCAACAGTAAATGAAGTATGTTAAGTAGACAATAAATAATACATATAAAATCTGTATCCGTTTGGCTGGGTTGCACCCTAAAATTCAATTTGCTACATCAAGTAGGTTTTGTACCATGGACTCCGTTGACTTGAGCGGAAGCCTGGATTTCTGTCTCAGAGGAAATCATGTGCTTTGTAAACCTACAATGCATGAGATAAATCCCACCCTATATGTTTATGTTGCGAGTAATTATTCATTTGGACTCTCTGCAGTCAAGAGAGGGAAGCAGGGGCATGCAGGATGTGATTCATCTCATCTCAAACAGATAACAAACAGATTAAATGATCTGTGTGATACATGGTCATTTCTTTCTTTTGACTGAAATGAGAGCTCAGGGTGTCCAGTCTGGATGGAGACATACACACTGCTGACATCCAAACATGAGTGAGATAAATCCCGCCCAATCCACCTTCTCGAGGTTGGATTGCCTTTTAACTAAATTTCATCCTGTATTTGCATTCCTTCCTGAAAACTGCTGTGTTACTGACATGGCTTGGCTACTGTCCCCTTCCCCAGCTGAATTACGAAAGAAAATGAGTAATCACAGTCTGTATCTTAAAGCACTTCAGGATATAAAATGCAGTATGAGTTTAAGTTATTAGATGACATCTCCAGAAGCCACCTTAGTTTGACTTGACAGTTCCTTCTGTCTTTCAACATCGACATTTCTCAGATTGTGTCTCCTCAACCTCACTATCCAAAAGAATTTTCCAACTTCCTCTACTCACTCTTTTGGCACTGGGGAAGACTCATAAAATAATGTTTAAAAAGACATTCTTGGTGAGCGTGTGTGTGTGTGTGTTTGTATGTGAAATGTTTAATAAGCCATTAAAAGACACAGTTAATGAAGACACTTTATATGCCAGATTTGGTTTCCTTTGAGTTATTAGAGCTTAGCAGTAATCATTACAAAAATCTTTGCCTTCAGCTTAGGGTAGAGAGGGGGTGTGAACAGGAAGGAAGGAAATTGAAGTTTTATAATTGTGCTAATAAGAAAATGAGCTAGTTTTATATGACATTATGTTAAGAGCTACTGCCAGTTTTGTCAAAAATGGGCCATAGTTGCTCATACCTATATATATATATAAAATAGAGTGGAGAATAAAATCCCTCTATTGGGTAGACAGGATAGGTGAGCTTTCTATGCTGTGCGTGATAAATACGCAGGAGGGAGAGGAGGAATTTACATTTCAGGTCTTTGTTGGCACAAATGTAAATGGATGTCAATTGGGCCGTGGGTACTTTGAAGTGGAAAAAGGCATCAGAGGAATGCAGTTCTGGGAAAGACTTCTAATAATATTAAAGGTGTGAATGGGAACATATGGCAGGGTACCTGTGACAGCAACATTTAGATCAAATGACTTGAGAGGTCCCTCATTTTCCATGGTCTTCTTTCATGTATCAAGTTATAACATAATGATTTTCCTTTCCTCTTGGCTCCTGTGTTAGCAATTCCAAAGGGATTCTGTGAGGCATAATGTTAGGGCCTCAGTCCTTTCCCTGTGCTGGGATCTGAATTTGCAGATATGTGCCATTTCCTCAGTGCTGGGAGGCAGAAAATGGTGGTGGTGGTCATGCAGTGCATCTAAGAGCATGCTGAGCTCTTGTGGGTTGAGCATATGACTGAGGCCTCTGCATGCTCTTGCACAATGATCGTCTGCACAGAGGACACACCTGGTCCTAAAGGTGGCCTGGAGATGCTCTTCAGAAAACAATACAGACAAGTCCCATTTCCTCAAGTCCAGCCAGACTTCCCAAAAGGGCTGCATAGGTCTGTACACTGTTTTATGGGGGTTGGCAGGACTTTGTGCTACCCCAGAGGAAATTTTGTGAAGCTATAGAGAAAGAAAATGAAAGATCTTGAAAGATCTCATGATTTGTCTTTCTAAACCAAGAAAGGATCAGCTGTCACTATGCCATTCCCTGCAGAGGTTGATCTTAATTCTATGCTCTAAGAGATTCTGCTTAAAGACTTGTAGTGTTGGAAACTACAGAGACCTCAGACAGAGTCCCCCTCTCCGTTAGTGAGTTTTCCATAAAAAATATCAGATCAGATGATCAGATCAGATCATATCAGATCTTTGTCTGATCTGAATCATCCTTCCTGCAAGGGAACTTCACAATTTCTTACCAGGTCTACTCTTGCCTTTGCAATGCTAAATGGACAATGCTGTTCTCCCTGCTATAAAAAAAGGTCTTTAGTGGTTCATATGTGCCAGAGTAGAAGATAGTTTAGATTCTGGGATGATTTCAAGGTTTCATCTTGAGAAAATATTACAAGCATCCATTGCTATCCAGGGAACAAAGCACAGTTGTGTGATAGGCAAAGCAGAGAAAGGAAGAATGTCAGGATCAGCATGTGATGGTTTTAATGCTATAGATGTATTCTGCTTCTTGCCTTCTGCACTTGACACAGCCACTGCTATAGATAAATGCAGTAGCTTGTGATGGATTATTTTCCTGAAATTCCTTCCCTTCATGCCTCCATTAGAAGGAGGATGGACACTCATTTTTGAAGACTCAATTGCTCAATGGCCATTTCAGAAGTCCTGTGATTTGTAGGTCACGTCAAGAATGGCTAGTTAGAAATGATACCCCATCTTTCCCAGTTAGAGGTATTTATGAACACTGAACATCATCCAGCCAAGTTTTACAAGCATTTAAAAATATTTCTTAAAAACAAGGTATCCCTTCACAAATTCATCATTTAAACATGTCAAATGAAACTATGGAGGGGAAAAAAAGGCTTTGTCTCACACTGGAGCTCATGCAGAAGTCATGGCCCACCTCTTTTAGTGGGCCCTGCAATGGGATGGGGGTGGTGGCAGGCATGGGATTCCCTCCTGCTTGACCAGGACTTCTTTTATTCATCTTTTTTTTGAGGAAGAAGGATTTGGAAAAAATCACCACCACCACCACCAACAACAAATACACTTCCTTGCATTCAGAGAGGGGTCAAGATTCAATAGCAACTGATCACCAGACTCTGCTCTGCAGTAATCCTCAGGACCTGGTGGAACTGTGGACAGGGAGGATATGAATGCTGATTATGAACTCTTGATCATGGCAAATGAGGCACAATAGCAGGAGTGTGCTGGAGCTTCAAACATGGCTCTTGAGCCAGCCTTGGGCTCCTTCTCTCTCCCACCCACTCTGGGCTCCTTCCCCAGGTCCTTTCCTTCTGTCCCTTCTTGCTCCACTTGATTTAGAGTTTGGAAGAGCCTCGCCTTCCAATGGCATGGAGGAGTGTGTCCTTAATTAAGGAAACACTTAATTAAGCCCAAACCTGTCTGCTCAGACAAAAGCATATCCCAACGAGCATGACAAATCCCGCTTCTCAGCTGCTGCGAATCTATACTCCTCCTGGTTTCCCAGAAAGTGCCCACAGAGCCTATGTGCAAAAGATAAGCCAAAAGTCGACACTGAAAGCTTGCAGAGGAATTTTTGGACAGAGCGCAAGCAATCTGGTTCACATCAGCCCTCTAGCTTATTCATTCCCATATCAACAACCAGATGTTTGATGCTCGGGGCAAGGGCTGGTGAGTGACTCCGTCTCTCTGGCTTACAGGAGCTGCTGTCCGCTTGTCCTATGGCAGTGAGGGAAGTATTTTGGGTCAACGGGGAGGCAAACAGAGTAATAGTGTTTCCCGGAACCCTTTGCAAGAGGTATCTTGGCAGGTATATTGTGCTGCATCCATCACGCATCCTTGCAGAGTTCAGCTGCAGTCCAGAAGGGACATGCACGTGTGGGAGAAGGGGGTGTCAAGCTCCAGGACCACATAATTAATTAGTGGTTTTTCAAGGAGGTTGAAGAGATCCTGGACACGAGTCTCAAACCAGTAAGTTTCAGGCTCAGGAGAGAAACAACTCCCAGCTACCAGAGATAGAAGGTAAGAAAGTTCAGCTATATGGACACAAGACATGTGCCGGTTGCATTCAGGGTTGGAAAATTGTCTTTAGCTCATTTCATGGAGCCAAGCATCTGTAGCTATAGGATGGCTCAGTGTGGACCCATAGATATTGCCTCACATGGGCTGTGGATATGGGATGCTTCTAGAAGTTGTCTGAACCATTGTCAGCCTTTTGGGGTGAGAGAAACCCCAATCAACATTCAGAAGCAGGTTCCCTAGTTTTTAATTAATTTATTTATTTACTTACTTTATTTTTTTTTGTCCTAAAAGTCCTTTTTTAGTGAGCTGTCTGACCTCCTCTCTCCACTTCTGCTGTGTTCCCTCCTTGTCCCTACTACTGTCCTCCAAATTCAGAGCCTACGCTTCATGCTCCCCTATCTTCTTCCCTTCCCAGTGAGCACCACTACCCTCCCAAATCCCTGCAATCTTTCTGTAAAACCTCCCCTCCTCTTCTCATCTGGAAATCTGCACTCCAGCACCTTCCCAGGTGGAATACAAAACATGTTGGAGTACAGGGAACGCCAGATCACTGCCTTGCATGCTATCAGATGCTGGTGGCTCCAGCATGGATGTTTATACATACTTTTACCTCGGCCACCTCAGTGGCCACTGTCTCTGCCTCCAAGTGCTGGAAGATGACCTGTTTCATTTCTGAGAAGGCAGCTTTTCCTCTCCCTGGCTTAACAAGTGCATTCCCTTGCAGACAGAAGAATGTCTCTGGGGACTGTGGTTTCTGGAAACGTGTCTGAACTGCCCAAGCAAATGTGTGGGAAGACCATAGTCCTTCAGCACTCATCTGCTTGCCTCTTACACTCCGTATTATTTGGTTTGGATAAGGGCCCTTGCACCAGAAAGCCTGAACCTGCTTCTGGAGGACTGCTGGAATACGTGCTGGGGAATACACAGCAGAGGGGTAAATCCCCCAGGAGAAGGAAAGCTTTTCCAGACAGTCCTGAGATGCTGCTCCTGAGATTGTCAATGTTTAAACCCAGAATATAAGGATGGATGGGATGTGATTTATTTATTTATTTATTTTATTTTATTTTATTTATTTTATTTTATTTTATTTTATTTTATTTTATTTTATTTTATTTTATTTTATTTTATTTTATTTTATTTTATTTTATTTTATTTTATTTTATTGTATTATATTTTATTTTATTATATTATATTATATTTTATTTATTTATTTTTTAAAGCCTGTTAAGAAGCACAGGACATTGGAGAGTGCAGGAAAAAAGGCAATGAGCTAGGTAGGTGTAAAGCTTTCTGAGCTCTGTCCAGATGTCTCAGACCTGACCTCCGTGGGACTGCAGGACAGCTTACCTGCTCCTACAGTCTCCTCAAACAGGGACTTTCAGTCCAAAATCCTGTACAGAAATAACATTCCTGTGGATGAACGAGGTAAACTCTTATCTCAGTGATCTTTTGGAGAGCACCCGATGATGGCTGATGTCACGATCCCGTGTTATGCATCACCAGCCACCCAGCCAGCACTGCACAGCCTCAGCACCACACCTCGGTCCAGGCTGAGAGCTTCGAGCTCTGTAGCTCAGCCCTGCAGGCTTGTCGGCAGCCACATGTTGTGGGAATGATGTATTCACTTGGCACTGGCCTTCTTGTTCCACTGATGGAGCAGCCAAATATGAAGGCAGATTTCTCAAGGTAGAATGGAAGTGTCAGGACTCTCTGTGCAACCAAATGCCCCCAAATCACCATGCCAGTCCTGCCCACAGGTGTTTTGGAGAGGCTTTCAGCTACTGGGAACTCCTGCAGCCTTTAAATCACAGGGGTCTGGGTTATCCAGCCATGCAGGTCACCCAAGAGACCTTTTTTTTTCATGCTTTGGGGCCTGTTGGCTTCTCAGACATGAAGAGACGGAGACAGAAGCTTGGGAAGTCTCACGGCAGCAGACTGCTCCAACAACCAGAGTCCAGAAGTTGCAAGATTCTAATTTCTTTGCAGGAAATCTGAAAATCCAGGAGGACTGGCCCACAGCAAGCCTTCCAAGCTCAAGATTCACATCATGGGATTTTAATCCTCCCTTCCATGCATCTTCAAGCCTAAGACTCATCCTGCCTAGCCTTAGTAGGCCATCAACATCTCCAGAGTCCCATTTGCCCATTTTCTTGAAGCCTGGGGGAACTCAAAACTTTGACATGCAGAACAGAAAAGAGCTTAATTTAGCCGTGGTGCCCTTGGCCCCGCAGAGGTCATGCTGTGGATCAGCTCTGGAGCTGGAAATGAAGCTGCTTGTCTTCAGGCGAACCAGATGGCTGTGTAACCTCAAAGCTAAACGTCTTCATAGCCCAGACACTGATGACGCCGAGCAGTTCATGTGGCAGCACTGCCCAGGAGCAGTAGAGCTGGAAACCCTGCCTCTCAAGCAATGTTGGCAGGAAAACAAGAAAAAAAAATCATCAAAGCAGAGAGGAGTGAATAGAAGAAAGAAACTAGTGCAAAAAGAGACAGATGAAGCACATATTGTGCAAAGTTGTACCACCGAGCACACCACCCCAGCTGCTTGCTGTGTAGGGGCACATGGTGCATATGCTAAGCATCATCATCATCGTTTTCTTTCTCTCCCTCCCTTCCCCAACTATGAAGGAGGAAAATTTGGAAAAAAATAATAATAATAAAAAAAGTCAGTCCATTGGGTAAAGCTAAGGCATAAGCCTGGAAGGTGAGATGCTGCAAGGCTGAAGTGAGGAAGAAACAGCACTGTAAAACAGGGACAATTGTGTTGTGCAGCTTGGAAGACAGTGTGCTCGTTAATGTTCCTCCTTCTCCTAGTCTTGCAAGGAGAGGGTTTAATGTGCATGTCATCTGAGCTTGACTGAAGTTAAAATGAGTGCAGATGAGGTTGAACAACTCCGAGAAAAGCAACCAGGATGATCAAAGGACACACATACATGTGTGCATGAGTGCTGCCTGTTACCCCTGCAGCCATACACAAATGTGTGTGTGGCAGGGGGAAGCTGTGTGTGTCCATGCAACACTTACTGCAGTGGCTCTCTGCTTCTTTTTTGGTGCCCTTAATCACTGCTCAAATGCAATTAGTCATGATTTAGATCACCTCGCATGGAAATCTTGGTCTCTCTCTCCTCTCTGCACTGTGATTTAGCCCTGCACAACCAGCAGAAGGAGGTGGAGATTGAGTTATTTCATAGTTCACATATCCCAACTCAAAGAGTCATTCAATACCTGGTGCTAGCAGCTCTCTGACCCATGCCAGAAACTGCACAGAAAAAGAAACTGCACAGAAAATAAATAAATAAATAAATAAATAAAAATGTTGTCATGGTAGGGACAGACAGACGAGCTCTTTGGTCTTAATTAGAGCTGGCCGAGCAGCTCAAGGATGAACGAACTGGCTTTTTCTCCCCTGCCCATCCATCTGCCTGGCTGCTGAGGCTGATGCTCAGCTGCAGCAGGAGCAGCAGAGCCACGCTTCGGGGGAAGACACCATGTGTGCCCTGCAAATAAGTAAGGTGTAAAGACTGTCAGCACTGCAGTCCTCTAGGGACGTTCATGGACTTGAGGCAGTTTTCCCTTTTGTCTTTTATTAACTAGGCGAGGAGTTCCTAAGCAGGAAAATGTGTTTTGGAGTTATTATAATTGCATTTATTATAATTATTGTAATTTTAATTTCTGATTCTATTTTTGTGTGAATATAAACAGACAGCGGGTTTACTGAAATCACTGGAGCATCCCCAGTATCCATGAGGAAAGTCACAGTCTTTGGAAAATGCGTTCTGAAAAAAAAAAAGCTGCTTCATTGTTTGTGCTCACAGAAACAAATGTGATGCACCAGACTATTGCTATTGTAAGTCAGTGAAGCTCCAAGGATTACATCAATTTCCATTGGCTGGGGATCTCTCTCTCATGTAGCACTGTGTATGACCTGTGTTGGCTGTGCAAGTCCAAATTCGGACAACCAGAGACACTAGACTGACTGATTTATGTGTTCTGCTTGTATGTTGCCCTTTATGTTCTATACTGAGTTTGCAGTAAAACCAAAGTACCTCTTCTGCGTAAAGCTGCTACATTTCACCCCTTCAGAAAATTATTTGTTCTTGTAATACACACTAAGAATTTGGGCAAAAGTCCTTGAACATAAACTGACATCATATTTGCTACTGTTTTTCAGGCAGTAATTCTCAGCTCAGTATAAACCCTGAGAAGTTATTTGAGTGTTTCTCTGTACAACACCAGCACAACACCTGGCATAAAGCTAATCACTGCTGGAGCCTTGGCATAATATCATCATGTCAAAGTCAAGGATGGTCTAAGACCAGTGATGGGAGGGATTTTTCTGTGTCTGCTCGGTCATGTTTACTTAGGACTTGATCAGAGCTCTGTTATAGCTGCTGCTTTTGGGGCCATCTTTTCCTACAGCTTGCACGTTTCTTCTCCTTTGATGGTGTTTCTCTCATGATGTTAATGCTGCCAGGGGTGCTCAGCCATCCAGATGGCTCAATTGCTGGAACATCAATGGCAAAGACTCAGCTTGTGCCAAATGGGATGCTCTCAAGTAATGCTCTGGATTTTCCTGTAGTTGACATGGATCATGGGCTGCCCTGTTGGCAGAATAGGTATAACCACCCTGGTGGACCTCACTGTCAGAGGGATGTTCCTCATCTTGGGAGTTTTTAATAAACCTGTGCAGTTGGAACCTATGAAACTGCTCATTTTCCTCAGCTGAACAACCCAGGCTCTTACCAAGCATCTTACTTCAGATACATTACAACTGCAGTTGTTCTTTTTAAGGCCCCTGTCTTCAAATAGACAACTTCAGGTCCTTTTTTTTTCCTACTGTTACCTGCAATTGACGAGTTTCTACCTTAGCCCCTAAGTGCAGTCTCTTACTCTGTTACTGCTAAAACACGCCCTTTTCTCTCACTCAGCCTTCCTCCAAGGTCATCCGTCTCATATTCTGATCCTTCTCTGCAACAGCGATGCAGTCACTCAAGTTTGTGTCATCAGTAGATCCCATGACCAGGCGCATACGTTCTTTCTGCCAAGTTCATTAAGGAAAATATTTAATAAGATCGGTCCCAGGACTGATTATTAAGGAACACGATGGAGTTTCTCTGGATTTACTCAGAAGTAACAGACAGCAAATGTTGGCCCCAGATGGTATTTTGTTCAAAACAAAATAATGACTTCCATCTGTCTCATCACTTTCCAAACTGAGGTCTGTGGAGCACTTGCTGGTGGTCTGCAGAGTGCTGGCTCTTTGCAAGGTGCTGGCTCCTCCTCTTTATTTCCAGCTGCTAAATTCTACTAAATTAATCTAAAGCTTACAGTAAATGTTTTCATAATATTATTTTCACGTGTAAGTAACTGTGGGAGTTGCTGGTGGAACCATATGTGATCGGAAGGGGAGCTCACCTGTGAGATAATTCCTGAACTGGGCCATAGTCCAAGTGACCTAAGACCCAGGGAGCTTCTTATCTGCTTATTAATAAAGAGTTTACTATTTATGTCACAGTAGCACTGAATAGTCCTAAGCAGGGAAATGCCTATAAATAGGCTGAGCCTCGCACAGACTCCTGCTGAAGGCAGTCCCCATCTCTGAGTGCTTGCAGGCTGCTTTACCAACGGGAGAAAAAGAAGAAGACAAGTGAAAAGAGATGGCACATCCATCTAGGTGCAGCTGTTTTGTCACAGTTAGACTTCTTGTATCCCCTGTGGCTGTCACGTAGCCGTCATGCCATGCAGCTGCAGCACTGGGGCATGCATCTAAGATGCACGTTGCTCGTAGTATCTCTGCACATCTTTAGGGCTCAGTTTGCAAACACCCAGGAACTCACTCACTTGAGCCAGTCCAGGCATCTGCTGTTTTGAGAATAATATCTGGCTTGCCTGGAGAGGATGTCAGGACTTGTAAGACCAGCTCTGAAAAAAATCTGACAGAATACAAGGCATGGAGATGAGTCCAGGACAAAGAACTGAGCAGATGAAGTCTATCCCCTGGTGCTTTTGTTTCTCTAGTTGTGAGATTGTGGACTAGGCACTGGGTTTGTGCAGAATCTATCCCAGTGCTTCTGCAGTAAAAATAAATAATTTAAAAAAAAATAAAATCCAAATTCCCCAGTGGCTGTTCCAGTGGAGTCTGTGCACTTTCAGCACCAGGACAGCCAGCTACTTGTTGCAATATTCATTTCTTCTCTAGTGTCAATGAGCATTTAGCTAATTACCATGGTACTTTAACTCAGCTTGCTGCTGTTATTACCAGTGTGAAAAGAAAATGCCATAGTGCCAAGGGAAATATGTTTTTCTCACTCCTGGCTCCTGAGCCACCTTGCAATTCCAATGGCAGCATCTGAAAATCTAGAGGAAGGAAAATGTAGATTTTGCTATGTTTTATGGTTTATGAGTCAATAGTGAAAGAACAAGGAAATTACAATAATAAAAAAAAAAAAAAAAGAAAAAAAAAAAAGAAAAAAAAAAAGAAAAAAGAAAAGAAACCAGTAAGGAAGGTTTGAACAGTTTTTTCCTTGCTCTGCTTTACTTGTGTCTTAGAGTGAGGCCAGGTAGAAATGCACAATTGTTTTATAGCAGTTGAAGTAAAACTTGGTTGCTGTGACTTCAAACTTAGGTATTTCTCAACTGTTGTGTTCTTTGGATATGCAAGTTCTTGATTTTTGCATTATACTTGTTTAGAAATGTGAGCTGAGATCAAGGGTCCATGATGCTAAGACCTAAATTAAGATAGATAAATTAATTAAATTAAGTCCTCATCCTGAAAAACATGTAATTGCCAAGACAGATAAAGGAAATATTGAAATCTCTGCCTTGCAAAGAGGGAACTAAGAGACAGAAAGATGAATTGACTGCTTCAAGGGCCTCACAAGAAGCCTGATGCAGGAGCCAGATCAGCTCTTTAACCACAGAACTATGCTAGCATCATTTCAAGCTTCTTCCCATATTTCCAGTTTCTCCAGAGATCTTTCAATTTACGTGGTATTTACTTGCCAGTGGTCATTTGGACATCCTAATAACAGTCCTTATACTGGGAAAGAGTACCAGGGTCTAGGTAATTTCTGCCTTAATTAGTTATTTTTATTTTACTGATACAGCTGCTGAGGTCCTAGGCAGAGGAGCCAACATGATCACCCTGCATTTGAACCAAAGCATTGACTAACCAACAGGCTGAAATTCTACTGAGCTTCTCCAGAGCTCTGTCTACCAGTAGCAGCAGAGATAAAGACCCCAGACTTCTGGAAACAAGATTAAAAAAATATTCCCAAGAAGAAAGACACAGCAAGATCCACTGGTCTCTAACTAGATCTCTCCAGGTTTATCATTAATTCCTTGGCAGACAAAGGTTCTGTGTGGAAAGAGCATTAAATTGTCCAGCAGTTTCCTCATGGGTAGAGCTGCACAATTCTGGGAGTGACTAAGATGACAGAATACAGGATGCCAGGATCCCTAAAATAGGCCAGACAGTTCCTTGGCTAAAAGTGCTGACTTCTCACTGAAGCACAGGGTGAGCAGCTCGTACCAGAGCAGGCTTTAAGAACTGGTCCAAGGACCACCCTGAGTCACCATTTCCACAGTAAGTACAAACTGGAGTAAGACCAACTTGATTCTCCGTGTCCATGTGCATTAGAACAGGGATTGTATTTTGTAACCAACAGGAAGAAAGGTGGCCAGAAGAGAGACAAAATATACTGCTCTTTTAGTCTGTATAACAGGACAATTTGCTTGACTATATTTCAGATCTATTGCATGCCACCAACCAGGTTGCTGCCACATTGTCTCCAAATCCTCCTAAGCAAGTTCTTCCCTTGGCCCAGATCAGTCTCAGTGGCTCCTTGAGAAGACCCAGAAGAATGGCATGGAAATAAGGAAGGGCAGGAAGATTGGAGAGTCAAAAATAATGGGAAGAAAGACACACAACAGCAAATTGTCTCTGCCCAGAAGGGCTGTTTTTTACCCTGGAGTGCTACAGCAGATCGATTGAACAGCAGCCAGCAGATCTGATCTGATGAAAGATCTGTCTCACAGTTTAACTGGAAAAAAAAAAAAAAAAAAAGAAAGAAAGAAAAAAGGGGGGGGTGTGTGCTTTCTTCTATTGGGAAGAGAGTGTCTGTTATCTGAGCTGCCATGCAGTGATTTTGGCAGGATCCTTTGAATGCAGACTGGTTCTGGAAAATGTCTTCAGCTGATGTTGCCCTCAGTCACCGCCCTTCAGACTCTCTGCACAGGACACGCAGCATCACTCTAGGAAATATTTCTTGGTTAGCCTTGAGTGAGCAACACTTGATTGCAGTTAGCAGGTGAAGACATGACCCTGGAGCAGCTATCTTGTCCCAGTGTGACAGTGTTGGTGTGCAGCAGGTTTGTTTCAGGTTCTTTTTATCTCGGCAGCCCACATATGTTGAGTAGGTGCCACACACTCAAATGCCTACACACTCTTTGGTTGCTAAAATCTAACCCTGAGAGCCTTTCCCAGTCTTTATTGGTACCCAAAGCTAGGCATGGACAATTTGGAGTGGAGGTTTCCTGAAAACAGATGGGTTTTGTTGCTGTCCTTCATCAGACCCAAACATGAAGACCTCAGGAGCCAGTGCAAATGCCCTTCTTGACTTCAATAATCTTGACTTTAATAATCTTGAGCTTCAGCCCAGGCATATAATGGGCAGTGTCCTTGTCAGAGGAAGCACAGATACACTAACTATCACATGGATTTTGGTGTGCAGATGCACATTGGCTCTGCAGAGCCTTTAAGCTGGATAGATGTCACCTCAGCTGTGAGGCAGAAAGTAGCTGAGCTAAGAGCACAGCTGACATGGAACCAAACTCTAAATCTCAAAGTCCCACTGGAGATAGCAGCTTGGATTTGGCTGTATATTTCTAAAGCTAAGTAGGTTTTAGGTAGCTAGAAGTTTGCATTTAACCATGTCTCCTTGCATGATACTCTAAGGTAAGAGATTCTGAACAGAGGTGGACCTAGACCAGGATGTTCTATACATGTATGGATTATGTTAAACACCCTTTCATGGACGCTCTCTCATTTGCTCCTTCACCGAGAGAAGATGAGACTCTTTATTTCACCAGCACTGTGGAAGAAGCACCACTGTCCTCCACAGCTACCCAGTGACTATCCGTCCTTCTTTGTCTGATTATCGACCCAGTTCAAAAGAGCTGGATGTCATCCACATTCCCACTCATT
The DNA here is from genome assembly GCF_965140915.1 of Aythya marila. Lineage (NCBI taxonomy): Eukaryota > Metazoa > Chordata > Aves > Anseriformes > Anatidae > Aythya > Aythya marila. The sequence continues at coordinate 2,549,536 of NC_139042.1, forward strand.
CTCTGGCCGTGTTTGAAGCTAGACTTCCTCGCTTAATTTCCGTGAGCCAAATTGTTTGCACTGAACTGGCAAAGGATGAATCCCAGAGCTCATGCTTTGTTTTGACATCTGCGTTAGCAGCGTGGTGGTGTTTTGGTTTAGCGCTCCGTGTCTGCGGATTTCAAGCTGCCTGTGTCTTCTCATCATTCTTCCATTTGGTTTTTGCTGGCCACCAGAGACACATTAAAAGACCCAGAGCTTTGTGGTCCAGGTTGCCAACATTTGCACCTTGTCATTACCAAGCTGATGATAGGTCATGCTCAGCAGAGGACACCGAATCCCCAGCATGAACACACGAGGCCAAGTCTGCCATTGCCTATGCTATGGAATTGCTTGAGTGACGTGGCAGCTTTCTGCAGGAATCTTCCACACCATGGCTTCTCTTTGACCCATCTTGTGCTTGCCATGAGTCACCAAAGCAGCAGCCAAGAGGGTCTCATGTCATCAAGTTTTATCAAAATTACAGCAGGTTGATTAGCCTTTGTCGGAGCCCATCTGCAGCTGCTGCAGGAGAGGGGTAAATTAAAAATAATAAAAGCAGGTAAAACTCTAAAATAATAATAATAAAAAAATAATAAAGCTGAGTGACTGACTGACTTCTTCTCAAATCAATTTACAGAACAAAAATTAATTTCACCTACTGTAGACATCTGCATGATAGAGGCCTCCATTGGAGCCACTCACCCCAGGCTCCCTTTACAGCCAGTGAAGAGAAACAGAGCATGGTTCTGACCTAATAGAAATGTCTACATGAGGCCGAGATGAATTGCACCTCCGAAGTGCCTGTTTTCCTCTCTTGACTCTCACGTCTGGGGAGGGTATGTAGCTCAGATGGAGATGTCTGCAGGCGCGGGGCTGGAAAGCCAAGTAAGATGGATTTCACCGCGATGAATTCCCCCAGGGTGACAGTGAACGCGTCTGCTGGCAAAACATGCCAGATCCTAGCTCTAATATATTAGGAGTTAGGAGCATTCTGTGCAGTGAAAGGAAAAAACATGGAGCAGGGAGGGGGCAGCACACAGTAAAACAAACTCGGAGGCAAAAGGGAGGTAAATAGTGTAACAGAGCTGAAAACCAGAAAGTACTTCGTCTTAACCCAGTCTGACCTTCCCTGGGACTCTGGCTGGAAAACCAACACTCCCCCCAGCTCAGGGTATGTAAAAGCCAGGACAGACAACGAACTGCAGGAAGGAGATGCCTTAAAGGAAATATTCTGGTCACTGCAGTGTCTTGTGATAACTCACTAACACGGTGCATTGCCAATTGCATTTTGGAAGTACAGAACTCTTCCAATTTGCAGCTCCCCCTGGACTTTTTTAATCAGCTAATTTCTCCCAGGGCTACCCAGACAGGCCAGAGTTCAGGCAGGATTCCCATTAGAAATAGGAAAGACCTGTCTGATCACTGAGTTTATCCAGCTGTGCAGTTTGCAGTGAGTAATGACCACTGGAGCTGTAGCAAATTGTGGGGGCAGTGGGGCAAGGGAGGGAAGTGACTGCTATGAATCATTGTAGGGTCATTCTGAGCTTGCTGGCTACAGACACTCAATACATTTATTATTATTATTATTATTATTATTATTATTATTATTATTATTATTATTATTATTAACGATAATAATAATAATAATTATTATTATATTGATGAGGTTTGTCTATATGTGCTTACACTTGTATTACATGTTTATGGCAGATCCCCCTGATGTGTTTTCTCCTTCGCATAGCAAACACATTAACAGAGGTGGTTTGGAGGAAGAGGACACTTCTTGGGACCAGGGAAAGTACAACCCTTTTTTAGGATAATTGCACTTTACCTAGGAGTAAATCACACTCATTTCAACTTCGCAGGGAGTCTGTGAGCTCTTGGCTTCCTCTGGAGTCACTGTGTGAAGAGGAGCATCTACAACCACTCATCCCAACCAAGACATGAATGTCCCTCTGGAAGGGTCTCTCTTCCCAGTGACTCCAGAGGAAGCCTTGAGTCTCTACATGCCTGCTTCAAGCATCCCAGTAAAGCAGGATGAATCCCATACAAGAAGTTCTGGTTCATTTTAAAGCTATCTCATTTCGGGCTGTGCCCTATGAACGTGTGCTCAAAGCCCTGCACGGAGTAAAAAGGTCTGCATGGAGTAATCATCACCTGGTCCTCTGACTGTCTGCATCCCTCTGTTGTCCTGCAGAACAAGGATAATAGGGTCCTTCATATCCTGGAAGGTCTTAAGGCCCCATTTCAATATACGTGATGAACTGTCATGAGCTGTCACCACCACAGAAAAAGGAACCTCAGAATCACCTCACCGCCTCATTTCTGCTGCCCCAGAACAAGCAATTCCGAGCGTCGCACCAGGCCAGGCAACCAAACAGGACTGAAATGGAAACTTCTCTTCCTGAGCTATTTTGCAGGAATTTCATTCCCTGCAACTACACAAGTGGTTGTGCAGGCTCTAGGGAACTGGAGGGGAGGGGAATGGGGAAAGCATCCGTGGCAGGAGGAATGCAGGACTGTTGCTCTCCGGCGTGGTACTGGTGTAATGTGTTTGCTGAATGGCTGAGGTGTTTCTCCACTATCTGAAGTCACTATGAAAACCAGGCATATATATATAATATTTTTTTAAAGTATCTCAATTACTCTTTCTTTGCTGTTTGAGATTTCAGAGCTTATGCTTGTGGTCTCAGTAAATCAGCCTACAAGTAACTGCAGAAAACAGCCTGGAAACTGAATATAACTGAAAGTGAAAGCAACAGGAAACCAGGCAGTATGAAATCGGTGGTGATCAGCCTGCATTTCCCTTGTGAGTTGATAAATGCAAAACAAGCACTGCAAAGGGACACAGAGAATATTTCACCTTAAACATTTATTGTATTTTCTGTGCTATAGACTGTACTCTAAGAGAAATCTACTTTAAAGACATTTTTGATATGAGATAAGCTCTTTGAAACATTTCTAAACTCTTCTAAATTAAAGTCTGAAATCTGCTAATGAAAAAGCATTCCAGGTGCAAAGAGGAGCTGGAAAAGCCGAGTACAGAAACAGACAAATGCCTTGGAACAAATGCATCTGGTATAGATGGGAACAGGATCCTAAAATCAAATAATAGGCTTATGTCACTTCTGTTGTCATGTTGTAATTAAAGAATGAAATGTTCTGCACAGAGGGGGTTGTTTTGTCCCCGCTAATAGCCTGTGAGTGCTGTCAGGGCTGGTTCTCACGTGTCGTGTTTCTGAACTGCAGGGCACAGCTAAGGCTGCTGAGTGGAAATCGGTGGTCCTGGCTTGTTGCTTGCAATTAATCCCTCACCATACTTCGGCTCTCCTGGTACTTGTGTGGTCTGTTCATATGTTTTTTAAAAGACAAATGATACAACATCAGTGGGACAGACCCTCAGCTAACATCAAGGGGCCTGTCTCTGCCAACCTTGCATTGCTCTGATTGCAACTAAGCTACTTAGAAGGGTCAACACCAATTTAGTTGTTAACTTCTTGAACTTTTTCTTTTTGGCAGTAGGCTTCCGCACCAAATTAAATAATTTGGGTCCGTCAAGTTCACTCCAAAGAATTTTTGTTTGTTTGTCTGTTTGTTTGCTATTGTTTTCCTCCCATAGCAAACATGATAGGAACAGACTGTATAAAAGGAAGAAATCGCTATTGGAACTTGAATGGAGCTGAAAGAGGGGATGGTATTTCAAAGAAAGATGGAAAAAAATCATCCTTGAAGAACAAGCCCAGCTGCCAGAGAATTTATTGGATTTCCCCTCTCAAACAAAAGGATTTACTTCAATGACATTCCTCCAGCTCTGATTTGTGTCAGCAAAGTTACATGTGAAGTGCATTTGACAGAGGGTATTTTGATGGGAAACCTCCCCCCAAACACCTCTCCTCGGGCATTAGAACCCGAGAAAAGAGGAACATAAAAAAACATTGGGATGGATTCTCTAACAGCAGCTTTATGTGGCTCTGGAGAAAAGGATCAGCAATGGGAGACCAAGTGTGTGTTGAGACTGCACAAGAAAAAAAAAAACACAAGGAAAAAAAAAAAAAAAAAGACAAAATAAACTTGGACAGGCCAGAGATGTTCTCCAGGGAGTGTTTCAGTTTTCACCAGCCAGACGTTTTAATTCCTAGGGGACAAATTGGAAGCAGGCTTAGGGCCATGCATTTCCACGCTGAACTTGGTTCCTCCTCTCATTTGTTGTTCGGAGCAAGAGGAAATCAACAGCAAATCAGTTGCAAGAATAGCAAGTCATCAGTAATTTCATAAAGGGCAGAGGTCTGGTAGCTCGAGGGAAAGCTCTGAGCACAAGCCTCAGCCAGGTGGTGTCAGCAGCAGGTAGCCTCCCAGCACCCTCTTGCTGTCCTTCAATCAGCACCCTTGGCCATCACCTGTAAGATGTGACCCCATTGCAGCAACCCTGCAAGAAAAAATGTCCCTTGGCAGGCACTGAACATGCAAATAAGACAAAGGAAAGTCCAAAGCTGAGTGGAATATTGTCAGGGTTCAGTAAATAAATCAGACATTAATACAGACAGGTGATGTACCCTTCTCCTCACACAGGAGTAACTTGGGTCTCAGTTTCCCTGCAAAAATATCTGGCTGAAAACTCCTCCTTCCAAAAAGCATTCCCTCAAAAGCAGCATTACTGTCAGCTTTCTATTGAACCAACAATTTCTAACCCAGGCCTGTAACCTCTATCAGCACCCTACAGAAACAATTCAATAAAATGTGATGCACATGGGCACCGAGGCATCCTCTGCTCTGTATGTAATACAGACCTTTGCCCCTTCCACTTGCATTGTGGAGCAGAGCTGGTCCTAGTAAACCTCCTCTTTTTCACTGTGCCATGCCCTCAGAGTCTTATGGTCAGCATGCTCCATGTACATAGACTTTAGCTTGAACTCCAGAGTTTCCAAATGTGCCTCAAAAACAGTACTAGATTAGGAAAAGTTGTTGATGAGGTGATAGGTATACTAGGGAGACATAGAGTAAGAAAGGCAAAGTTGAACTGCCAGATAAGTAGCCCTAAAAAAACTGCCAAATTCACCTCAAAGAAATCAAATTACTGATGCATCACCCCAGTTTTCCCCTGTACTTTCTACAGGAGTTTCTAGATTTCTGCAGCAATATCCTTCAGACTATTGTCCATTTTGTATGGTGACTGTATCAGTGCTAGATGTGCCGTTGTTGCCACAGTGAGATAAGGAAATGCAGGAGCCAGACTGTTGAGGATCGAGCAGACGAGAAGCAGGAATGGGGAAAGGTGAGGATGGAAATGCACATTGCATATGAAGTCAGGTAACTGGCTTCCATCTACGAGAAAACAGGGACAAGACATGATTATGGATCCACAGGGAAAAGGAAGGAAAGGAGCAGAAGACCGGAGCATCACCAACAAATAAAAGCTACTGGCTGTGAGCTGAGATAATGTCGTCTGGGGGAATTCAGTTATGATCAGCATCTGCTTTGTATTCAGTTTCACTTTCACCAGTGTCTTCAGTGGAGATGGTTCGAAAAGTTGTCTCTCCAGCCATAAGTGTGTGTGGGAGTCAGCGCTCCGATCTGGTGGGTGTCAGCCAGGTGGACGAGGCCAGATGCAAGACTCAGATTTACAATCAGTTCCTGTTGCCTTGCAAGGGAGGACAGCTGGGAGGGAGGTGCGAGCACACTGCTTTGGCCCGAGGATAGATGCAGCATGTTCTGATCTGCTAAACCACTGTGCTAGGAGTCAGGAACTCCTTCTAGCTTTGGCAATTCCCTGTCCGGCCATGGATGTGTCAATGAAGCAAAAAATGTTCAAAGCTGACAGCTTAAGATGTAGCCCTGCAAATATGGCATGGCTCGAACTTCAAAGGAACTGAGTAATCAGCAGGTTTCATTTGTTTTGGCACCTTTGTAATGAAACAATGTAGGAACCAAGTGCCCAAGAGCATTTCCAAGAATTTGTTTAAAGTTTTCTTTACCTTTTCTGCCTCAGTATCCTCCCTAGTAAAAAAGGATTATGCTTGACTCTCTCATGGGATCATAGTGAGGAGTGAGATGATAAGAAAGGGACAGGTCACATTTTTGGCTTAGATTTGAGAACCAAAAAGGAAGCATAGTTCAGGCAGTGAACCATGAGATAAATTTCATGATTGCAAAGAGAAGAAGCCCTGTTTTGAGTAATGCAAGCCGTGGGGAGAGTGACCTTCTTTTGGGGTGTCCAAGCTGGCATGATGGCATTGGGGAAGGTGTTGCATTACCACAGCACCCATTTGTGATGCAAAGCACATGACAAGTTACTGCATCTTATTTTGCAGTAGGGACAGGTGAAGAGCAACACAAAAGGTGAAAGGCAATTTAGTTTGCTGTCTCATTTTTACGGCATAGCTAAAGCAAGAGACTCTGCAAGGCATTTTGGAAAAGTATAGTTTGGTATGGAGGAGATAATTCTGAAATATTGATGGCTACCATCTTAAATGACAATAATATCTGTCTCCCATTTTTACGATTTGCCTTGATATCATACCAAAAAGCAGAGAAATTCCCTTAAATGCAATGATTTTCTCATGGGTGGGAAGAAAACAGTGATCTCCAGACTTCAAAACAGCCAAGTTTTAAGGCAGATTAGATCTAGAGCTGGGTCAAAAATAAAGCGATGGGGCCATACCTCTTAACAAGCCACACCAGACTCTTAGGCCTCGACACATGAGGCTTTTGGAATCATTTCACAGTTTCTAAGACTAACCTATGGCTTTTGCTTTAGAAAGAGACATTTCCAAGAGCTGAAGAAGCAGCACTTTGGCTGTCTGTCAGCTTGAAAAGCCCTGCGTTTTGTCTGCCTTCGGCTGGAGGGAGAAAATGAAGGCGTAGCAAGACAGTAGCTGTGCTGCTTCCACTGGGGCTGCTGAGCCCCAGCCAGCGTGACAAAATGCTGCAGAGGTTCCTCCATTGATGGTGTCTGGCTTTCCTTGCTGAGCTATGGAGAAAAAGTGGTTTTCTTTCTGAATTTTGCCTCTCCAGAAAGTCATCTGCAAGCACGTCAGGGATTAGTGAGAAATCCACTTGCAGGTGAATGACTGAAGAACAACCCCATTAACCAAAGTCCCTTCTTCATTTCAAGGACTGAGCTGTTTGGTGGAGGGTCAGCTAACACAGAAGAAAATGTTCAACCTGCTTCTAGCTCTTCACATATTTATGAGATGGTCTTTGATGGGAGGTAAAATGGGATGCCTGCAAAAAACAAGCATCCACTGGTATTTGCAGAAAACATAACTGAGAGTGATGTGTGGCACAGAGAGCTGAGGGAAAATCCTTGGGTCTATCTCCCTTTCTCAGGGAGAAAATTCCCGTCTTCTTGGGGAGAAGATTCCTTTCTGTTTTCTGTTTTTAGTTACTAAAATTCATAGGTAACCCCTATTTCTGTCCACTGTGTGAGACAGAAATGCATCTCCAGGTCATCGTCTGTGAAACATGGTGGGACTTCGTGGATCTTCTTGGACATAGCTAGGAGATAAAGTTTCTCTGGACAGGGACCCTCTAGGCAGTGCAGCACAGGGCCCCAAATCAGTGTCACTGTTCTTCATGCAGCCAATGTCTGTGGTGATCTGTACAAGAGCTGGATACCTCTGGGTTCAGCGTTTCTGTGATTTCAACCTCCATCAGACAGCAGAGTGTTGAGTGTTTGGGTACCCTTGGGGGAAAGGAGGACAGGGCCTTTTCTGAATGTCTGCTGTTACTTTCACCACCCAGAGAAAGCTCTGGGTTATAGTAGGGAGAAGTCTAAGACTCACTCAAATACCAAGAGAGAGAAGTTGGCAGCTTCTTCCCTTTGTCCTCTCCCAGACGTATGTCATCATCACAGAGACACCATCCTGGTCTGGCAGCTCCTGCTCAGAGAAATCCCCATGGGCCTGTGATAAGTGGGGCTGAAGGATTTGAAGTGGTGGAGGGTAAGGCTCAAACTGGCTTGAAGGGAAGTGGTACGGGTCAGAAAAGCACTGAGAACTCCTGCATATTCACCTGAACCATCCTGTGCTGAGCAATGAACACGAGACTCCTGGAGACAACTGACTGCATGGCTGAATTTTTGTAGGCTTTGTGGTCAATGAGCAAAGGACACAAAAACAGGTTCCCAACTGGAGCAATATGCCCAGCCTGACAAACTGCTCATCCTGCTGCCAGGTAGTTTTGGAGAAGATCTGGTGGGACAGAGAAGACCAGAACTCTGCAGGAGAGATTTCCTCCCCACTGCATGAAGCTTGATGTGTTCATTTGAGCACGCTATCTGTTGAACAAAGAGATGGTTAGAAGATGACAGAGGAGGCTGGGAGCTAGATTCAACACCTGGGGTCACCACCAGCAAGAGGCCTGGATGTCATGCATAAGTCACAAGCATTTAAACCACACTGAGGAAAACATTAAGCCATGCGCTCTCATCTTTCCTTGGCTAGGGATATGCTGTAAGTGTAGGTTTACATACATTCCTGCCTCAAATCGGTGTGTTAAGTACTATCTGTTGGTAGACATGAGCAGGGAATGCCAGAATGCTTTTGACCTTTCCTTTTTATTTCCTCTGCAATTTTATTCCTCTTTTTCATGAAATTCCATTCAGCTTTGCTCTTTGAGATCAGATCCACCCAGGTCAAGTGAACAGCAACCACCAAGATGACAGCTGCTGAAACCATCCATCCCAAATGGGGCTGTCTAGCCCAAATGTACATGCATTAGCCAGAGTAAAGCCACCCTGGTCCATCAGGGAGATTTAGTAATATAACGAAGGTAAGAAATGAAATCACCCCCTCATCTTTCAGGGTTTCCAAGTAAACAGCAAGAGCAAAGATTTTTTTTTCAATTTTTTTTTTTTTTTTTTTTTTTTTATGATTTTTAACCCTTACTGCAATGATTCAAAAAACAAGAAAGGTTAAAAAAAAAAAAAGAAATAACCATAGCTCCCAAATCAACAACAACTAAACTTACCGGTTTCAAGGTGGGTTAACAACGTGCAAAGCACATGCCAGAACATGTGTTATTAGCAATAAAAAAGTCCTTTATTTGTCTCTCTGGGGAATTTCTTTCACACTCACTTTTTTTAAAACTATCTTTATTTGTTTCCCTTCTCCCTCTCTCTCTCTCTCACACACACACAACCAGATCACTTAAATAAAACAAAGTTTTATATTCATTCCAGGCAGGGATTCCTGCCAAAATTTGTGCCTCTTTTTTCTCCCCCCACTCTTTTTCTTATATACAGACCAGTGATGAAAACACAAAAAAATCTGAAGCCTATGAGGTGACAGATGAACAAGATGTAGAGGCACGTTATCCAAATGGTGCTGTGAAGGAATGGCTTTTACTGGCAAAAAGGAACATATTTTTTGCAAAGGTTAGAGGAATTTTTCTGTTTCAGTTGGATTTTTCCAAGGCTGGGAGTTTTAATTTCAAGAGGTCAAAAAATGCTGTATTTTAGGTATTCTAGACCATCTTTCCATGGATTTGCTGCTTTGTTTGTTTGCTTTTAATCACCAAAGGGGATCTCTGGGTAATTTTATTCCTATTTCATGTTCTGAAACCTTATTTGCTGAGAATTCGATTGCCAGACAAGCACCAGAGGTTGGCACCACTGACAAGAGGGTGTTGGCTAAACATTGCACTCAGAGCTTTGCTTCCAAGGACAACCTTCCAGTCCTAGTTGTACTGCTTTGTCCCATGTCGGTGTGTTTATCTCCAGACCTTTCCACCCCATTAACTTCTTCATGGTCCACGGATGACCAACATGCCTGTCACGTTCTTCTCTATCAGGCCATGCAGCTAAAAGCTTAGTCCTGTCCCAATGAGGGGACAGGATGAGGGGCACCCGCTGGAGCCTGGCAGGGGGGAGGCTTTGGGGAGGCCCTGGGAAGAAATTCTGCCCTCTGAGGGTGCTGAGGGCCTGGCCCAGGCTGCCCATCAATATTATGGGTCTGTAGGCTCAGGCACTGGCAACTGCAGAGACTGGGTGCATGAGCGTTGTGTAGGTGTGGTCTGTAACCACAGGCAAATTTTGAACTGGACCAGAACACCAAGTAGGAGAAGAGGACTGGGAGCCAGGAAACTGGGGATCCAAAGCAGCTGCTGGGCAGAGCCTGAGGTCTGGGGTCAGCTGCTAGTAAGGCCACAGGTCTGGACCAGCTGTGATAGAAAACCCATTGTGTATGTGTCTGGGCACAAGATGAATGGAAAACCAGAGGATCCAGAGGCAGCTACTGGGCAGACTGAGTGTCTAAGGCCAGTGGGTTTGCATATACATGTGTATATTTTCCACTGATAGGGCTTCACCCTGATTAGCCACACACGATAGGACCACTGACATTGGTCACGTTCATGTGAATACTTTATTTTCCATCTATTTGTCTGTATGGCTAGACATGTTTATGTGTATATGTGCATATACATACCTATATATTGTGTGTATATGTGTGTGCTGGACCCAGAGGACATGGAAACACAGAGTTGCAGCACCCTCACCCCTATCGGGCTACCAGACTTGGCAGCTCCTGACATTTTCCAACCCCACACAGAGACTGCAGTGTTCATGGCCACAAGGAATCAAGACTTAAACCAGGTCACCTTCAAGAGCAATGTTGGGTGAAACAGGTTATCTGCTAGACATTGCTGCCCTTGCGTAAGTGAATTTTAGGGACCAGTGAGTGAAAAGACAGTTCTACCTGTGCATCCTGCCTTGGAGCTGTTATTGTGCTTTGTAGAGTCAGTTGCACAGCATCAGAAGTTAATGGAAGACTCCCTCTGAGTTCAGTGGGCTTCAGATCAGCCCATGTTTGCAAAACATTCTTGTGGAAGGGTCCTAATAGGGACCTCTGGCCAGTGCAGCACTGTAATTATTAGAAGATAAAGATAGCTCCTGCCAGATCCTGTCATAGCACATAGGGTTGAAATATTCACAACGGAAAGTTAGTTCACATTGCAGCAAACTCTACTTGATGTAAGTAGACAGCACATTCATGCTGAAGCTTAAATTATTGTTTGCCAAGTACTTGGACTGAAGGAACTACCAAAGTGCCAAAAATGATGGTTTATGGCCTTCTTTTAACCTCCTTTGAGACTTTAGTCATAAAAGAAAATGGCACTCAGATGACAAAAAATATAAAGGGAGACTGAATGTTGAATGACTGAAATCAGCTGAAACATGGGAGAGAGCAAAAGATGGTGCTGATTTCTAGTGAGGTTGCAGAGTAGAAGCTGTTGAGTATGGTGCCACTTGAGTAACAGCCAAGGTCTGGTCAAAAGCCGTACAAAAGAGCAAAAGGAAAGATCTGAAGGCAGAATGCATCTCAAACAAACAGAAATCACAACATGACTGGATTTGCAAGGCATGGGAGGAATGAAATGTTGGAAGAGGCGATGCGAAATGTTCTTGACCTCTGCTCAGCTGACTCGGAGGGAACGTAAAATGCCCAGAGGAATCTTGATTGTGATCTTAGAACGCACGGAGATTTTTACTGCAGAAAACTAGAAATAGTTGGAAGACTTTGCAATTTAAATTCATCGTTGTAAAGCCTCAGTAGGATTGAAGGGCAGCACAGGCCAATATGGGGCCTGAAAGGAAGGTGAAGATTAGCATAGGAAGAATAATTTGGAGGTCTCTGAAAAGAAGCAGAAGCGAGTTCAAAGGATAATTCAATAAACAAATAAAGAGATACACCAGGGAAAGAGCAGAACTACATGAAAAAGGAAATAATACTGTGCTACACAGACCACTGAGGGAAACACATGGTTTAAGGATATTTTAAGATGAGTGAAGGCAGATGGATAGGTTCTCTCACTGTGGGGGGATCCTGAGTGAGTTTCAGGGGTCTCTTTACAAAGGTCTGAGTTTGGGAAGGAAAGACAGAAGAGTGATACTCTTTGAGAGTCAAGTACTGGGGATACTATAGCAGGCATATTTTTTCAGGATCATGGGGATGGAAAGCCTCATGTCTTCCCCTTGCTTTTATACAGGCTGTTAGATGTCAGCAGGTGCTTCTTGTTGATTCACCAGAACCTCTGAGGTACAGTTCCCTCATGTCTGGAGAAGGTCAGTGGGACGCTGTAGACCTTCAATGCTCCTCTTCACAAAGAGCATCCTGGACAAGAAGTAATCCTTTCATGAAGTCAATCCTTCTTGCTTATGCTTGTCCTAAAACACAGCTTTATCTCAAAGCTTCCTTGTCCATGAGGAAAGGTCTGACTAAGCCATAGTGAGACACTTCTCGGGTTTGTAATTCCAGCAAGGCTGGGTTCAGGCCTTTTTTTGGCTGTCTGAAGATCTGGGGTTTCAACAGAAATCATATGAATCTTTGTAGTGCTTTCTTTCAAGTCTATCATCTGTCGAGCTGATTGGAAAATGGTGCCAAGGAAAAAGAGGAGGGATGAAGAACCAGAGGAGAGGAGATGTGATTTCATTTTTTCTTTGGACATGAGGTATCTAGCCATGTTTGAAGTAACTGTTGTGGCATGTTACTCAGTAGGGGAGTAAAAGGCTTTATTTCTCTGGCACAGCTTTGCTCCTTTCTGTCTGAGAAACCAAAAGGGTGTTGATGAGCATGTCATACCCCAAGTGGATTTACTTATATGAGGTTTTTAGGTTCTCCTCTCTCCATCACTAAGATCGTGAGTGTTAGTTGTGCTAGATAACTGAGCAGACTTTTATCTTGAATCTCTCACTACAAAGCATTTTCTTTATTACTTGCCTTTTTCAGCCCTGCAGGGCATTTCATAAAGCCTCAGGAGTGGGGTTTATCCCAAGAAACATTAGCCACACAGCAGGCAAATGTTTTGTCCTGAACAAGTAATGATAAACATATACAGATGACAAAAATCACCCCATTTGGAGATGAACTCTTTGTCCAAAAAAGGGCCTGGACTACTCATGTAGAATAGAGGCTTGACTTCTAGAGATGGCTAAAGATAGCAAAGAAATTATTCTTGTAATGCTGAAAAAGCAGGAGAACAAGGAAATATCTTACAAAGAGAAACTTAAATATTTCATGTGCTCATCCATCCAGAAGCAAATACAAGTGTGACTTGGATGCCATGTAAGGAATCTTGCAGAGCAGAGTACAGGGTGCCAGGGGCTCTCATGCAGTGGACAAAGAGCAAGGCTAACAAGAGCAGGTGTCTCCTAGACAAGTCATGGCAAATTAAAATTTTAAAGTATGGACATGTGGAAGGAAGTGTTGTTAGTGCTGGTGGAGTACACCAAAGGACGTGGAAGGTAGCTCATGTTTTCAGACTGGGGAAAAGAAGGCCCCTGGGAGAGCTGTCAGGGCCTGCAGGGGGGGCAGGAAAGCTGGGGAGGGACTCTTGGTCAGGGCTGTGGGGCCAGGACAAGGGGCAGCGGCTGGAGCCTGGCAGGGGGGAGGCTTCGGGGAGGCCTTGGGAAGAAATTCTGCCCTTTGAGGGCGCTGAGGCCCTGGCCCAGGCTGCCCAGAGGAGCTGGGGGTGCCCCAGCCCTGGCAGTGCCCAAGGCCAGGCTGTGTGGGGCTGGGGGCAGCCTGGGCTCAGGGGAGATGTCCCTGACCATGGAAGAAGGTGGAATTATGTGGGCTTTAGGGTCTCTTGCAACCCAAACCCTTCTGTGATTCTATGATTCACGTGCCTTTGAAAACAGTCAAGTTTTTCTACTCAGGATGAGCTGTGTTCAAACACGAGTTACTGGACTTAATATACAGGTAACTGGGTAACATTAAATAACCTGCAATACACAGGTCAGATGAGCTAATAGTCCCTCCTGGAGTTACACTATGATCTAAAACTGTTTATTAATCTAAACCTGGTCTGTCTACAGGCTTTTTGGCGGGTTTCTAGTTTGGGATATTAGCCCAAAGCGTGTGGATTTGATTACGATTGTTGAAAGGCTCCAGAACCAGAAATAGAGGCTTTTTTTTTTTTTCTTTTTTTTTTTTTTTTTTTTTTCCTTACAAGTACACAGTGCACAACAGAAAAACCTTCTCCTTTTGCTCCAAAATGTACAATAACCCACACCCTCAAAATATTCTCTTTCCAGAACTACAAAGCACAGTATTCAGTCTGGGACGTGATTTTAGTAGTTTCCAGATTTTTTCTTTTCTTTTTGTGAATTCAGTGCTGTTATGTAGTGTTTCTGAAGTCCAAGACGAACAAATGGAGACATTTCTTGAAATATATTATGTTTGAAGAGATCTCAGACCTTCATTTCTGGACAGAAGAGCTTTAAAATGAGAAACAAAGACTAGTTTAAATGATTTTCTGTCAATGGAAGTATAGAGGTGCCATCAATATGGCTTGTTGTGGGAATCACTCATCACTCAAACAGAACCAAGCGTTCATAATGGCAGGGGTACAAAATCTCAGTCTGCAGTCAGCTGATGCTCTGTGGAAACCAGAAGGCAAAAGAAAAGCAATATGTGTCTTGTCTCAAAAACACCTCCCAAATCTTATGTTGATTTCATGACTTCCTAGGGTGGGCTCATGGTTTATTTTTGGATGGCTGTGCTGGATAGTGCTGGCAGGTGATGACACCAGCATCTTGAAATATAGGAGGAGTGAGAAGTGGAAGGAAAATGCATGTTGTCCTTGGATAAACAGTGTCTTTTGTCTCAAGTCTTAAAAAACTCTCAGATGTTGCCCTGGACATATGGGAAACCTATGTCAGTTATTTGTGGATGTTCAGAAAATGCATTAGATGTAAAGACGGAGCCTGGACTTGGAGTGGAGAAGAGAAAGACATCTTTGCAAAACATTAGTAGTGCGAAGATCCCTAGTGTGTTGGAGCTCAGAGGACTGAAGTCCCGTGGGTTGTCCAGTCTGGAGAATGGGAGGCTCAGAAGCGACCTCATTGCTTTTGAAAATGCCTTTGGATTAATATGCTTTAATGTTTAGCATGTCCTGAAAGTGGTCAAGCAGTTGGACTTGATGATCTTTTAGGTCCATTCTAGCTGAACCATTCTATTCTTTCGCTCCAGAGCCACAGACAAGATAACAGTGCTTGACTGAACAGGAAGTTTTGCTTTACAAAAACAGAGGCAAAGGGCTTCAAACTGAGTTTTGGCTGAGTTCGTTGGGGGATTAAGGGGGGTCAGTCAAAAACAGCTTGTTGAACACCTCCTGAATACAAGGTCCCCCAAAAGTCTTCTGATCTATAAAGCCAGAGTAATTTTGAGGTTTTGTAAACCATAGACTTGCAGGGCGAAACACACTCCCCACCTCTACTTGTTGACATGATATTGTTTTAATGCCTTGATGAATGCTTGGAGCATGCCAGCCTGTGGATGACCTGAGGAACACCCCCAGTATCCAGTCAGCAGACTCCATCCTTTAGAGTAATGGAAACCTTTCTCATTGCAGCAGGCTAGTAACAAGAAAACAAAGCAACAAAAGAGAATAGCTCCATCCATCATTTGGCAAGAGTCGGTAGTTCCAGCTGCTTCCAAAGCTGCTTTGGAAGAGTCTTTTCCACCCAGAACACCACCAAAAATTTTCCATTCAGGGGCTCTCCTGTCTATATCATCTCAGATCATTTCGAACCTCACTTGAAAGTACTTTGCAGATATTTTTTATTTAAAGCTACATAAAATACCCAGGACACTTGAGGCACCCACCATTGGTCATTAAAAGTGCTGAGTGCCCCTAACCCCAAGAGAAGGCAGGAGAAACAGGGAATATTTTTTTGTACTTTGCACAAGCCTCTTTTCAAAGTTACTTGTCCATGTTGGGGCTATAAATACAGCCCTTGTCTCCTTCTACCTCCTTGAAAATGGCTGTAGGCACTGAAAAGTTTTGGCAGAGGCCTGGGGTCAGTTAGTTTCGTCAGCAGATAGCTGGCTCCTGACCAGAAAACACAGAGTAGATGAAAATGGTAATTTCTGGATAGCCAAGGCAATTTTCAGATGGGGAGATAAAAAAAAAAAAAAAAGAGTGAATAACAAAATGAGGTATTGTGCCAGCTGAGATGGAGAATAAAGTTGGATAAGTCACTCTTAAACTTAAAACTGACCTTCCCTTGGTAGTGATTCCTTATGATCTTTTAAAGTCATCTCCATCACGCCGGAAGCTTTTTAAGGGGTTTCTCAGCACACAGCACTTTCTCTTTCTCTTTCATCCTAAAAAGCCAGCCATTATTCCAAATGGATCCTCTTAACTAATTAACACTCAGCCCTATGAGGTGAAAGTCGATCAGAGGCTGGGGATCAGGCCCACCACTTTGCGGTGGTCCCAGTGGTTTCAGTGTTGTGTGGTTTGCTTTCCCTGCCCAAGATCTTGCATTTTGACATATTGATTCAATACAGTACATTTTATGACACCTTTGCTGGAGGGCCAAAGGCTACATTCCTTCTATCCATCCTGCATGCAATTTTCATTCTCTTGTCTTCAATGCTTTATAGAAGTTTTTCTTTCTCTCTCTCTTTTTCTTTCTTTTTTTTTTTTTTTTTCTTTTTTTTTCTCTCCTCCAGGATATTGTGGGTTATTACCTCAATCCTTTTTCAGCTGAGGAAGGTTTGAGGTAATGACCTGAAACTTCCTGGAAAAGATCCCAAAAAGCCCCAAATGGAAACCACATGCAACATATTAGGGACCCTCATTGCATAAAGAAACATTAGTTCAAGTAACGAGAATGTACATTGATCAGCTACTTATGTACCACCTGGTAAAAGGCATGTCTGATCAGCAGTGCACAAGAACTGGGTGGGGGAATTAGCTGATCTGCTAAGTTATAGCGAGGAAGGTGTGAAATATATATTCTCTTTTAGGAAATTGTTTTCTTAATCACCATCCTCACAGCTGGGCCTGGGATCTGTCTCTTTGTGGTAGCAAAAACCTGGAAGAAATCCACGGAACCTGCATGATGCCAAATGTGTCCGTTTATGAACCCATGGAGCCCCACCGATGCTTTCTTGATGCTGTAGCATCAATTGGAGCTTTTTATTGTTACCGCAGGGAGAAAAGAGTTTTCTTTTTCTCTGTGTCCAGTTGAAATAATTTCCTTTTTCATCAGTGACAAGAAAATGTGTCATCTCCTCCTGCCCCCCAGCAATCCTATATTTCTACAGGGAGACGCAGGAGGGGATAATGATAAAATAGCCATTTTGGCCCACCTCCAGGAAGGTATTTCAGCTCTCGATTTCCACTGAAGTCAGATACACTCATGGAAGTGAGGGCAAGTTAATATTGAGTGGCTCTGGGCCTTCAGTGTTGCAAAGCCATCTCGTCATCTGATGGAAATCTCGCTGTGCTCTATCGTGGGATCTTGACTTGTTCTTTTTTGGAGCATTGTTTTATTTAACCCAGATGATGCAGTTCAGCCCAGAGCCCAGTGGTATCCATTCTTCTTCCAAAACAATGACAGCAGCCTGCCACCAAGAGATGCAAAGTGTTAAGAGACCTGGAGAATTAAGAGGAACTTGGATGCACCACACTAGGGTAGGAACACAAAGTATGACAACTGATCTACTGTTCACCAAATGACTGCGATCCGGAGCCCTCCAACACCCCAAACCAAGGCCAAAAGGGGCCAAGTTCACCTAGGAAATCCCTAAGAGGATGCTTATGGTGGGGGAAGGACCCTCATTTTTACTTTCCCTTCCAACAACACCACGTGTCACATTAGATAGCATAAATTAATGAGGGCAGAAGAATGACTTTCGAAACATGAAGTCCGGACAGTTGCCAACTCTCATGACTTTATTATGTGGGTCAAAATGTTTATTGTTTTTCTTAAAGCCCCAGTTCCAGATGAATATAATCTGGGCTTTCATTTCTCCCTCCTTTGGGAAAAAATATTAAGAAAAAAAAGTTTATTTTAGTCCTCGTGAACATTGAAAAAGCTAGAATATATGTCCTAAGTGTGCCTAAATGTGCCAAAAGCTAGGATTCAATGGAAAAGAATCCACAGTACATTAATTCTCATTATTTCTAAGCCAATCTCAGAATTTATGAGCCTGCTGATTCATGATTCATCATTTCTGTATGATTGGCAGGGGTGCAGTGGAATATAAGAAACAGCTCAGACAACTAAAAGGAAAAGACTAGGTGTTTGTCCTGGATATCTGTGGTGGCATGGGGTGGGCAATTCTTGACAATAAGTCTTCTGCACCTTAATATAATATTCCAAATGTCCTTCCCTGTCACTCTTTCATGTTAAAGGTATTAATGCCAGGCTTGATTAGGAAGAGTTCGATAAAAATCTCAGGAAATTTTGGAATCAAGATATTATTCCACTTTCATTTCACTCTGTGATTCTCATCTCTTTTTATATGCCCTGCCCAGCAGAAGTATTGCAACAGCTCTTTGCCCCAGGCATGGCCTTTTTGCACATTAAGAAACACAAAAGAAACGGAGAATAAAAGGCGACCTCATTTTTGTTTGCACAGCTTTCTTAAGAGAAAGGGGTTGCCATCTGGGTGGAAATCTGACAAAACATCACAGGAGGGGTTGGGCCCATCAGCCAAGCTGAACAGCTGTGGGGAGACTACATGAAAACTGAACCACTCCGCTGGAGTAATTTATTGCGGCTGGCTTGCAGAGATAATAACAAAAAGAAGCTCATCTCTTTTATCTGCTGTTGCAGCACACGGTCTCATGCCAGACATTTGCAAAGCACCATTTTCAGGCTGTGGCGAGAGCTTCACCTGGGACATTGCGCAGGAGTCAGCTAGGAGGAGGTAAATGTTACCTCTGTGGCTCCGTGGTGTGATGTCTCAGGGCTTCAGTCCATCCCTTCACCACATCCTGATTGTGAAGTCCTATTAACCATGCTGTGCTAGGTCTAGATTGCTAAATGGGGGCATTTTTGGCTGGTCCTTGCCTTGTTGTGGTCATGTTGGATGAAATTCACCCAGCCAAAAGCACTGTCCTGATGTTGCTGCAGCTGGGACAGGGGACATCTCACCTCCTCTCTTACAACAGTGATGTGTCCCATAGGGCTTGTTTTCATCACTTGGGTCCTCCAGGAACCTGAGTGCCTAAAAATGACCAAACTGTTTGTTTTCCAGATCTCCTCTGGCTCAAAATGCTCTGCCAGCCCGTGACCTCCTTGCCTTTGGTTCTCAAGCATACAGCAGTGCCTGCCTTCTCTCTTGGATGCGATGATTGCAGTGACTTTACTACTGGTGGTAATTTACTTTTGCAGGACTGGCAATTAGCACTAAAAACACTTCAATCAAGTTAACCAAAGAAACAAAGAGCAGGAAAAACAGAGAGAGAGAAGGTCTGCTGGGAAACCATTTCCAATTCAACTGGGTAATTCTCAGGTATGTTCAATAATATTTCACCTAACTTTGAAAATGAAACAAAATCTGATTAATACTATTCATACAGTCCAAGAAATACTGGTAGAAAGGATCCTCTAGAGGTCTCCCATCCAGATGACCACCAAAACACCATAATCAGGTGCCTGTGGTATTCTTTGCCAGTACAGAAACTGGCTCAGCTTTGCCTACATTTATTGCTCCCAGGTACTTGGCAGCTGCTCTTAGATCCGCCCTTAAACAAGCCCAGCTCCATCAAGCTCTCCTTGTAGGTCTTGAACCCCAGGTCTCTGAACACCTTGGTAGCTTCACAAAGTTTTGTGGGACTAGTTTTAAATGTAGGAAAGTGTTTTGGGGTGTTTATAAGCAAGGCAATGCAAGGAGATCAGAAAACCCTCCCTCGAAGGAGTGCTAGCCCAGCTTTAGGGCCTTGAGGAGTTTGCACATCTCAGAAAAGATGCTAAGTGCAAGAATGGATTTACTGGCTAGGCTGGGAAAATCCATCATCCCTTCCCTTTTAGCACCGTACCATCTATCACTCACTCAGTGCTACAAGATGAGGAGCCAGACCATTGCCTTTCTTCTCATTACAGCTCCCTGTAGCCCTGGAGCACTTGAGGCTGAATTTAGAGGTCTCCGAGACTGTTCATCTGCAACGGAGCATAACACACGGTGTGTAGCTGGTTCTGCCTTTCCATTACAAACCTCTTTTAAGTTGCTTGTGACCCAGTCACACTTCAGCAATTCAACGAGACATTTCCTATGCCTTGGGCTGGTTTCTTGGTGTGAAGCCTTCACAAAACCCGTCCCTCAGCCTGTGAACATTAAGTGGCCTTGCCAACATCTCTTTATTTATTTTTTTTTCTACCTTTTTTAATACTTAGGGTCAGATTCTCAGCTGGTGCCTACAGTTCTCAACACTGTGTACCAAGCCAGCTGCTGCTGCTATCTAGGCAAATTGCAGTCTGTGCAGAAAGCATTATGTTTTCTTGGTACTGTTAATTCTCATTTAGGCGTGAGACTTTTTTTCTTTTTCTTTTGTGAGTCAGGACTTGCATCACACGGTATGGACTGAAGGTGATGCAAAGCCTGAGAGCTGGAGATTGTGATGTGCCTGACCCAGGTTTGGCACAAACGGTGCCAAAACAATGCTGATGCTTGGATGCCTCTGCATGATGCTCCAGCTCTCAGGGCTGGTGGGGTGTCTCATGTGAATGACTTTTGCTTGAGTGCACCTTTATTTTTTTGTGCTTTACTCTCAGCTTTCATTTAAAACGTCTTTTGCCTTTTCTCCCAGAAGCTGATGTGTAACAGCTTTACCAAAAACTGGTTTCTCAGCCCAGGTTCTGTGGAATCCCAGACACCAGAGAAAACTCCACCTAAGTCCTTGCAGGGGAAGACCTGGCTCATCAGCCAAATCCAGACCTTACCTTGCATGTGGTTCCCCTGGTGCCAGGATTTGGACTTGCACATGGGTGACAAAAGTGTCTCAGTGACGGTGTGTTGGGTAACTTTTGAGTTTGTCTTTCCCAAGCAGTCCTTTCATTTCTTTTGTTCACCCAGTCAACCCATACCAGTTATTTCTGCTATGCTTTGTTCAGCCTAAAAAATATCCATTTTCATTGCAAATAGCTGTGTGTCATCTGTTAAAAATAATCTTGTCTAGGCCTGTGCAGGGCTCAAGAAATGTGCTAATATTAAGCAGATTTTCCTATTAAAATTCCCGTGTCCCAGGCAAGGTCAGACAGTTCAGTTCACACACTCCAGGAAAGACAAATAAAGGCATTAATGACCGGACCTGGTAAAGAATTAGCTTCAGCCAATAAGTTTCTAAGGCAGTCATGGGGTCAGGGTTGTTACATGTTAATTACCAACATGGGGTAGTCCTCCTTGCTGAGTGGTTACTCTGTTAGTGTGGTGCACATCAGAAGTTTGCAAACCTGAAGAAAAATCAGTTTTGGGCTGCCTGTGGTGGCTTCTTTAATGACACGAAGGGCAGCAGAGGCTCTGGAGGGGTCTTTCTAAGCAGATGGACCTGGGGACTGATCCTGCTGCCACACCTGGGTCTCTGTGAATCACCTTGCAGGGATTGTATGGGGCACATAGGATCAGCCCATCCACTGTTCCCTCTGGGCTTCAGGAAAAGAGAGGGGTGGTTTTCTCCAGTACAGTGTCTGGATGCTGCACTGAGTGTTTATCAGTTCTTCAAGACTAGTGGGTGAAAAATATGCTGCATAAGAAGTCACTGTATTTACTGTCACTTCTGAAGCAATATGTTAAATATTCGGGTTATTGGAGCAGCTGATGGAAACGTGCTGGTGGTGGTGGTGGCTGGGTTCATTACCTCCATTCACAACACAGCCCCTGTGGCTCCTGGTGAGTTGGACTGAGAAAATTTGCCTGTTTCTAGGGTCACATTTGGAGCAAGTCACCAGCAAAGCAGACACTGAGGAACTCAAATTCTGCCATTTGGCAGAATTTAAATTTGCCAACCACTGCTGAGGGCAATTCCAGTTGTGAGCCCACCTCTAAGTGCCTTAGAGAAAGTGACCTGACCCTTTGTCTCTGAGGTTGGCAATAATTAGAGTGATGTTTCTTTCCATCACATTGGGAAGAAACACTCCTCACGTTCATGCTGGGAAGGTGGCTGGTTACTGGCCTCTAGCCAGTCTTGGAAGGGACCTCAAAAGATCACCAGGTCTGACCTTTTCTAGGAAAAGGGAGCCCAGATGCTAGCTTATCTAGCACCCTGTCCAGTCACATCTTGAAAACCTCTGGTGAGGGAGATTCTACCATGTCCCTGGGGAGTTTGTTCTTGTGGACAGTGAGCCTCCAAATTCTTTGAAGCCATCCTTTAAGCACTGGAAATATGGTGATGAGGACCCTCCTCAGCCTTCTTTTCTCCAGGGTGAAAAGACTTACATCCTTCGGTCTTCCTCTTTGGTCTTCCCATACTCTTCAAGTGATGCTGAGATTGATGGAGAGGGTTTGGGTGCTTTGTATGCAGCTGATGTGTGCAGAGGAGCACTCAGGGGGCGACCAAGCACTGTGAACACCTCCACGTCTTGGAGATAAGTGGATGGGGCCATGGGAGACCACCAGCCAAAAGTAATTAACAGCCCTGAATCTCCAGTGTATGGGTGGTAAAATGACAGAGTCCTGTTTTAGCTGCTTCTGACAACTTTCCTTGTGGCTCCATTTCTACATAACATCTTTCCTAGCCCCTTATTCAAACATCCTTGCTTTAATGGGTTTCTCAAAAGCAGGCTCTGTTCTCTGCCTGCCACACGAGACACTGAACAGAGCCACGGAACAGCTAATTGCTAAAGGCGGGGGAGCACAACTCTTTCAACACCCCCAAAAGGGCTTGTTTGTAAGTATGAAGAATGAGGGAGGAGTAGGAAAGGCTACATTACCCTCGTGTCACAAATCCTGGTGGATTTTGCCTTCTCATCTTTAATCTACGCAGTGTGTGATGACTTTGGTTGTCCCTCAGTCTCTTGTCCTCTGTGCATCAGATCTCAAAAGCCAATGCAGTGGGTACCTTAGTGGGAGTTCATTTGGGTAAATGACAATCTGGCTCATGGTGTTGGCAGCCCTGAGTTGGCAGCCCAATTGCAGTTTGTTGCCCTGGAGTTCATTATACTCCAAGGAAGATGATGAATAATTCTCTGGAGAAAGCAAAGTGTTGAAAAGTGCAGTCAAATTTTCTTCCTCACCCACAAATTTTCTCTGGAAAAACAAAGCAAAGCAAAACAAACACACAGAAAGCAAATATCTTGTGATTTCTACCAAAAGATCACAATCACAGATACCACAAGAAAGGCATTGTGTCATTTCTAAATCATAACTACATATTGGCTTGATATTTTCCCCTAGCTACATCTACATATTTGAAGTTCAGATGCCTACCCGAGATTGCAGCAGTCATTCAATCTGTTGTACCGTTAGTGCAGACAGAAGTACTTCAAGCAGCAATTCCTGCACCAAGCCTACAACTCGTTTGCTATCTAGGATCTTATTTTTAGAAAGGCATTCAATCTTGATTTAGGGACTTGATGTGATGAAGGACTCGGCACGTCTTTAGATAAACCACCCGAAGGGTTCTTTGTGCTTCTTATGAAAAAAGAAATGTGCCTTATCACATCACCCTTCTGGATTTATCTGCTCTCTGCTTCCAGCTGGTGCATCTGGTGACATTGCTGATGGCTGTGCAACCTCCCCTGACATCTATGGAGGACATGAAACGTGCTGCTCGCTGGTTCTGGTAATTCACATTAAAGCACACAAAGGAATAAGGGATTTGGGTCCTTATTTGCATGGAGCCTTATCAAGCCTGAATGAAAACAAGAATTAGACCCAAAATGTGCAAGCTTTTGGCTCCTGGTCAAGAGTGAAGTGCTTCAGGGGGCCAGGTTGGGTGAGGGCATGTTTGGAAATGCTTTATCTCCAGGAGGGTAAGAGGGAGAGCTGTGATCAGGGCAGGCTGCAGACTGGCAGCAGGGGATGCCGACACACCGATCCTTCAGTTTTTCCCAAACGTGAGCTCTGCAATGCTGTTGTTTTACAGAGATTGTGTTACTTGACATTGTTGCAGGCTCCTGAAATCCAGGCAGCTCTTGGTGCCTGGCCAGCTCCCTCAGGTTGTCTCTTCCCCAACACACAGAGCTGGAGGGGACACAACAAGGGGAGACACTGAGGGATTTGCACCCCTTGCCTCTCACGTGCTGAGAGACGTGGCAGGAAAGTCCTGCCCATGAAGCAAGGTCCCATGCACAACCGATGGGCACAGCAAGGAGTTTTCCCAGCTTTCCATCACCAGGAGGTTGGGCACGGAGAGGGAAGGGGTTGTATCATTGTCCCTCATCCACCTGGGCTTCACCTCTGGCCACTGGGCTGAAAAATAAATGCCTTGTGAATGTCTCTGGAGGTGATGCTCTCAGAGCTTGTGATACCCTGAGCTGCGCTTGTGTGCATGGATCATGCCCACGTCGTTAGGTCTCCTGGAATTTGTTTTTGCTGATAAGCATTTGGGACACATGCAAGCTTTTTAAAACACTCTAATTAATAGAAAGAAAAAATAAACACTACAACTGAAACATTAAGATATTGAAATGAAGTTAGCGGGGGGAGCTGAGCTGAGAGAGCAGGCTGCCAGATTTAAATCCTCGGAGACTGCAGACACGGCACTGAATCTATCAGCAGCTCAAAGAGAAATGAGACAAGCTCCATGTGCCGAGTTTGATGGGTTTGAGTTGTTTTTCAGAGGCAGGCAAGTGTGCCCATGTGCATCTACCTCCAAGTACAGGCAGTGAGAAAGAGCAAACAACAGCAAAAAGACACGGGCAGCAGGTTAATGCATCTGCTGAGGGTTTGTTGCTGCAAAAGGTCATTGGAGAGGCCCCAAAATGAGCAGTGCGAGGTTGCTGTGCATTAATGCCCTCTCTTATCCTCTTTGGCCTCTCCTTCTCCTCCCTGGGGGCTGAGGCTCCAGTCTGTGGTCTCTGCCTTGAAACCCAAACCTGCCCCGGAGCAGCCCCACTACTTGCAGGCACTTTCTGCTCGAGGTGGCTTTGGCCAGGCGTTTAACACAAACCAGAGCAGCGCTCCTGATACCAAACAAGCTGCTGAATTCCCGACCTCTCACCCTAAATCTGCGCTGGGCACGTTCATCCTCGCCCTGGGACCATTCATTACCATCTAAATTCCTCAATCAGCGCAGCTCCACGTGCACAACCTCGGGGAACCCGCTGATGTTGCTTTTGCTAATTAAGTTTAGATGCCAGAGCAGGTAGTTCAGGGTAAGGGGAATTTGGGATTTAGGGGCGCTTCACGTGGTAGATGGGGTTCTGCTTCAGCCCCCTGGGTCATGATGGGTAGCTCAGGTGCTCGGCTGTGGGGTGACTCCAAAACAGGCATCAGTGCCTCTTTGCTTAATGGAGACAGCTTCCACCAAGGTCTGTCCATGCAACGCATCCTGCTGTTCCTTCCTTCTCTCATGGGAGCAGGAATCTGCAAAATCATAGGATGAAGAAGGCCCCATGGAAGAAAAGCTCCTTCACAGCATGGCCACAAGCAGGGCAAACATCCAGCGGCGGAAATGCAAACGCCTCCTATAAAAATAAGAAACAAGAGAGCAAGTGAGAGAAATCATTTCTGCTTTGGAGAAGTTTCCTCTCTGCTCAGAGGCACGGGCAGTAAATGGTTTCTGACACTTTCTGCAAAACGAGCCATTACGTCTTTTCTGTCAGGTCTCACCTGTTGTTATTTCTAACGTTTCCTCTTCCCCAGCCCGAGCAGGGCTTTGCAGCGAGGTAATATAGTTGCTTTTGTTCAGGAACCAGACGAGTTACCGCATCTTGTAACCAGGGCTTTGTCGTAAATGAGCAAACATCTGTTAAATTGAACTGTGCTCTGTGAGAGGGTGCTCAAAAAAAAAATAAAATATAAAAATAAAAATTAAAAAGGCACAAAAGAAAATCAAGTGGGATTCTTGCAGAGTGTGGCCAGCAGGATACACTCAGGTGAAGGTAGGGAACTGTCTGGGTGATTTATAATCTGCAATGCATTTTGGTTAAGTGTCTGAAACAGAAGGGAAAAAAAAAAAAACAGGCTGAACTGATCTGTTTTTCGCCTGGGTCAAGCTTTGTTTGGGGAGAAACATCCTCATTGCAGCTCAGCTCTTTACAAGGCAGACAATGAGAGCTGTTGGGAAGAGCTGATTTTTCAGGACAGCTCAATGAGTGCTAATTGCTCTGAGAGGCAATATTCTTCTGATGGTTTGGGGGTTTTCAGCCGCACAGTCCCCAAAGCTCTTGGTCAGGTTCTCAGTTGGTGAAACTCAATTGAGCCCTCAGGACTACAGCACAAGTTTCCACAGTTTGCACCAGCTGAAAAACGCTCACCCTGAGTGCCTAAAAAAGAGCAGTTCTGAATCAGAAATATATATATGCATACACATATACGTATATAAATTTAACTCTGTGGAGTCTATTCCCTTGAAAGTCAATAGGAAAGCTCCTGATTTCACGGGCAGTCTGGCAGTGCGAGCTTGCTACCTTCCACTTCAGTGCTATTCCTAGAAAGCTGCTTCATGTTTTCCACAGGTGAACCTCTGCCAGCTCTTCCCTGGGTTCCTGGTGAAGCATCAACCTTTGGCATCACAATTCAGCCAACAGCTTGCGCTACAGAAAACTTTGCAAAATCTTTGCCCTACAAAAAAAGAACCTCTCCCATCTCATCTTGCCAAAATCTGAGGTCTCCTAACGCTGCTTCTAGGTGCAAGAAATGTAAGAGAGAGTGTTTTAATCTCACCTACAGGAAAGGGGGAGGTGGGGAGGGAGGCCAGCTTTGACCCCGTTTCTTGTCCAAGTCTATTTTCATTCCACGGACGGAAAGTCCCGATGGGCAGGGGGACTCAACCGGCCCCCAGGCTCTGGCTGAGGGTGATTACAGAGAGACCTTCACCTTAATGAACACTGACGTAAACCATTTGCTGAAGGTTATGCCGCGACGGAGGCTGTGCCTTCTCCCCAAAGGGCCACGATGAGATATCTGACATGCAGCCTTGTTCCTCGTGTTCGGTCAGGAACAGATCTGAGGGCAGCTAATAAACTTATCTGCATCAGATTAAATTGCTGATTCTGCCCTCCCTCTCCCTGCCCGCCCTCCCTCCCTCCCCAGATCAGTTACACACATCAAGCCAAATAAAGATAAATGCATGACAGAGTTCATTCAAGTGATTGAAAATCAAGATGGAGCAGCATATTTTTCATCAATGCTATCCCAGGAAATAAAGATAAATTCCCCCACTTCATATTTTAACATAGCTTATCATAATCACCGGTAATAGCAACCAAATGTTTTTCATTTGTTACATTTTAAAGGGGGCTGGGGGAACAGTTTCCTGGTTGTAGGCTCATCGAGCCTAATTTTAAGCTAGTGTCAGGGGTCACTTCCACTTTATGTTGCATTTCTGATGAGCGGTTTCTGCTGGAATACCTGGCTTGGCTGAATGACTGCAGGAAAGAGCAGGAAGGCAAAGTGGTGGTGCTGGGGAATGGGACTTGTCCACGGGGCTTCTAAGAGAAAAACAAGATAATGCTCCAAAAGAAGGAGCAGTTTTTATGCCTGTAGAGCCATTTGTACTCTGGTAGGTCTAAGGAAGCTGGGTGGAAAGAGGACAGGTATGTGTGCTCTTTTGGGAGATGTGATATCATGTCTTTCCAAACAGCTTTGAACTCCAGGAAGATTTCATTCCCTTTTCTTTGAAATGCCAACATGTAGTGGGACAGCATCCTCCAGGTCTTTCTTTCCATCACTAAGACACAGGTTTAGGCCAAATCTGAACAATTCCCAAGGATTTATTGGTGCTTCTACTCTGCATGCAATTCCCTTCTTCCCTAGGTCCCTGAGTCTCTGGATGGGCTGCTGATCAGTGCAATAAAAAGTGGAAGGAGAAAATCTTCATTACCCCAAGTAATCTGCACCTACTGGATACTGATTTATGGTCCAGCAAGCTCCGACTCCTTGTTAAGCAAGCACCAATACTGTCACACTGATGGAAACCTTATTTTCTCACCCAAAGGTGAAAATACCCCTAGAGGAGATAATGTACTGGTTGCAAACTCTTCAGTTAGGTGGGGAGAAGAAGGACACAGAGGGGGTGGTGAGGCCATGAAGAAGCCCACCTGCAGGTCCAGCAAGCAGATGAGCAGAGTGCATCAGAAGTGGAGAAGACCAGGAATGAGCATCCCTGAAAACTGGGATGTGTGTTGGGACATGGACTTAAAAAGCATGTAAGTTCAGGAAAGTAAAGAGGTCTGGGTTTGTTTTCCGCTTGTTTGTTTGTTTTCCAGGAATCCCTGTTTCTTCAGAGATAGTCTCAGGGATAAAGTCAACAGCAAAAGTCCAATAAACTCCAATACAGACCAAGAGAAAAACTTTTGGACTTCTCACCCTACAAGCTGGCAAATGGTTCCCTCATTAGTTCTTTTGTTTCCCCTTCCTTCTGCAAACATAGCCCTGATTTTTCATCAATAAAAGCATCTGAGGAGAGGAGGTTAAAGTTGGGGAGTGGGCTCACCTGCCAAGCTCCAACCCATAAATTTTGGTAGTTTCTAATATAATCATAATAGCAATAAAAAGGGGCTTTGGAGCAGAATGTCTCTCGATTGCAACAACATCTGGCGTGTGTGTGTCCTGGTGGTGGATTGGCAACAATATTCCATATGGGACAAGAAAGGTCATGGCTAGCCATGGGAGGGGAGCTCTTTCCTAAGGTCTGAGCAGAGAAAGTTGAAAGGTAACATCATCTGGTGATAAGCTACCAGTGCCTTACCGTCTGGCAAAACACACAACAATACAAAGGGAGGGAGAGGGGAGAATAATTAAATCTCAGGAATGTAGCTGGAGGGCAACGGGGGAACCCAAGTGGCTTAAGGAATATTTAAGCTTGAAACTTTGCTTTGTGGAACTCCATGTTTTGGAGGTGTTGGGAAGCAGGATAACGAGAGGGGAAGTAACACGTTTCATGGTCTCCAAGGAATGCAAGTTAGAGATGTGAGATGGGATCCTGGTCACCTGCGGGCACAGAGCTTCTGTCCGGTCCACGCAGCATCTCCACAGAGATGAGAACAAGGGGAGAGAGATGGGAACGTACAGGGTCACATTTTGTAGGATCCCCGAGTGGCTGGTGGTGTCGGGCAGCTGCGGGTCCCTGTGGTGCCAGCCCTGCCCCAGCAGGGCCACCCCGAGCAGGGGGCCCAGCCCCACATCCAGGCAGCTGC
Organism: Aythya marila; assembly: GCF_965140915.1. NCBI lineage: Eukaryota > Metazoa > Chordata > Aves > Anseriformes > Anatidae > Aythya > Aythya marila. The sequence continues at coordinate 2,578,595 of NC_139042.1, forward strand.
TGGAGATCCCCAAGGAGGAGCCCCCAGCCCCTCTCTGGGCAGCCTGTGCCAGGGCTCCAGCACGTGTTAGTAAAGGCGGATAGGTCAGCATGGAGTTTTTGGCTCCTATAGCTTGTTTATTTTTCTGCAGTAACATTTCCCATAATACAAAATGTGTAAAAATGGCTTGAAGCCACAGATACCTCTTGAGCTGCATTTCTTGTTAGCCGGTTTTACTGAATTTTGCATCTACACAGCACCCACACTGTCACATGGTGCGATGAAATACCACATTTTTCACCTTTCTTTCTATGGTACAGCTCAGGACGTGCCCCTTTTCTGTGGACCAGGAGGTAAGTGGGTCCTGAAAAGCATTGCTGGCTGAAAAGGAAAGTGTCAGGGAGAGCAACCTGCTGTTGCTATTATTCACACAGCTCGGTAACGCTGGAAGAAAGCGTGGCGTGAAGCGAGGAACACGCAATGATTTCTAAAATCAGCCAGGCCAAACACTGGGGGAAGGATCTCATTCTCTCTCCAGCCCTGATGGAGCACATGCGCTGAATTCACAGCGCCAAGCCTGAACTGCCTTTGGGACAAGGGAGGAGAGCCGCACGTACGCTGCTCCTTGCATCAGAGGGACTTTGCTTCAGCATGCACAGAGGCACAGGTTGGCCTGGCTGCAAAGGAGACGTGAATCTGCAGATTTATAGGTGGGGAGATTTTGCTTGGAAGAGAAGAGATGGAAGGAATGTCGGGGAGGCGAGGAGCAGGGCACCAGCCGGGTGGGACGCCTCGCCAGGAAGGGCGGATGGGTCGCAGCCCCATGAGGATGTCTGTGCCTTGGCAGGGGCTGAGCGAGCTGCAATCCTGGCTCGTGCACCCAAGGCCTGTAGGGAGAATGAGTGCTTTACCAGAAACGGGCTGGCTCCTGCTCTTGGTGTTAATCTGAAGGAATGAATGCGTTGCAAGTGCCGGGCGATGTTGCCCAGACTCATGCACCCGTTCCCAGCAAGTGGGAAAACTACTGACTGTAGTAGGAGAAGGTATCCAGCACATTTTGGCCTTCTGGACCACAGTCTTTTGTTTTGGGGGCAGTATGGAAGATTCTTCCTATCTGCTTCCAAAGGTCCTGGTTTAAATCCCTGGTTGTTTAATTGGGATCTTAGGCAGAGAGCTGCAAAGACTCTACCATTTTCCAGGCTTCTGAGAAATCCTGTGGGGATGTGCCAAAAATGGCTGTGTCCATCTACAGAAAGAGGCAGGAGAGAAGCTCACATCACTGCAACCCTGATAACAAGCCATAATACCATAAAAGTCAGGATTTTAATGTGGTCAAATGAAGAAACCTCACCAAGGTACCTACACTAAGCCTTCTGGGGTCAGACATGCTATCACCACCAGCCCTCAGTGGGGTCACACATGGGACATCTCCATCCCTCTCTCAGCTATGATGTTAGCTGATTAAAGCCTTTGAGGCAGAGACACAATTTGGTCCTCATACCAGAGGAGGCCCCGTACTGGTGAGCAGAGAGACACACCAGTGAGGACAATTACCTTTGAATCCTAGGTTGTAATTTTTGGATACTGAGCTCAGAGCAGATGAATTGTCATTCTGCAGCAAGACCTTGAGCCAGGGCCATGGAGGTCAGAGAAAATAAGCAAATGATTCATTCTTTCAGTCACTCGGTCCTCAGGAGCAATAGCTATCTCAATCTTCAGCTTGGAGGCTGATGATGAATGGTTTTATTACCAATGATAATTTAAACCATGTGTGATGTTTACCATATTACCTGTTTGCCTCCTTGCCCTCAGCTAGGGGAGTTCTGCCTTAAGGATACTTTTATCATTCACCTCTTGTGCTGGGATGGGTGAAGCAGTGCAGCATGACAGAGGACTTCCCTCATCCCCTTTCCAGAAAGACCTCATAGTTCTGGGGTCTATTTCTCTCCTTTAAATTTTTTATTTATTTATTTTTATTCTCTTGCTTCGTAAGAAACTGCCAGACATCTTAAACACATTTAAAAATGCATGTCCTCCACTGTAATCCATTATCTGAGGTTCCCATGTGGGCTCCATCATCAGAGACTGCCAGATTGATAGCGTGGTTTGCATGGGGCCCCCAGCATGGGACGGGTTGGAAGCAGGATTAATGCACATGGAACATCCTCTTTGTTTCTACCTTTATTGGAAAGGGGGAACAGGCTGTGTCAGGTGAAGGGCATGAGCAAGATACAAAGCAATGATCTACTGACATGAGATAACAGATGGCAAGATGGAGACTGGGGAGGTGGAAAATAATCTTGAGGAGGAGAGTAGAGGTTCCTCTGACCGAGCTGAAATGGCACTATCCTTACTGATGGCTTTCAGCTGTTTGGGTGCATCTGGAGATTTCTGTTTTATTAAAAAGGGATCACATTTGAGATAGGCACAGGCTGAAATCTGAACTCTCACACACCTTGGAGGGGTTTGGATTTAGACCTGGATCCAAACCACATCTTGCATATCCAGAGGCTGACAGCAGAGAAAGGCGACGTGTCAAGAGGTAAATGACGAGGACTCAGAAAGTCAGGTTGTACTACTCCTGTTACTGTCAGCCAGCTTAATCACAGGGGTGTTGTTCCCTTGCCAGGCTGATCAGCAGCATGTGTTTCTGGAGGAAATACAATTTTTCAAGTGTAAAGTATGCTCTGTGCATAGCCTCGTGTTCAGCTCTGCAGTGCATGGTGTGCTGTGCCTCTGAAGTGACCCAATAACACAAATATTTCCATGAACAACAATGACTGCCTCAGAAATTGCCACTTCTCCCAGAGATAAGTAATTCTGGTAGAGTCAAATCATATTATTCCAAAGCTGATTGTCCTCATGGTTGCTACGAAAAGCTTTAGAAGACCAACCATAATGTCTCAAAACCAAGAGCCTAAACAAAGTGTTCACCAAGCACGTTGTATTGCTTAATCCCATGATTTGGGTGCCAAAGCCATGTTTTTAAGTGGCTAGGGAAGACAAATCTTTGGGCACTTGGTCTGGAAAGGGAGGAATGGGAAGAACCCATCCACCACATGGGTTCCTACAGGTCTAACAGAGACAGCAGCAACATGACTGGGGTGTATCTAGGCCCAGCGTTCAGTTTGGGGTTTCTACCAGCAATGGGGACATCATGTTATACCTATGCCATCAGAGAAAAGCTTCCAATTCCAGGATGCATTAGCCAAACTCATGCTGAAGTAGCTCGGCCCAGGCTTTGTACAAAACCAACAGCCCCAGCTGAGGCCTGCTGAAGGTCTCTTGCAGGTCAGCTCCAGCCTAATAGCAAGCAGATGCACGTCCACCGAGACCCTCACAGCCACTTGCCTTGGGTCTGGTTTCTCACACGGCTCCATTTAACTCTGCTTTTGTCCCTGTAGTGAGAAGTTTGGGAAAAGAGCCCACCTAAAGCGCTGAAGTGGGATGCAGGAGGACTTTTGTGCATCTCCTGCCTGAAGTACAGGTATAGGTGGCCTGTCTGGCCTTGGGAAATCATTAAGTTTATGAAGTTTCCCCATCAATGTTACAGCAGTTAATGACTACATAAATAGTTCAAGAGAGCCTGAAACAGGGTGAAGATGGAAAACAATGAGCCATATAAAGCTTTTTTTCTTCCTTGTAAGCCACCATCTCATGAGAGGGGAAGTCGTCACGAGAGCTGGCCACGTCAGTAGTTTCTGCAGCTCATTCTCCCAGCATTTTCACTTAAACCCAGGGAGATGTTTCTCATTCCCACTATTCTCCGGTGCATGTTTTACAGTCCCAGTGGGAGACGGGTGGCTTTTGTGCTGAGACGTGTGACAGCCATGTGGCAAGCATCATTTGTTTATCTTGCCAGACGTGTGCTGGATCTGGGTGGGGTCGGGCTGTTGCACACATTTTTCAGCTTTGGAGCTTCTGATGTCCTTCCAGGTGTCCCCCAGGTCCTGAATTCAGGGAGGTCCCTGTCTTGAGAGCCCATTTGTCCGGGCAGGATAGAGGATTAACTATCCTGCCCTGTTTGCAAGCAAGCGGAGGCTTTCTGCAATGATCTTGCTCCATAATCCCCTCTCAAGGTTCCGCATGCAACCAAACACATTTGGCTACCCCTAGTGGTTCATTAATAGAGTTCGTAATGAAACACTTGGAGAGAAAGCAATAAAGTATGATCCCATAAAGAGAAGTATTGCAAGGGGGAAAGGGATTCAACCCCAAACGCAAGCTGTCAGTCAGACCTTTGAAGGTGATGAGGCATGCAAACACAGCCCTAGGCACTGGGTAATGGTTCCTCTTATTTCCTTTATATTTAAGTTGTTTTAGAAGTGGAGAGCACAGGCCCCTTGTGCACTGCACATACGTGTAATAAGAGATGATCTCTAAATGGAAAAGACATACTAACAGCAGGGGAGAAAAGGGGAGGAAGAGATTTGCTTGCTCTCATCTTTTGTTTCTGCCTTAGATCAAGCAATAAGCTGAGGTCTCCCGAGTCTGGCTCAGTGACCCTCTTGATCTCTGTTCTGGTAGAAAGTTGGACCAAGGGGTGCAGCTGCTTTCCCTCATCCCCTCCGAAAAGCTACAAGCCAATCCAGAGGCTGGCTTTCCACCCAGAGCCCAGGTCTGTTCCCTGGGAGAGCTCCTGTGGGGTATTTCCGACCTCTCCGACACACTCCCAGCACTCAGCAGCCACTGCAGCCCTGCGTTGTGCCGGGAAGGAGCGGTGTCAGGATGCAGGAAGGCAAGGGAAGGGAAATTCTCTTCCAGAGGGTTATGGTGTGTGTTTTCCCCAGTGGGGCCATTGCAGCACGCGGATGCTCAGACAACATCTGGGTATGCAGGCAGCTCACCTTGGGGGAAGCGTTTCATGAGATGGGCCTGTGTTTGAGGCAAAAGGAATAAAACAGGGCTGTATCCATGTCTGGGGTCACTGTTTTTCTACTTTATGACCATAGTCCTAGGAGCAAATCTAGGAAATCTGAAGTGTAGACTACTGCAAAAGGGAACAACAAGCAGAGAGAAATAATTTCCTGGTGCTAAATTACAGGCCTGCCCTCATCAAACTCTGCTTAGCAGCATGAGACTTTTTGCCCTGGCATTAAAATGGTTAAAAATAAAGCTAAATTTAAGCTGTTGCATTACTAGCTGTAGTAGGCAGTGGCTGTCATTTGCTCACCCCTCATCTGGATGCATCGACAACTCACCAGAGGACCCAAATAAATGTTAATTGTTCTCGAAAACCACTGGCAGCCCTCAGAAAATGTCATGTATGAAAGATTTGTGGTGGAGGTGAAAAATCTGGAGAAACAATAGATCAGACCACTGCCAAATTACACAAAATTTGTAATAGGAATGAAAGATGTGGGAGTCCGAACAAAACGGCTCTCTAGACTTACCAACTGTCAGGGTTTCCTCCAGCCTGTGCAGATTTTATTATTGCTCCCCAGCATGTAGAATTTGGACAGAAGTGGGTTTCTGAAATATGAACAGCAGGTGAAAAAGCTGAGGACACTGCTCCAAAGATACTGGAAGAAACCACCCACAGCACTGCATCCAGAGCCAGTTTGCCAGGCACTGCAGCATACGGACTGGATTTTTTCTAAGCACCTAAGTAAAGAACAAAAGATTGTATTCCCCAAATATCTCCCTTTATGGTCAGTGGGAAGAAAAGGCTACTTCCAGCAGAATTGGGCTGAAACGCCCTCTGGAATTGTCTCCACTGGTTGCAGTGTGTTGAGGATGCTCCTGACCTCAGAACCTCATTTGGCTATGTGAGGTTAGGTAAAATGGGGTCTTTAGATCTAAAAATTGATAGGTGAAGAAGCTATGAGGAGGAGTGGAGGTAAAGAAAAAGAGGTGGAGGTGGGCACTGGGTGGCTGGAGGAAATGGAGATCCTAAGAGGCAGATGGGGTAGAATAAGTCAAAAGAAGGAAGATAATGGGGTTGGGGAGTGAAAGAGGCAGGAAGCAGCTCCTTTAGTGAATTCTTGGAAAAGAGGAGAGTGATTCTTCACAGCCATCCCCAGTTGTCCAAAGCAGTAAATCATCAACCCTTATGCTCCCACAAGAACTCTACCAAGATCTGTGAGCGTAGAAAACGCAGCTCTGCGAGAGAGAACGTTCAGGACAGACATAAAATTCACCAGATATCAACAGGACACACGAAAAGCCATGGAAAAGAAGACACAGAGAGGCTCTACCAGCTGGAAATAGCGGAATGATCTAGTCGCATGGGATAGATGGATCAGACAGAAATGCAGCTGAATCACAACACCCAGATTTTTGGGAATGGATGCACTCTCAAGGACACACCATGAAAACTAGAGGTGCCTCGTACTGGCCAAACGTGATCAAGGATATCTGAGGTCTGGTGAGCAGATGTTGCACAGGCAAGGAAATGCTGGCCAAGCAACAAACAGAGACAAGGAAAATATACAGCATCCCCAGTAGATTTTGGAACAAACTAGGAAAGGACCTTTTCATCGCAAACCACACAAACTACCTCATCGCTGCAGACAAGTGTTCAGGCCGAGGGGAGGCAGATGAGCTGCCAGATGAAATGCAATAAAGCAAAGCAGCATTTCAGCAGGCACCTTGTTTGACTTGCAGTAACTTTGCATGATTTAACCAGGAAGAGAAATCCTGTCCCAGTGTGTCGCCCTCTTACCGTGACCAAGCAGCAAAGCTGAACCAGCAGTTTTATTTGCTACGACTGTGCCGAAGGAAGCAAAGACAATGCTTGGCAAGATATTTCCAAAGGGAGAAATGCTTTCTTTAAAGACCAGCATGACACTCTGATTCAAGCACCCATGTCCAAATAGCTGCACAGCATGAAAGAAGCAAAAGGAGTGGAGAAAAAAATATCACAAAAAACAACACAAGATGAGAAGGAAGAAAGCCAAAGACCAGAGCTTACCTTTCTTACAAGCTAGAGACCGTGCAGAATAACTTTCCAGGTATTTTTCTGAGGACTGGACCATTTTCTTGGAACAAAACGTGAACGTGGAAGAGAGTTCCTTGCACTGAGAAGTAAAGGACATAGAAGAGAAAGCATTTCTTTGAAGCCACAAGTGCATTTGCCCATTGCGAGTACGAGCTCCAGCCACAGATGTAAGAGATTACAGATCCACTGAGACTTGACCAGAGGGACACGGAAGGAACACGGGCCATGAGCCTGCAGCAGATACTGGAATATATGCAAAATATCGCATACCCCCAGAAGAAATACATTCTGGATGGTTTCCTGTTCTAAAAACAAAGGTCAGCCCCAGTTCACTGAGAGACGTGCATGGGAATTTAAAAATAGTCAAGGGGTGAGGTCTCTGGTCCAGCCCACAACCAGACCTCGTCTCTGTCTGTTCTTACTCTGTGGGCCCTACATTGCCTACATGTTCAGGAGCTAAGCTATGGACTAGGATGAGATGAAGAAACCTCTCTGAACCCAAGTTTGTCTCATAATTCTTCAAAACCAGTAAATATTTGGCCAGCCTTCCTCCAGAAAGTGTTGCTGTGAAACTGGTAAATAACACAAACATAGATATTAAAGGGAGAATGGCAGAATGTGAAAGGGAAAAGAGATTTATTACCATTAGCTATTTGTGCTTTTGATTTTCTTCTTAAAAACAAAACCAAAAAAAACACATGGAAAAGGGGACAGGTCTGAAGGTAGCATCCACACAGGGGAGGGTAATATGATAGCCTGCTTATGTTTAAAGCATTTTTTGGAAAGCAGGGACCCCTAATTGTGGGAAATAGTCAATAGGGGAGGACTGCAATGGAAAAGGAAGGAACCAGGTCTGAGCGTTGAACCTCCCTGTTTATGCTTGAGCTCTGGCATCTGGTTCTGTAGATTTGCTTGAGGGTAAGTGAAGGGGGTTGCAGCACGAAATCAGAGGAAAAATGTATGGTCTGGGAGTAATTTCTTAGTAGTGTTTTAAGTCTGGGGAGATGGGACTGATTCCTCCCCTGAATTTCCTTACACCAAGCGTAGGTTGTTGGAAGTTGGTGCAGAAAAATAGTCCCACTATCTAACTGGTATTTTACTAGAAAAATGCATCTGCCTGATCTGTCAGTCTCTGTCTTTATATCTAAACTTTATTTCCTTATTCACCCAGAGGACAGGGTGCACTAGAAAAGTGCTCATCTGCAAGGCACTGAAAGCACACATAGCATTAAAAAAAAAAAAATAAATCCCCTTCCTTTCCCTTCCAATCTGTCAGATTCATGGACCAGAAAGGATATCAAATCAATCAGGCCTGGCTGTGTGTTTAGTAGTAACGGAACATAAAACACATTTGGGGCTCACCTGTTGAGAAATTCGGATGAAAGTTTCCCTTCAGAATGTCTCGTTTTCATAAACACCCAGACCCTGCGTGGTGAGGAGACCTGCAGAAACTCCCCCTGTTAGGCAGCACGAGGATTACACAGCTGGGCTTAGCTCCATTAATAAACACCCTGCTCAGAAAGTCCTTCTCTACAGGGCTCTGTATACTCTACCAGGAAAGCAAAGAGGCCAAGGGCTTCAAAACTGTGAGTTATTATTTTGAACTGCTATAAAACATGGTGCTTTGGTTGTTCTCCTTCCCTTCTTGGTTTTACCTGGCTGAAATCTGTACAGTGTGGTTTCTTGTGATGTTTTTGGGCCTGTCCCTGCCAGTCCGGTGTGTCTCAGATTCCCCAGCTCATCTCCAAACATCTCAACACTTACCTTAGCACAACTCTGTTGAGCCCAATATTTTGAGACTTAATCTGGCACAAAGGATCCCTTGGGTTATGATTTTCTAAAACTGCTGGGCTCTATCATACAAATTTCCTGCTTTTCTAAGTCAGAGGGTCACTGTCAGAGGACCGATGAGTACTTGAGAATGGACATGCACCCAACTTAGACTTATGCACGCAGCCAGAGGGAAAAGTGTGGTCTATTGCTGCCCCTGTCAGTGTTTAAGACAACACTTCCAGGGAGCTGTAAGCTGGGAAAAGTTGGCTCTGGCTGTCTGCAGAGGTCTATAATTTGGCTATGATCCCAGCTGATACAAAGCTTTGACATTTGTGGTGGGTGCTACACCCTGTAGATACACACAGCCAGGCCTGGTCCTGGAGCTACACCCGGGGGTTACACCACGTACAGCCAGGTCTGGTCCTGTTTCAACAGTTTCTCCTGTCACCTTTGAAGGGTTTTATTCCAGCCTCAGCTATTAAAAGCCCATTTCATGGCAGGAATTTGCTATAAGCCTCTTTAAAACTTTTATTCTTTAAAAAATGTAGCTAGGAGCAGCCTGAAATGTGGTCACTGGAGAATGAGCTCAGCAGACACGGTACCTCACTGCACGTATCTGCAGCATGGTCAGAGCCTCCCTACAAAACCAGAGGGCTCTTTCCATCTCCCCAGGGCACCAGGGATGGTGTGAGGACCAGCCTGATGTATCAGCAGCCCACCAGCCCCTTACCTAGGTGTGACCTTGACCAAAGCACTTTGTCCCAGTATCCCGACTGGGACAACAAAAATAAAAGCCAAAATTTTCAATACTTGCAGAACTGGGGTCACAAAAGGACTCAGGAATGTGGCTCCAGTGCCCACTGTTCTTACAGCACAAAATGTGTGCCTTGCTAAGGACTGGCGAGTTGCTCTCCATCTCCTCTTGTCCCTTACCTGCCCAGGCACCAGGTAAAAGTGGCAGAGGTTCATCTCACCCAGGGTTTGCCACCTGAAGCTCTCAGAGCAGGACCCTGTGACAGCCCAGGGCACATCCAAGGCTTGGTTCATCCCACCAGCCTTCACCTCCTGCAGCGGGATGGGACATTGCCCCTTTCTGCTTTTCTGGAAGCATTTAGGATCTACACAACCAAAGGACTGGGTGCATGGCTTCTAGCATCCTAGGATGGTTTTGGCAGCATTACCAAAGCACCGAGCAGAATCTGGGTGTGAAAGACCATGGAGACCTAGTGACCAGCTCAGGTGCACAGAGGGTGCTGAAAATGCATCTTGTTGTCTTGACTTGTAAGTTTTTCCTGCCCTTATCTGAAGAATAAATAGCTGCAGCATGGAAAATTGAAGTACTCTTCCCACGACGCCAGTGCTGCTGCATCTGCTGACACAACTCTCTCTGCTTCAATGTTTATGTGGGGCTCTGCTGTCCCTCTCCCTTTATTTCCAAAAAAAATAAAAAATAAATTGTTTTTCCATGGCTGGTGGTGTAAGCATGAACCACAGCTGTATTAGAACCACCAGGCAGACTGAAGCTAGCAATAATGCAGCTGTGTGACAACACCTTCTTCTGTGACAAAGGCTCCTTCCCTGATTTCAGATAATGACGGTGGGTTTTATTTATGAATAAGCCATTTTCCAGGGGATGAGAAGCAATGAAATCAGCCCAGGCTCAGCCAGCTTTCTGGGGATGCAGGAATCCACAATAAATGGGATCCATCCCATGCCTGTTAGCCTCAATTAAGCCATGCCTTGTTTAAGTGCCCGGAGATGCACATGCTTGTCAGATACTAATAGTTTTAAGTACATGACGACCCTAGTGTGTCTTAGGTAAGCCATGTCCAAACCCTTACATGTTTCAGAATCCTTCAGGCCTTGATCTAACATCCACTAATTGGAATAGTCTTTCCGACAGACTAAATATTTGCAGATTCCCTTTCCTCGGCAGCGCACTGGAGTCTCAGCACTGACATCCTCCTGGCGCTGCGTCCTGGGTACCGTCCCCCAGGAGGGCAATATTGGACTTTTAACATTATCTGGATCTGATTAGCATCAGATCTTCTGGCATCCATCCCAGTCTTCTTCTGTGTCCATTTTGTGTTTTCCCTTTTGCTATTATTCTTAATTTTATATTTTTTTTTTTTATTTTTTAAATGAAGGGAATATATTTGACTAGCATCAGATTTTGAGGGAGACAGAAATACATCAGGGAGCACTCAAAAGACTCAAGGCAATGCTGAGGTTGTTATTTTTTTCAGGTTTACTTCTGCTGGAGGGAGGTTATTGTGAATTAACTGTGGCAAAGACTCCAGGTTGACACAATGCCCAGCCACAGCTATGGGTTGAGGTGGTCAGCTGCATGGAAAGGTGCTACTGGAATGACAGATAGGTGGTTAGACTCAAAATAATTGCTTTCTGCCCCATTTTGCTATAGCCCTCCTTCACAGCCTTCTCTGTCTCAGCCCCCTGAGAGCAAAACACAATGAATCCATCATGTTTGTTTTTTTCCACTCTTAGACCTGCACTTCTTACTGTCCATGAGTTTTTCCCATGCAATAATTTAGCAAAGGCTGCACTGGGTTAGCCCAGAGGTAGCCTCTATGTTCTACTTCTGAGAAGATGCAGGAGCTCAGGAAGGAACAAATGAGCCTGAATATAGCAAGACCAGTTTCAGATCTGTCCTTGTTCCATTCCAGGACCTTAAAAGACATTTATTTTCCATTCTCCTTCAGTTCCTGGCACTTTTTATTGAGGCTGTAGACTCAACTTCTGAGGCAATGGCAGTGCTGACTGTTAGAAATGTAATGGAGGCTACCAAAGATACCTTAATGCCAGCAGCCAGGCAGGGCACTTGCTTTCTTGCCCCTACCAAGCAGGACACACATTCCATATCTCCTTCCTACCTCTGCTATATTTTTCAGGACTGCGTCTCAACTATTTCACATGCTGATTGTTAAATACAAATGCACAACACCACTGACAATCCAAAAAGCGATTTGGGATGGCTTAATTTCCATTTTCTCTATCAGCTTAAGAAGCGGACGAGTGCTCCCTGGCACTTCTCTGTGCAGAGATTTTAAGGGTGGCAGAATCCCTCACACCCTTAATTTGATCTCCTGCCTAGCACACACCAGGCGCTTTCACCTCGTAACTGGACTGAGCCCAGTGACCTGGATTTGTTTAAAGTACCTTTTCCTGAAGGTACCCTAACGATTGGCCAACCCTTTAACCATTCCTTGATAGATTGCCACAGACTGTCAGCTCCCCCTCCAATTTACAAGGCCCACTTGCTCATAACCAACGTTTTTTTGGCTGCAGCTCCCAGCTGTTGGCTCTTGCTGATTTTTTTTTTTTTCTTTCTCTGACCAGAGCCCTTTATTATTCCCTTGTGTTAAGATAATATGATTGTAGCTCTTGCTGGAAGCATGGATGATTTTGTTCCTCTGAATTCGTGGCAGCTCTTAGCCCACGTCTATGCTTGGATAAGTCAACCAGCAAAAGGGGAAGGCTTGAACCACCAAGGCCCAGGTTGATTCTCCTCTTTTCCCAAAACTATTGGGAAAAGGGGGTGGTTGAACAAGTCTTTAAGCACTCTGAAGGCAGTAAACTTGGGGCAAAGCTAAATCCCTGCTGTGTTGGAGTAATGCTGAGTGGAAAGCACAGCAGTGGGAGGAGAAGACAACCCTCGAGCTTCTTTGCAGTGAGGTCCCACTTCATCAGCTCACTGCGCTTCAGTGATTTCCCAGATAATTTGGCAACAACTGATGGGCAGACAGGGGTGGGAGGTGTTTATCCCTCCATCTGCCATGCAGCATGAGGTTTTGGAGAGCCACAAGCTCCGTAGCTCCACCTCAGACTGCCTGGCATCCGTATTGGGAGGATTTCACTCTGTCCTTTTCCCCATCCTCCCTCTCAGCTGCACCTCAAGTGCCACAGAAGTGAAAAATGTTTTTCCATCGACTTCAACGGGCCCCAGCTCCGGCTCCCAGCGTGTGCATGTGTCTCACTTCCAAGCGCGGCTACCCCGGCTCAGACGCGGCGTGTCTGAAGGCTCCTGGCATGCACGTCCTACAGCTTTCCTGCTCAGCTCTCAGCCGCATGGCCAAGGACTTCACGCCTTGAGTGCAGGCCATCTCCTGGCTGGATGTGTGGTTCCTTCCAGTCTGCCAGCATTAGCAACTTGTCCGTGTGCAGCTTCAGCCCTGACCTGGCTGTGGCTGTGGCTGATGCTTCTGGGGGCCCACCTAGAGCTCAGTGCCCTCCTCCCTCCCATCACGCACACACAGACACCCCTACATCTATGCAAAGCCATGTGCATTTCCTGGCTTTGTTTCAACAAGCAGAAAATAAAAATAATAATATAATAATAATTATTAAAAAAAAAAAAGTGGGAACCTCTGCTCTAATCTGCAGGGACAGGATTCCTGAATTAATAAGTCACCAACATCTAATTCACCTCCCTGTCCTTAGCAGCAAGCGTAATGATTCCCTCTTTGCCTCTAACAAAAGCAATAAAAAGGAAAAAAAAAAAAAAAAAAAAAAAGAAACAGAGAGAAAATTCCCGAACAATGCTTCCTTTTTGTGCTCCTAACTTCAGCAACTGGGGGTACTTCCATGATCTCAAAATTAAAACAATCCAGACAAACAATATGTCGAGCTCTGTCCTACTTCCTGCTGCAATTATTCCTAATGTTTGGCCTCAGATCAGAGGCAGCAGCAATCTCTATAAATACGACAGCGGAGCAGAGAGCTATTTCCAACAGAAACGCCTCCCGAATCATGTCAGGAATTTATGAGGCTGAGAACGGGCCAAGATTGAAATATGTTCTGGATCAAATGGCATTGCATAGGTGGCTCTGATCAGCTTGGCAGTGGTGGGATGAAGGAGGAATCCTCCAGATGGAGGAGTGGAGGGATATTTATTGATTTAAAAAAATAATAAATTAGAGCTGAGAGTGACAAGAAAAGGCATTGGTATTTTCGAACTCAGGCTCTGCCAGACAGGCCCTGCAAGGAAAAAGCTTTAACAAGTCTAAATTCCTCTTCATCTTTTTTTTTTTTTTGTTGTGTGTATATGTGTGTTGTTCTTATTCCTAAAGCTCCCTGGACCACGTTGTGCCTGGTACATAGGAAGAAGCAATCCCTACCCCTTTACCTTTTCCTCTCTAAATCTCATCTTCCTGGGGGCATGCTTGCAGATTTGAGCCCCCACTCACTGCAGACTGTTTGAAGAGGGCATCAGCTGGGGGGGGGGTTCGCTCTGTGCCTGCCTCTCCTCAAATATAAAACAGGTTTTTTTTGCTGGTTCCTCTTTCTGCTGAGACCACGTCAGGCTGGACAGAGTCCTCCTCAGAGCCAGCTCAGGCACCTTGGCCTAAATAAACCAGATAGGGAAGAGAAAAGAGAGCCATGGAGATGGCCTGGCACACCGTCTTCCCTTGCTGGCTCTCAGGAACCCAGAAAAGAAGCACCAGCCTTTATTTTATTTCAGTGCATTTGCTGAGGCTCAGTATGAACCTTTTCACCCCATTTTCCTGACCCTTGAGTAGACCAGAGGTCTCACCTCTGCAGAGACTTGGGGACCAGTATCATCTCAGGCAGAGCAACATTTCTTTAGCAAACCTATAGCAGCATCACAGCCTCAAACCAGGGGTTTTCAGGGGCAAACTCCTGGTTCACACCTTAATAGGGCTTCTGGGCAGGGCCACCAAATAGGATGCCATGTTTTGTGAGTCTCAGCTATGCTCCATGAATTTCAGGCTGTTTTTGAAGGAGCTGTGACGTTCTGAAATATTATTTTTTTTCACTGAAAGCACTCCCAGATGTCAAACCCTACGAGCAGTTATCATTTATTGATCAAGGTGGCATCACATGGTTGGACCCGATGCGCACACAAGGAATACAGGGGTCATGGAAAGCTCATGCCCTCTGTGAACTTTTGGACCAATTTAATATTTGTTATGGCAAATTAGTCAGCATTTGGAGCAGCACCCATCTGTACTGTCTCTGTAGCCAATGGAAAAAGTCTGAAAACCAAAGAATTTGTCTACCACAGTCAGATATTGAAGATGAGCTGCTGAGGGTGCATGGACAGCTACTTTTGTCTAGGTGCCAACATTTAGAAGCAATACCCGTTCTTGGCCTCGAAGCTGTGATATATATATCCTATTTTCCACACTGTCCATGCTACTGGTAATATGTATGATAAGGGAAAAATTAGGGGAAAAGGGAGAAGTCATTTTTGAATAAATAAGGAGATCACACAGAGCTAGCAGGAATTGTCTATACTGCTACGGAGGACGTGGCTTAGAGCTGACATGTCTAACAGGAGAAGAAAAGTAGCCAGAAAAACAGTATAAATTAAAACAACCTTCATCTCAGGGCTAAATTCTCCTTTAGCTTCTTTGGGAATTCCAAAGGATGAGATGTGGGACCTGCATACTTGCATTTGAATACAATAAAATTGTACCTTAGGATGGTGTCAGAATCTGGGATGGTATTGCAAAGAAAGAGGAGTCATTACTTGCTTTTATTGCTTTTATAACATCTTTTTCAAACATTTCTGCCTGCCTGTGTCTGGGCACAGGACACTACCTGTGACCTGGTCTAAGGCAGTCATTCTTACATTAGTACGTTTGTAAGAACACATGGATTCTGGATAGAGATGACTTTTCAAGCGTGTCCCCCCGGCTCGTGAAGATTTAATTCAGTTCTGCTGTGGTGGCAGATGAAGTCATTTGAAGGGCAAGACGTTGCCTTGCCTCACACCTACACAGCCTGCAGGATTCTTCTGTAACCTCATGTCTTCTCCGGCCCCTCTGCACATAAGCTGCAAATATTTAGACTTCTTGGCTCACCCTCACCAATGTGTAACTTAAACCCTCATCTCTGTGACCCCTGACTTTTGCCTCAAACCTTACAACTTGTATATCATTACCGAGTTCCTGCTCCATCATTCCTGGGCCTCCTTTTGACCTTTCCATCAGATTCACTGGAGGTGGAGTTCCCATCTTTTTCCAATATTCTTCCACCAAGGGCTCTCATGCCTGGGGCCGCCCCATAATGCATAATGCTCCTCTCATGTTCCTGCCAGGTAGGTCTTTATTAGTTTTGGTTCTATGTGTTGGATCATTGTTTGGATTGTTATGTGACTAAGCCCTGGACAATAACAGGATTCTGTGCGTTCACTGGGGTTTTCGTCATCATTTCCAGGACCAAAACTTCCCTAATTAGAATGAAGTAACAAGAGAAAGAAAAAGAAAGAAAAAGAAAGAAAGAAAGAAAGAAAGAAAGAAAGAAAGAAAGAAAGAAAGAAAGAAAGAAAGAAAGAAAGAAAGAAAGAAAGAAAGAAAGAATGAATAGAGGGAGAGAGAAATGAACACAGACCATCCACTGTTACACTCTATTTGCAAAAGCCATCTAAGCAGTGAAACAATGCTCCCAAAATTTCCCTTTAGATGTTACAGCCCAAACTCACTAACTTTTGTCGCCTTTGACAGTTTTTTATTGCTGTTTCCTTCAACACTGGTCAATATTTGCATAATAAAGTTTCTCTGATGCTGGAATGCAGCCATGTCTTTGGAAACAAGCCCTGGCTCTGTCAAGAATGCCTCTTAGAATGAAAGAAATATCTGAATTTCCTTAATTTGTGTAGGGATTTCCCTTTCAGTAGCTTGGCTAGCCCTGGTGGAATAATAGTTAAAGGAGACATTGTGCCCTGTTATTTTCTTCTTTCTCTTTGTGCTTCAAAGGTCAAGATAATATAAGCTGCAGCTCTGCAAAACTGAAGGAAAATCTTCAGACAATCACTGCAAAGGCAAAACAGAAGATGCAGCTGGATTTCTGCAGGGGAAGCAGCTGTGGGCTCTGTTTCGAATGGGTAGGATTTGGGAAAATTCCTGAAGGCTGGGAATACGTGTGGCATTTGTAAAGTACAACATACCTGGCAGATACAGAGCTAACATCAATGTTTATTATACCAATAACACCCGTGGCCTCCAAGAGCTGAGTGCTCAACAGAAAAGAGACATTCAGGGGCTTGTTAGTCTGCTCTGACTTGCTGTAGATGCTAGTTCAATTCCAGCCCGGTTTGACAGCAGTGAAAAACTGCTATCTCCTCCCTGCCTGGAATTAGTAAAAACAGCTATGTCATTTTACAGAAGCCATGGTTGTCCCCGGTGATATCTTGTCATCAGTGAGGTGGGTGGTGAAGCAGCTGCTTCTTCCTCCAGGTTCACCAATAGCTGATTCCCCTTCTATTATCTCTGAAGACCTCACAAGCCTTTCATATTATTTGACCAAGGCATGCCACTTCCAAACTTTGTAGGGTGATATCTGACCTGGTATCTCAGCTGGCAAGCCTGACTTCTTTGCCCTACCTGACCCACCATCTCCAGAGTAACTTCTTGCAATGAGATAAACTCAGAGTAACTTATTGCAGTGAGATCTACATAAAGAGACGCAGATTCCTCAAGTCAAAGCAAGGGATGGCTTGTTACGTAGTGACCTTTCAGTCACTTATTTATTGATTGCACAGAATCCAAAGTGTGTCCATAATTTTATGCTAACTTGATGCCCGAGGCACCTATTTACTCCTTCTTACACAGTCAAGTCACTCATATTCCCATAGACCACATCCAGGCTATCAAGCAGATTTAGACCACAAGTATTTTGGCACGAGATCTTTATGTATATATAACAACATATTCGTGCTCCTGCTGCGTAGGGACCTAGAGGTTTGCTCTAATATTTGCTGCAGTGTCAAAGCATGCCTGGAATGCTGAACCCATGCATTCTGGATTAAGGACAAGCTGGGTTTTCTTTCTCATAGAGCAGTCAACATCTGCTGGCCCTTGGTGGAGATGCAACCCATCATCTGTGAGCAGCTGGGTGCCGGGGCTCAAACACAGCCTGGTTATGGCAGCTTTACACATTGCCACATGTTGGGTGAGATGGAAGAACTATCCCAGCACATATTCTCCATGCAAGGCAAGCAGAAGTTGGACATTTCTGTGTGGTAAACTGAGCTGATGTGAATGATCTCACATTTGGCTGCTGTGGCTCACCTTGCGTTTGATAACCCTATTAAATGGCTCTGTCGTGTTCAGGACCTAACCAGAGGTATTTATGGAGACTTGCTGGGTTTTGACTATTGCCATGTTTCTTTCCAAAGGAAGATTTCACTGAGGCATGACTTTCATCCCATGAAGGTGAGCAGGGAAGTCGGTCAGATGACTGCATGTCTGACAAAGTATTTCCAACGTCTGCACTGGCAAAGATCTTTTTGCCTCCTAAGGGCACAGCTCCCCTTAATCCACAATGAACTCCCCTGTAGCATTAAAGCAAGGAGGGTTGTGCTCCGATCTAGCCTTGAAGCCCATTTGCATGGCCTGGTTTGCATCAGCAGACTGCCGGGTCCGCAGTACATGGCATTTGGCCTCGGGCCTCCTCTGGGCCCTGTGTGATGCCCCATGGCCCTAGTTCATAGCAATTATTGGAGGGGTTCAGTTCAAAGTGTCTGAAATATTAAGTGGGTTGTGCTGCAGCCTGCCAGAGCAATGTTTTTATAGTAAGAAAGTGAGGGTAGGTGTTACGAGCTCTGAGATGTGGCATAAAGACTTGTGGGGGTGTTTGAAGGTGCAAAGCCTGCCGGGACAGTGTTGAAGGCTTGTGCTGGGCAGAGGGAGCCAAAAGTGGTGCAGTCTCATCAAAAACACCTCCTCTACTAAATAAAGCTGGCCGGGGCCTGTTCACTGGCCCTGAGACCAAGTGTCACAGGATGGCTTGTGTCCAAACACCTCGACTCTCCTCTCCCTGAAAGCAGGGCTTGGGAGGGAGCTAACAATGAGGCAGTGTGGACAGCCAGAGCTCAGGCTTGTACTCTGGACCTCTGTGACTTAGCAGTGAAGGTATTCCTTAAGATTCTGGGAAAAAAAAAATCATGGATTCTTAGACCAGCTCTGCTTCATGGCTTAGAAGCAACAAGGACCTTCTTATGAGGACTACTGCAGCTTTATAATGAAATCTTAAAGTAGGTGGTGGCCCAGCTCTCCTTCATCAAATGCAACAGCAGCAGCATTGCCCACCTTCCAGTGCAACATCACTCCAGAAAAGAAGCCCACCATGTCTTCTGGCTTCCCCTTCCATAGGTTATTCATGCAGGCAACACCATTCCCAGACAAAGTTATTACAAAAGTGTGTTATTCCACATGGGAGTGGCAGATACAGCACTGCCAAGACTACAGGGAAACAGCCCCTGGTCTCATGTCACTGGAAATGGGTTGGGCCCAGTCTCTTGGAGGTAAGTGTCTGTCTCTCATTATGGTAATATCTGAATGATCCTCATGCTGAGAGGGGAATAGAGACCTTATCTTGCAGATGGGAAAGAAAGGGAAATACAGATGAAATATCATCAACAAATGTCACGCCCCAAATCTATGCATTTCACATGTCCACACTAGTGACAAGGGTCACCTTGTTATAGAAACTCAAATTTTCTACCATGTAACTCAATAGTTTTGTACAACATAATAATAAAGCAGTTATATCTTCTAAAAATCTTTGTACATAGGTTATGCAAAAGTTGGCTAATACATCCCAAATGTCCCAGCTGGTTTATGACCAAATACACATTAGCCTGGCTAGCAATCACTCAGAAAAAGGCTTGTTAGGCAGCTCTTTGCCATTATTTTTTTTCCTCAGACATTAAACAGCCTCGTCCACCTAGATCATAAAATGTCTTCCTAGCCCTGCAGACTGTTAAAAGTGTGCCTGCAGACATTTACTGTCACATCTGGAAAAGCCCATGCTATCATAATGACTTCAATACAGATTTCATCAGAAGACACATGGAAATTAAGTTGGATTCACCAAATCCCTTGCAAGCCATTCCATGCTAAGCACATAAGAGCTGATTCCCTCCGTTTTGGGGTCTGTGTAAAGGCTGCACAAGCTGGTGGTGCTCAGCTTGTCTTGCTGGTGAGTCTCCAGGACTAGTGTTGGATCAAGCTGTCACACTATACTTATGCCTTTCCCTGATCCAGCAGTCCTGTCGCTGATGGGCTCTGCATATTTTGGATTCCTGGGTGCCTCTGGGACTCTGGTGCACGATTCTTTCTCTGACACTTGCTAGCACGATGAAGTCATGTCTCCTTCTCTTGAAAAACCTCTATAAAATCATAGAATCATATGGCTTGGGTTGGAAGGGACCTTAAAGATCATCTAATTTCAATGTCCTGCCATGGTCAGGGACACCTCCCACTAGGTCAGGTTGCCCCCAGCCCCACCCAGCCTGGCCTTGGGCACTGCCAGGGCTGGGGCACCCCCAGCTCCTCTGGGCAGCCTGGGCCAGGCCCTCAGTGCCCTCAGAGGGCAGAATTTCTTCCCAATTTCTTCCCGAAGCCTCCCCCCTGCCAGGCTCCAGCTGCTGCCCCTTGTCCTGGCCCCACAGCCCTGACCAAGAGTCCCTCCCCAGCTTTCCTGCCCCCCCTCAGGCCCTGACAGCTCTCCCAGGGGCCTTCTCTTCTCCAGGCCCACCACCCCCAGCTCTCTGCAGCATTTGCTGCAGTTCTGGTAGGGGCAGGGTGTTCCCTAACTATCTATGAGCCTGCTAACTCATCTTCTTGTTTTCTAGTTGTCTGCAGTCTGTGGTGTGGTGTAAAGGCTGCAGTGGATGGTCCATGGTCTAGGTCATGTTATAACGATGCAGTGCAATGGGAGCTCCATGAACACAGTACTGCACATCGTACAAGTAGCACTGGCTGTGGCTGGAGAAGAGCAGACCCAAAAGAGTCCTTGGCCTCTGGTTGTGCTGCTCCAGCACATATCAGCTGGAAGATGGCCATGCCTTTTGTAATGCTATCTTCAAATGGTGGAGGTGGCAAAATTGTATTTTGATTATAAATGTCTCATTCCCTCTTGGCTTTGGGGACTCTGCCCACAGAAAAGGCTGTTTCCACACAGGAAAATGTGTGAAACATGAAATTTTGCATAAACACAGAGAAATGTTTCTTCCTTTAAAAAGCCTCCAGTGTCACAAACCCAAGTATGGGAAATCTTGCCGAGAAAAAAAATAAAAAAATCTTTTCTCTTGTTGAACATAGACAAGTTTTACTCCCAAGTTTGTTTTCAAGCCAGGAAGGACAAAAGTCCTTTTCATGAAACTTTAAAATACTGGGAAAGAAATACAAAGTTTACAAATTCCTTTCAATGCTCCTCCCTATTTTACCATCATTACTGGAAACTCACTGGACCTGAAACCTTTCTGGCTTGAAAACCAATCAGGTGACATTTTAAAATACAGCCTTGAGAGGCAATCGGTGACTTCATTCCCTTCTTTCCCTTGATTGTTGCACTTTCTTGTCTCGGTGGTCCCCAGCCCTGCGCCTTCCAGCCCACTTTGAAACCCGCTGTCTGCCTTTTTGCACACACAGAGCAGCACGGTCATGTCAGGCCCCTGGCTTCCCACCCGGCTCTACACCCGGGTCATGATTGACTTCATATGCTTACAAACCCCACACAGGCCGTGCAACGAGCTCTGCCTTGAGCCAACCAGCACTCCTGAGCCCATTGCAGATACTTTCCCATGGATGCAAAGCATGATGAGGTGGGTGGCCACGCCATCAAACCCATGCTTTTGCACCTTCTTTTGCAGGACATTCAGTGCTGGATGCTGGTGAGGTTTGGTAGTGCCATGAAGGTCTTGTGGGCTGTTTCCCCAGCCCTCCATCCAGCTGCTCATGATGGAGAGGCTTCTGCTTCCCCTGCAGCCCTCACCTTGCAATACCTGAGCATGTTTCCACTGCCTCAGACAAGGTGCAAAGGCTGAAGTAGAAACCTCTGTGGCCTAGGTGAGCACCATGCAATATACCTCTGAGGAGTCTATTCTTGAAACCCTGTGCCTAAAGCTAGCTGAGTTGTAAAGACAGTGAAGCTACCAGCTCCTGAGGGATTTGGGGCCAGCCTCTGGTTCTCAGCATTCACTCCTTTCTCTGAGCAGCATTAAGGGATCTCGTACATGGTACAGAAGTGTAATGGAGGTACAGAGTTTTCCTGCCATAACTGAGAGAGAGGAAAAACAGAAGTTTGCTGCTAGTCCTTCCTGGTTAATTGTCCTATTCTCCTGTCCCATAGGAGATATAACAGGAAGGGGCTTTTGCGACCTCTGTTACTTCCTCCCAAGAGTGATACATGCTTCTTTTACTCTAGCAGATTTGTCTCTCCTTCCTGTAGACCTTCCAACTGCATGCAGGCTGAGCCCCAGTCATTGGTCGTAGGTTTACCACTGGGTGTCAGGGCTTGCCAGGACCTCCATCCTCTCTGTTTGTTCATCAAAGTGGATGGAAGAAAGCTATGAAGGAAAAGCAGCAGCTCAGGAGAGCCTGAAGGTAGTATGGGACCCACAACTTCTTCGTCTCATCCCTCAGACTTCAATTCATTAAGCAAGAAGGTAAATGAGCAAAGCAAAACCAGACCTGGTGTCACCAGTGAAGATGAAAGTAGTTCATTTCCTGTGGTCAACAACTTAGTGTTTTTGTGAGATAAACTTTTTTATATTTATTTATTATTTGGAAGAAAAGGCTCTATCTCTCTCTATGGATCCGTGACCATGTTGTGGCCCAGGATCACTGCCTGAGATCCGTCTGTTGGGTGTGTCATCTTCTGGTTTTCTGGAGGGCACTGGAACAAGAAAAATAAGTAAAGGGGACCCAGTCCTAAGCCTTCAAAGCTGTGTCTGTGTTAATGAGCCAGCTATAGCTGCTCCAGCTCTGTCCCATGACCTTCCAGACTGCTCAAATCTTAACCTACTCCTTAACTTACTCTGTTTGAGGTCCACACCAGCTGGTGAGACCAGACAATTTCCCGGCTTGGTCATCCCAACAAAGGGCAAGGATCATTGACAAAAGTCAGAATGAGCAAAGTTATCTGTTTGGGGGATAAAAGCCATCTGTTTGCCAATTCTCCTGTGCCACTTGCCCTGGGGGGGGGGGGGGGGGGGGGGGGGGCGTGAAACGGCTCCAGCCTGTTTTATTTACTGGTCAAATACAGACAAAGACACAGGTATCTTGGGGCTGTACTTTTCACTCAAGTCCAAGAAAGAAGTGTGATTTCCAACACATCTCTCCCTTTGGCACGGCCTGTTGGCTGGGCTGAGATATTTCAGCATGAAACCTTCAGGCTGCTGTGATGCTGAGATGCCAGTGGTCCTCATTTAGGCACGTCCATCTGGCCTTACCCCATCTGCTAGCAGGGCTGTGTCTCCTCTAGACCCTTCCCCATTCCTCTGATCCAAGGAATGTAAGAAACAGGCACAATGCCAGCTGGGACAGGTACCAGAAGAAGCATGGCACCGGCAGCAGGAACACAATAGCTCATTAGTACCTCACACCTTCCAGGAGCAGCAGACCTGTTCTTGGTCGAAACAGTTTGTCTGATAGGGTTCTGTAAGTGAGAGTAATGTGGTCCATCTGGTAGCTCCAGAACTGGGATCTAAGCCCAGCACCTTGGTCAAAGTCCAAACAGAAAGTTCAGCTGTAGCTGAGACTCCACATTTGAAGAATAATTTGGTTTTCCACTCTCAGGCACACACTTAAGAAGCCCTGGTTATAAGTGAACATAAGGGAGAGCAGGAAAATGAATTGGTGTTTCATAGAGAAATGCCTTTCTTTGACACATTATGCTGATGATTTAGCATATTTCAGTGACAGTTTAGCCAGAATAGAGACAGGGAGTGAGCTCCAAGAGTTTGGGGTTATTATTGCTAAATGAATTTACCTCACTCTACTAGAAGCACTGTTACTTTGTTTTTCCTCAAAGTACAGCAAGTGTAACTGGAGTACCCTGACAGTGTGCTGTTTTGGAGCATTTCTGGGCTATTTTACACCCGGATGAAACAGGCACACAAATGCTAATTTCTAAACACTGATTATAGAGGGACTGCAGGGTGAACTGAGTCAGCAACTGGGATACCTCCCACCTTTGATGCTCTTGACACATCAATCCCCTGCCGAAGTTCACTGGAACTGGCCACTGAGATCAAGAGGTATCAGAAGATATCAGTAGAGGAGAGACTTACAGCCACTCATGAAGACAGAAGAAGAACATCCCAAAAGGCTTATATACTTAGAAAATCAGGGTGCAAACTGTAGTCCTCACAGCTTACCAGAACTTGCCACCTCTCCTACAATTCTCAGTTCTGATAGACAGAATCTGGGCAAGTTTACCAGGTGCTTTAGGCCACTGCCAGTACCAAGTGTTCTCTCTTTTTCTAACCCTCTGCCAGTCATAGGTAGCCTTGTGAGAAGAGCAAGAGATGATCTCTGGGATCTAAGATGTCCCTAATCAGAGATCCATGTATTTATTGTCACTCCTTTAATCCATGTGCCCCAGGAATAGATCTGTCAGTCTTCCTGAGAAAATGAAATACCTTTCCAATGTATTCCCACCTTCTTCCTTCTTGAGCATCCAACCTGTAGGCTGCATCTGTCACAGCTCCACTTGCCTCTGGAGGCCCCTTAGATCCCCGTAAAGCACCATGGGCTCCAGCTGGGCTTGTGAGCTGTCAATACCTCGAATAGGATATTCAGCACCTCAGCTTCCAGACTTGCCCATGATATAAGAGAGAGTTTAGACCATTATCACCCAGTTCCTGCTCTGTTCTGCAACAACAAGTCCATCTTTCCTCTGGTTTAACCATACAGACAATGTGGGGATATAAAGGATATGAAAAAAATATGGTGTCAAACATAACTGCATTTTTACAAAATGTTCCTGTAGCTAATATAATGCACAGTCCAATGCACTTTATAAGGTAAGCCTTCTAAAATCTGCTACCAAACACCAGAATTCGTATGTCCAGCTGGTATAAATCACTGCTGCTGATTTGCACCAGCTGAGAACCAAGTCACAATTTCTTAATTAAATAACTTCCCTCTGAGCAAAAAAAAAACCTGCACTTTAAAAAATTGTAACTGAACTACTTCATGTCATTGAAGAGAGAGAGAGAGAGGAAAACAAAAAGAGAGAGAAAGAAAAAGAGAGAAAGAAAAGGAAAGAGAGGGAAATATATTATATATATATATATATATATATATAAATATGACTTTGGAGGTTCAATTCCTTTCACTGGGAAGGAATGGGGAAGTTTGGGAAGCCCAGACTAAATCACTCACAATGATAACAGGGTGATAGTGAGAGCAGTAAAACTAATTTATTGGGCTGAGTTTATCTGATTCCAGAGAAAGTGAGTACTGCTGAGTGCAGCCCTGACTGTGCTTGCATCTGACAAGACACAGTTCAGATGCAAAATTACATTAAGCAGATGTAGCCCATTAAGAAGCTGAGCCTGAAAATGTACTTTATCCTGTCATGGCAAATCCTAGTTGAAAACTTTGGTCCTTAAAAAAAAATAAGAAAGAAAAAAATAAAAACTATAAGAAGATGTTCTATTTCGGGTTTTATTACCTTAATATTTTTTTTTTGTGTGTGTGTGTGTGTGTCACTCCTAGTTACAGGGCAATGATAAATATAAACCCACCTCCGCTAGATTTGTAACATATCATAGCTTCATAGCTCTGTTACCTAGCCTCAGCTGAAGCACTGGAAAATCCCTGAGGAGGAAACCCAGCAGGACCAGTCTTGGATTCGGTTATAATCCAGAATTAGTCTAGTTGGAGCTCAGAAGTAAACCAGGTAAAACACAATTCATATATTCCTACCCCACAGCAGGGTAAAAAGCAGCATTACAGAGGGTATGTAGCCAGTTTGTGCCTCCCTGGCACACATCCATCAGCAAGATGATGCCGAGTTAGCTCAGTTGTAGACATCTTCATTGCAGTCACCTGAAGTTTCATGAGATAATTCTCCAACCAGGTGCCTGTGTGTATGGGAGCACCTCATACAACGTGGGACCTAGGCAAGAAGGAAAGCTTGGAGGAGATTTGAGATCTCTTTTGTTGTGCCAGGAGAGGGTGGGATTGTTGTTAAAGAAAAATTGTGGTGAATTCCTGGACCCATTCATTTACATCTACCCTAATTATACATTTACGTCAGTTGTAAAGTTGGGAATAAACAGCTGTTCTGGGCTGAAAAAAGAATAAAAAGGCACAGAAAGATATCAGTCACTCAGACACTCAAGTCTCACTACTGAATGTAGGTGCCTGAAAGGCATTTTGAAGTGCCAGCCCCTGCGTGCAGGATTTTTGGCTTCGGAGTATTTCAATTTATTCTCTGTGATTCCCCTATTCTCCTGTGCTTCATCCAATATACACACCATTGAGAGAAGCTTTCAAAAGCATTAGCAGGATATAAGCAACAAGAAACAAGGTCAATCTCATTAGACTGACCAGGATCATTTTAAGGAGAAAAGGATGAAATTGAGAAAAGGATCAGTGTATTTCTATGCAGGGAGATCTCTCGGCTTATCTAAGTCTCCTAAAGGTAAGCCAGGGCACTTAAGCTGTTCACCAGACCACATAGAGTAATGGAAAATATTTTTCAAGGAGAAATCCTCTACCAGCAATCCAGTAAAACACAGTTACTGTATGGCATTCATTTTGTTCTTTGAAGTTTCTCTGTTTACATTTTATTATCGGGAATAGCCTCTTTAATGGCTGGGGAAAAAAATTATGCTTTGTACCAGAGCAATTAACAATATGGGTCAAGTTCAGGGGACTCGAGTCTGACATTTGGTTGCAACCACAAAGTGGACAGGGCGCTTGGATGGTTTGTTTTTCTTAGTAAACTCCAGGAGAATTAACTTCTTTGGTTATCTCGGAATTATCTGCAAGTCCCGAGACGAAAATGTTCCCTCTAATGGAGAGAAGAGGAAAAAGTGAATCTAACCAGCCACATTTAGATGTTTACAGTATTTGATATCACCCACTGTGTTTTGTTGTTTTATTTAGAAGTGTATTTAAGCAATTTATGTAAAATAACAGATGTCAGCTGCAATCATCCTGGGCACAGCAGCTATTTAGGGTCATGCTCTGGTTCTAATAGTCCAGCTAGGCTTAACATCTTATTTGCTTGGTTCATATCAAGACCAAACATCAGAACAGAAGGATCTCTATGCTGAGCATCCAGATAAGGATAAATCTCATCTGACTTCCCAGGATCCGGGGGTGGTTTACTCAGAAATCTGGGTGCTGTCAGAGGAGGTGAAGAGCTTTCAAGAACCCGGGACTTTGCACTGAAGCCCTTTTTTAACTCAGAAGCCCATCTTGATGATTTGGGGCTGTAAGGACCAGGTCTCCAAAAGTTGCCTGGATGTGGGGCTGGGCCCCCTGCTCGGGGTGGCCCTGCTGGAGTAGGGCTGGCACCACAGGGACCTGGAGCTGCCTGCAAGCATCAGCTACTTGGGGATCCTGTGAGGTCTGAGCTGGCCTGTGCCAGGCAGGATCAGCTTACAGATGGCTTTGCAGAGCTCATTTTGGAGTGTCACCCAGCTTGTTAGTCCATGATGGGCCTGTCAGAGCCCTTGGGACCAGTGCTATGGAGGGAAGAAAGTGTGCCTGAGTATCCACAGATGCACAGATGTAATCCAATTGCATGAACGCTGGAGCTATTTGAAATACCCTGGGGTGTCCCCTGGGTTTTCCCCTTCCAACCTAGGTGGACAGGGGTCTTCTGTGGGGCCAAGGTCCCTCCTGCAGTCCTCTGCAGAGCCTCAAAAGGCACCAGATGCTTCCCTGCAGGCTGCCAAGGGGAGCCCTGCGTTCAGCAGAGGAAGAGTTATGCGTGGAGGTCAGGGCAAGCTGGGGAGCTGTGACTGCCTTAAATCAAGCAATTCTTTGCAGCTGTCAGGTTGACGCTTTTACGTCACACCAAGGGCTGCTCCTCAAGTGTGGATATGCAGGTTTTTGGTGTGTTGTTTTTTTTTTGTTGTTTTTTTTTTTGCTTTTTCAGCGCAAAGATATTTCCAGCTTATGCTCACCCGCTGCCTGCAGCAAGGAAGGAAGCACCTGCAGAGGTGAGCAGGGAGGTGGTATTTTAATCTGTCCAAACCAGATGAGGAGAGCAGCCCCGGACAGAGCATTTGGTCTATCTGGAGTTTCGAAAAGGAAACGGTTTTCCTGCCTGACCTCGGCCCTGGTTGACACGTGCAGCACTTTGTAAAGTTAATTGCGTATCGAACAGGTAGTGGAGTGGAAAGGAGCTGCAGGTGGTGCATGCTTGCAGAGTCTGCTCGCAGAAAAGCAGGGTTTGGGTCTTTGCACGATCAGCCTGCCAGAGCTGGGAAGAATCTGCCTTGAGCCCTGCCCACCAGTTGGTTTTCTTTGTTGGTGCAGTTGCTGCCATTAGTGATTTTTACAATCATCCATTTTATAGAGCTCAGCCTAAACAGCTTGAAAATTTAGGGTAAGACAGAGGGGAAGAACGGGGAAACCTCCCTTTCCTATGAAATTCCACATAAATTTAGAGAAAGCAGCTGATGCTTGGGGAGGGTGAAGCAGAGCTGCCACACACTCCCAGAGCCCCCAGATTAAGACAAAAATGGGGTTGGGAGAGTTGGCAAGAAATGGGGGAGACAAGTGGCTCTCACTTCATCCCTCGCTGATGTCCCCACATTGTTCCCACAGCTACAAAGCTTTTCCGATGGTTTATTTTTCCCCTTCCCTTCCAGCTTTTTCTGCCTCGACTCAGACCCGTGGAGATGGCATAGACCCCTACCTGATTTCACCTGCTTTTATTTTCACCTCCCACCTTTGCTTCAGCCCAGCTCCATCGTCCATCACCACCAAGCAATGCCACAGCTCCGATCCCAGACCGGGTGAATTTGGGGCCCGGCATTAACCCTAGAAAATCAGAAAGAAACGTGCCTCTCCGTTTCAAAAAGCCTGTGTTTGTCAGCAGTTACCACTTAGAGAGATCTGAGGTATCGATAACCGCCCTTCAGTCCTCCCAAGGTTTTCAGCGCTTTGGCCCTGGTCCAGAGGAGCACTTACACACGTGTTTAGCTCGGAGAGGGTGAGCAGTCCCCGTTTGGGTTGTGGCTGTGTGGTGTGGATGGGCATATTCTCCGTGCAGAGCGACCCACAGCAGATTTCTTGCACCAGGTTCATCCCCACGTGCAGAGGGGATGTGGTGTTTCCAACATTTCCCCTCCTGCCCCAGCTTCTGGTGTCGTTCGATTGTGTGACACCCTCTTCTGCTTTTTTTTAATTATTTTTTTAGGAGACATTTCCAGGCCATGTGGTTCTGGTGAAAACCTTGAAAAAATTCCACTTAAAGGAGTAAAAAACAAAACAAAACAAAAAACAACTCCACATAACACAGACATGATCTTTAAAATAACTCATTTCATATTTACAAGGCAGACAAAAGCACATTTTCACTTTTAACAAAAACAAACAAACAACAAAATAACGATCCACAATGCATACCATTGTTATTATTTTTTATTATTATTGTTGCTTTTATAATTAGGAAACAAAGCGAATGCTGCGTCCCTGAACAGGGGGTAACTTTTGTTCTAGATGAATAAACCATAGCTCTGCTGAAATATTTAATCAAACTCCATCTGACTGATGAAACTGCTCCTGAGGGGAAAACAAAGCAAAACAAAACATGTTGTGCATGTTAAAGTCATTAATCTCAGGTGGATTTCAAGTTTCCTGTTCTTTCCCCCCTCTCCCAAGTCTTGTTTTCTGCTCTGTCTCCCACATGAGGAGGACAAAGTCTGGGTCCAGTCTGCTCTTGGGGACAAAATGATGGTGTTTCCACACGGGGAAGGCAAATCCTTTGTGGTGGGATGAGGGAGTCAAGGACAAGGTTGTAGAGTGCATGGTAAGGAGAAGGACTGGCTAGGATTTTGGTTTGGGAGAGAAAAAATGACTCCAGACCATGAGAGATGGCTTCACTGCTTCCTGCTTGGATTCTGTTTGATTCCTGGAGTGATCCCATCAGGAATCTGTTTGCAAATGAAGTGCAGGAGAAGGAAAAGCCCAGGGCTGAGCTTTCCTCCTGCTACCCTCATCCCCTTGTACCTCCAGAGCATCCTCCCAGCATCTTCCCCAGGCTGGTACCTGGGGTAGGCACTGCATGCGTGGCTCACTGAGAGGATGCTCATGGTTCTGTTTTCTAGCAGAAAGCAGCCATGGTCCCTTGAGGACTCTAATATCTCTTTCCTGACAAAGGCACAATTAATTGTATTCCAATTTGTGCCTCCTTTCCCCTCCCGCTCCCCTCACCAAGGGCTTTTGTAGCTGCACATGAAACACTCACAGGGTGCCTGCATGAGCATGATGAAGATACTTTCCATTTTGCAGACCAAAATATAAAAAAAAAAATAAAAATTGGATGGGAGTCTTCTATAATGAATGTCGTTTGCCTACCTTTGGGAGCAACCTAAATGATATAAAGCTGGAAGGGGGTGAGGATGGGGGAAATTCATCAAAAAGTATAAAGCCAGCTGGATGCGTGCAAGGTTTAAATCCTCAGATTTGGAAATAGCATTAAGTACAAGCTGTTTTATTAAACCACGGATTTTTTGAAATTCTTTTTTTTTTTTCTGAATGAATAAATGCTACAAAGCCACCAACATAATACTTTTCAAGATAGCTGGTCTTTTTTCCCTCAAGGGTAATATTGCAATATTTTGAAATGGTTTATGGGAAATGTTTATGGGAATATATGAGCTGTATTTTCCCAGCTAATGTAACAAAGCTGTATAGTAGGATGTAGAGCTAAGCCAAATTATGCCAGCTGCTAGGACCTAGCAGGGCATGTTAGGAGAGAAGGAACTGTAGCATCACCCTACAGATACAGTCACATTAATTAAAGCCATTTCATTCAGAAGATGAAAGACCTTTGTGTTTTGGAGCGAAGTCTTGAAGTCTACAACAGGGTTGGTATGTGAGGTGTTGCTCTGCTGTTAGGAATACATTTTCCTTGCAAAAACCTGCAAATTTGGTTTGTGGCAAATGTTCTTTCAGGCCATGCATGCACAGAGAATTAATTGGCAGCTGCATTTCTGACTCTCATCACACTGAGCATTGCAATTGCAAGCAAGAGCACTTCTCCCTTCTGGCCTCTTTCATAGAATCACAGAATGGTTTGGGTTGGAAGGGACCTCAAAGATCACCTAACTCCAACCCCCTGCCATGGGCAGGGACATCTCCCATTACACCAGGTTGCTCAAAACCCCATCCAGGCTGGCCTTGGGCACTGCCAGGGATGGAGCACCCACAGCTTCTCTGGGCAAACCTCTCTCTGCACTTTGATGCTGATGCCAGGAGAAAAGCACCCAGAGCACCAGGAACTCAATGGTCCTAATTTGTGGGATGAAACAGGGCTGTGCAACAAGGGGTGCTGGTCAGGGTGCAGCCACTGCAGAGAAGAAAAAGGCTTCTGGATTTTGGGAGTTATGGCAAAAGGAGCGTAGCAGCGTTGATTCATACATCAACAGCCTAGGACATGAGCTGGGGCCTCAGTGACTCAAAGAAGCAAAGCACAGATGAAGCCAGTTGTGAAGGATTTCAGGAGGAGCAAGAAGAGATTTTGAGGCTGGATGCACCGAACCACAATCCTCCAAGCACTGCAGCCATTTCAATTCAACATCTAGAGGTCACTTCCCACCTTGGGGTCTGAGGACCTGCAGATGCCTGGTAGGCTTACTCACATCTTCTCTCGTTCTGCAAAGATAAGATTTCGCCTGACATGGGAAAAGCAGCTGAGGAACAAGGGCCTGACACTGGAGGAGTGAAATGCAGCTGAAAACAATGTGCATATGGAGCATTTCTTCCATCTCACTATTTTTTGCGCCAAGCCCAAAGACTCAAGACATCAGCAAGGGAGCAAGAAAAAGTCATTACAGCACAGAATTGAAATGCTCAAGTTTTCCTTCAGTCAGAACATCCCTTGGCTTCGTCAGAAACTGGAATTAAAAAAAGAAAATTCCTTAAAAGAATGAAAGCTGACTTTGTCTTTATAATATCAAACAAAGCCAAATTCTGGCTTTGGAGAGCAGTGGGACCCGTGCCACCGACCTGTCTGCATGTCAGCCTAAAGACACCCAACCGCTCATCACACCGTGCTGTGGAGACATTTCAGCCCACCAGCTTTTATGGGGTGACAATAACACAAACCACTGACAAAGTACCAAAGGCCTCTTTTTGCCTCCTCGGGGCTGGGGGAGGGAAAGGCAGGGAGGAGACCAAACCCATTACAGCAAAGCAAAGTAGCTGAGGAGAACAAAATATCTCTAATTTTGCAATAGCACGCAATGCTAGAGAATGAAACATCTCTAATTTTGCTCTACAGTCCACCATGCTATTTTCTGCTAGCTCCCTGGTGCTGTCAGAGGCAAGTCAGAAGTGGTTGGCTCCTAGAGAGTGGCTGGTTGGGAAGAAAAGGAGAAGAGTGTTTCCCTCTAGGGAAGTGCCACTGTCCCCACATTTGTGTAGGAGTGATTTGCTGGCTGCTTACATGACTTTGATTGCAGAGCAGGCTCCCCAAAAATGATTTGAAGGACTTCACGGCCTTCTCCTGGAGCAGACATCCCTCTCCAGTGTCCCTTTTCCTAACAGGGACACAGAGGTGAATGCCCGTAGCAAAAAAAGAGAGGTGAAGCAACTGAACTTGAGCTAAAACCTCCACTGCACAGCATCTCTCTGCACTCAGGAGTGAGAAACAAGCCACCCATGAGAAGCATCAGTCATGTTTGTGACTGCACTCCCTGAGGGCACTGGGATATTTAACCAATGAACAACAAAAAAAAAGGAACAAGAACAGTGACTCGTCCTTCCTCCAAGTGCTCCATTTCATTATCTTGACTGTATCTTGGCTAATTCTGTTCAAAATAAAGAGGCTGGGGAAACAGGGAATACAGGAACTTATCGATTGCACGCCAGCGAGTGCCTCAAGCTTTGCTCTTCTCCTGTCCTTGGGAGGGAGACTGGGGTTTGCTTTCCAAGTAGGAAACAATGTCCTTGAGTGAAACATAATAAGCTAACATTCTGCTGATGCACCAGTAACTTCAGCATTTATTTCATACTATTGTTAAGGCTTGTTTATAGTATATAGATATATTTACGTAGGAAGAAGAGTAGAGGAAAGCGCAAGATATATCTTATAAATATTTCTGTATGTCTGCATACAAAAGAAAATATGTACAGCCACCCATAGTGGTTTTCTCTGCGCCAGGGCAGGGCCATGCGAAGGACTGATGTGTTCCCACTCCTTTCTGCAGGGAATAGCTGCTACCCTGCACATCTGTGTGCCAGGACTGGATCTGCTCTGGTCTCTGTGTTTTTTGGGGTTGGGTCAATAGTTTTG
The DNA here is from genome assembly GCF_965140915.1 of Aythya marila. Lineage (NCBI taxonomy): Eukaryota > Metazoa > Chordata > Aves > Anseriformes > Anatidae > Aythya > Aythya marila. The sequence continues at coordinate 2,611,548 of NC_139042.1, forward strand.
CTAGGAGGAGAGAGGCAGTGGCACCTTTCCCTAAGGACCAGTGTGGCAGAACAAATGTGAGTTGCCAAAGGGCAAGACAGAAAGAGAGCAGGAGCTTTCTTCTTATTTTTTTTCCACTGTATTTTCACTTCACTTTTGTACTTTATCCTAATGGACCCACTGCAACCCAAGGACCCCATTAAATCCTTCTCAGCGTGCCCTACTCTCGCTGTCTCTGGTATCCCATAGCTGTTTTTATTTCCATGGCTGAGTGTGAAGCCCCATCCAGCCCAGACAACTCAGGGACAGCTTTTCCTGTAGCAGTAACTGGGAAGTCACAGACCTGCTTAAAAGAAAGGTTAAAATGGGTTAGTCATTTCAGGGCATGGACCTGAAATCTTTCCACCTTTACCATCCTGAGTGGATGCTTCCGCGCTAAAAATTAAGTCTTTGGCAACAAATGCAGTTATTGCTGGACAGTTGTAGTGTTTTTGCTTCTGGGATGGTCCTAAGGCAGACTCGGTACCTCTGTGAGAAGGCACAAGCAGGTGTGAGCCTTGGTTATTTTCAGGCAGGTGTTGCTTTTCTTCCCCAAGGGAAAGTTTCTAATTTTGCTTCTCAAAATATTAAGGCACTTGATGGCTGGACATAATTGGCAACCACAGGAAATATTTTGGAAGAAGATACCATCCCAAATGAGTTTTTGTCTTCTCAGAGAGCATTTTATTGGTGGGGAAAAGCCTTCCGTTTTTTACATTTTTAAGGGTCTCATGTGGCATGATTGCTTTTTTTTTTTGCTTTTTTTTTTTTTTTTTTTTTTTTTTTGCCCTCCTACCATCTGTCTTCAAGTCCATGTCTTTACAAGATGAACGACGTCTAGTCAGGGAAATGTTTTCTCTTCTCTGAATAGTGCTGGGGTGCCGCTGGCGTCTCAGCTCCCGGGCAGAGCGAGGGGCTTTCACTTGCACACGTATCTCTCGACAGTCCTCTCGCACTTTTTACAGGTCACGTAGCAGCACCAGTGGTATTTGCAGTGGCACCGCTCCACCACTTTGTCCATGTAGGGGTTGTAGCCTCTGCCACAGCACATCAGGTCACAGCTGTCGCTCCCGTTGGAGGTCTTGTTGCATTGCCTGGAAGAAAGGAAAGGTGGTGAGCTGTTGTAAATGCCAGCAGGGCTTTCCCAACCAAGGATGGGGCAGTGTCTGTGGTGGTGTGAGGTGCTGGGTGAAGGCAGTGTGGTGGAGAACCAGGGTTGCACTTGCATTTTTCTGGGCAACCTGCTTAGGGCTGAGAAGAGCTCCAGTTGGATGGGATGGGACCTAGTGGGAGGTGTTCCTGACCATAGCAGGACGTTGAAATTAGATGATCCTTAATGTCCCTTCCAACCCAAACCATTCTGTGGTTCTGTTTCTATGACCATAAAGTCCCGTTTGGGCAGGAGGTTTGGGCCTAATGACCTCCAGATGTCCCTTCCAACCTAAAATACTCTGTGGTTCTGTGATCACCTGCTCTGACACCCAAAATAACATTAAATTCCACTTCTGCCCCTCAGTTCGGGCTTAAAAGGATTCAGGCTGCCTGTCATCCGAGGTGGGCAGGAACTGGCTCCCACACAGGCCAAGAAGCAAAGCTATCGTGATACCTTCACCACAACATAAACTCATCGTCCCTAGCAAAGCATATCCCCAGGCAGGCTCTGAGGCTGTCTGAAAGGAGCTGGGGTAAGATGATGCCCTAAAGAACAAACACCGGTGTTTGTCCAGCACGACCTAACCTGAAAATCATAGGGGACGAACCCTGCAGTCAGAGAGTGTTTGCACAGGCTCCGTGCCAATGATCCCAGGCAGGGAAAGCTCCTGAGCAGACTCCTACAGCCATTATTCAGCCCTGAACCTCTCAGGGAAATTACAACCGATCCTAGCAGGGCCAGGACTCTGCATTTTTCCCTCCGAGTGTGTCCCAGCCCAGCAGAAGCAGCCGGGGAGCTGGCCCTGTCCTACCCCGAGCCCTGACCCAGGAGCAGGCAGCACAGCGGGAGCGCAGCGCAGGATGACAAGTCGCCAAATATCACACGGCCTTTCACTGCTTGTTTTGCTTCTGCTTTTAATTAAAGCCAGGCTCATCGGGATAAGTCGGGCATTGTGTGGGGTTTCCTTGCTTCAAATGCTTGCAAGCAGCTGGCTTGAGGTTTTTGGAAATAACCCACAAACTGGGGAATCTTTTTCCTTGATCGCCAGCATGGAGAAGCCTCGGAAGGGGCTGAAGAGCTGGATCCTCAGCCAACCTCAAAGATCAGCTATCACACTCCTAAAATACTCCAAGCTGGTAGATGTGAAAGCACAACAAGCTTTGACTTTTGGATGAAATGAACCATGCCCTGGAGATGCCATTTCTCCAGAGGCTGTAAAGATAAGCAAGGGTGAAAGCGTTCATGTTTGGTCAGATGCCTGGCTGGACACTAATGCTTTAGGGTAAAAGATCTCATTATGCACCCAACACGGTGAGCCTGTGAACTTGATGGAGACTTGACATTGCTGCAAGAAAGGCAATTTGAAGATTGCAGGGAGATTGCTGACATTTCTCCTAAATCTCATCCTGCCTGGCTATTTTGGACGGAAACAGTTTAAGGCAAATTTGGGGCAGGGAAAGGAGAAATTGGGAGGCATGAGCTGAGCACTCCATTAATAGATGAAAACAAATCCATGAGATTTATAGGAATTCCTCATGAGGTAATGCTTTAGGAGAAGTTATGGGATTAATGAGGTGTTGGGATTTTGTTCTTGTTCTTCTCTTATTTATTTCTGACTCAGGCGGGCCTCCTGTTTGTTATTTCTGACTTGCATTCCTCCCCAGGTTCAGTTTTTAAAGGCTCCCCCCCTTCTCCCCTTCATTCGGGAGTGTGTGTAAATATTTACAAACCTTTGAAAGCCTCTACCGAAGGCAAAGTCTGCAACCACACCAAGTGTGTTTGCCTAATGCTGAACCAAAGGCGTTGTTACTGCCCTGGGGGCCGGGGCCCCTCTGCCAGGAAACCTCTGAATGACTCCTCATAAATGTATTTGTAAATGCATTAAATATTCAGAGCAAAGGTTCAAATATAGGGATGGTGACATTAGAAGAGGGGAGGGAATTTGACAACCTTACTCAGCTTTACCGGTGGCTGGAAAAGTTGCTGCATGGAGGTTCCCCTGGTGAGGACTGGGAATCTGCAGGAGCACAGGGCTGGGTGTGCAGTGTGTCCCTGCCCCCTTGTGCAAAAAAAAATCACTAAAATGGCCAGGGAAAGGGACATGGTGGCACTCTGGCTCCAGTTCACCACCAGAGAGTCAAATTTATCCCGTTTAGAGAGCAAAGCCCTTCCACCTGTTGCCTGGGTTCAAGGAATCACCCTTTCCTTGCACCCAACTCCTGTGGTTTTAGGGGGGGGAAAAAGACCTAGATGGGCTTTCCCATAGCTGTGTCCATCCCTTTCAGCCTGAAATATAGGAAAAGAACAAAATCTTGCCCCAAATCTCCAAGTTTCCCTCAGTTTGAGATCAAGGAACAGTGACATTTTGGAAGGAAGAAGGAGTAAGGAGCCAAAGCAAAGCTTTTGACTCTATCCCGAACCTAAATGTGTTTCTAGAAAACTTTTCTGACAATGCCACTAACCAGGCATATTGTTCTCTGTTTTAAATTATAGTCACGGGTGAATTATCTTAATTTTCTTTCTTTTTTTAAAAAACAAACTGAAACAAAGTCAGCTTCTCAGCTGTAACTAGCCATACAAAAAGCAAGTGAGGAAAGACAAAGGAGCCCGAAGACCAGAGTTTACCCACAGAAGCTGCCCCCAAGCATCTGCTTTCAGAGCCCATGGCTGCGATCTCAGCAGGCTCCCTGCTGATGGGTTAAGTTCAGTCTCATTTGTTTTGGGCCTGGTCCAGCACAATTCCAGCAACTCGGAGAAATGCCCTCCTCCCGAGTCTCAGAGAGAAAACATGAACACAGGCGATTGCATCTTAACACAACACCGTAACCTCTAGCAGCACTTGGAAGACCGGTGAAAAACGATGCTTCGGCCACAATCCCAGCCAAGGTCCTGGCTCAGGAACAGGCTTTCACGTTGCCACGGTGCTTTGTCCTTCTTCAAGCAAGAAGGGAGGAGGTCAGCCCTGCTGACTGGACAAATCCTGCTCAATCTGCTTGTCCAAAACTCCCCCTTCCAGCCCTCTTTGTGAAAACACTGCCGTGCATCACTCCCTGAGCCCCAACAGCCTCATCACGGGGGTGGTCTGTGACACAGATGGGCAAGGACATCTTGGCACCTCTAAGAGTCTTCCCCGTCTCACATCTCTAAGCCATCTCACTGTTACCTCCAGGGGGATTTGCATTTTAAAATACCCATTTTTCTCTCTTGCAGAGGGGGGAGGAGGTTTGCTGCTTTGTTCTGCAGTGAGCTGCAGGAGGAATTTCAGCTGGAAATCTTAAGTACAGCAGGCAGGAGCACAAAGTGAATGGCAGCTTGCTCAAGCTCTCCTTAAAACCACCCAAGCCATGTGCTAGGAGAACTCGAGCGAGATTTTCTAGTCAAAAGCAAGATCAGTGAGTCCTCTACCTGCAAACCATCCACCTTCTACCATCCTGTTTAGGATTGCGTTTTCAGATCTTTTAGGGCCTTGCAAAAGTGAGATGTGGGAGCTGCTTACAAGGACCTAAGAAATGTCCTGCCTGGCCCAGCACTCTGCAATGGCTGTGGGAGATGCTATTTAGAGAGGAAAACACAAATCTGGCCACTTTCTGCAGTCTTCCCCCTCGTACTCCACCAGCATCTGGGCTGTTGCGTTAGGGATGACAGAAGAGACATTCCTGTTTGACCTCAGAGGATCCCCCTGTGGGCATGTTGGCCATGGGTTTGTCTCATCCCTTTCTGACCGCAGGGAAACCACCTGTCTCCATGAACTCCAGCAGCCACAAGTCCCAGAAGACACTACTGCTGTGTAAAGAAATACTTTCTTTTCTCTCTTTTAGATCAAGTTCCTCGTCGTCTCTCTAGTGCCCTTTGCTCCGGTAATGTCATGCTGCACAGCAGTACATAAAGGAAAGAAAAATAATTCGAGTCCCCCAGGAAGCATGTAAAACAATGGGCATTGCTAAAAATACATCAAAGTGCACCATTTCATGTACGATTTCGAGGGCAGGATCTTAACTACTTTTAAATTGCTTTCTCATCCACAAGGAATATCTGGAGACTGACACTGAACAACTGTACAAAAGAGAGTTATCAATACTTCATGTCAGCAAGGAGATGTCAAGGGAGATCCTGGAACCAGCCTGTATTTTCATTAAAGAATAGAGAGCAAGCTTACAAGCCTGTGGATAATGCTGGGGCAAAAGGAACCGAGAGCGTTTTGTGAGGGTGGATTAAAATGCAAAGCAAGCAACACACTTTGAGAAAGGTCCAGATAAATGTGGGAACCTTCCCAGGAGAGTCAGAGGAGCAGTTCAGAAAGCAGAAAAGGTTGAAGGAACTGGCTTAGAGAAGTAAGAGCTGACTCCCCATCTACAAAAGATTATTGCAAAAAGGAGAGAACAAATGTTCTTTATACGTAGAGGAAAGAGGACAAGAAATGACTGGTTGGATTTGGAAAAATAAAAAATAATAATAAAAAAAAATCAGGTTAAGACAAATTTAGCCCTAAGGACAGTAAAGCTCTGGAACGGGTTGTTCCAGAAGCTGTTTTTTAGAGAGTAGATAAACACCTTCAGTAACGGGCCAGGTATTCTCAGTTCAGTCTCACTGCTAAAATGATCAGGCTCTGTGGAGTCATTCCCAGCCCTGATGTCCTCTAACTCAACACTAGTTTGAGGCAGAGGGACTAAATATGTTTAGGAGAGCTGGCTTTACCCCCCCCCCCCCCCCCCCCCCAAATTCACTATCCACTGCAATTTTACTATGTGAAATTATATTTAACCACCAGAACGCTCATTATTTACAAATGATTTCAGGTCAAATTCAGGTCTCTCAAAGCAGGAAGGATTCAAACTTCCCTGGGGCTTAAATGAGAAAAAGCCCAAGAAAGTACAGCTGGCCCAACCACTGAAATTGGTGCCAATTACGAACACGTTACCTTGGGAAGGTGGGAATGGCAGGTGGAAGGAACAGAAAGGAGCTATTTTTCTGACTTTTCTTTGGTTTAAACTTCTGGAACACTCACAGAGGATTTTTTTGTTGATAGTTTTGTTTGCTATTTGTTGAGTCCCATGAACAAAAGGCAGCACATCAGTTCCAAAAGTTACTAAACCATCACACAAATTATAACGAACTCAAAGTCAAAGCTCAGCATATTGTTCCTTGTGCTCTCACTGAGCGATGGAAACTTAAGGAGGACCTAAAAAAAAACACCAAATGATGTTGTCTGCCCATAACTACCACTCGTCTCCCTCTAAGTGTGGGTGCTTCTGCTAAGAAATTTCATTGCCCACATAGTCACACAATACAACGCACTCAGGCAGATGAAAAGCAGAGTGACTGGACACTAATGGGGTTAAAACAAAGGGCTGTCATTGAACATTGAATAACATGGGGTCCTTTCTTCATAGCATTTAAGCAGCCTGGATGTCTGGACCACCAAAATGGCAAAGAGGTAGCCACCAGCCACTAACTCCTTGCAGCTAAACGAGTCACCTCCAAGCAGCACGTTCAGTTAATTCCATGCATGTTCCTATCCAACAAAACAAATCAGCATGAGACACCTCGGGAGAGAGTTAAGACCAAATATTTTGTATTGCAGAAATAAAAGAGCCAAGACATAAGCAAGGAGCAACCACCAAAGGATGGCCACGTTCATGGCCAGAGTCAGCTAGGGAGTGGTGGCTGAGCAACCTAGCTTCAGCACGACATCGCAGCCTGATTTCTGCAGCTTTTAGAGAAATCCTTCCCATCTTCAGCAAGGAGGGAGCCGCATTCGCTGGGCTCTAAGGCTGCTCTGGGAAAGATCAGTAATAAACAGCTCAGTAATCTCTGCAAGGCCTCGGGGGCTGGAGACTTTTGTATGCATGGCAGAGTTTCCCTTGCCTTGGATTCCTTATGGGACCTTAAACAGCCTTTGAAATACGACACGTTGCACCCTACTGATAAAGAAGGTTAATACTTTTGCTTCTTTTCTCACAAAAGAGGTCCCATTTTTATAATCTACTATTATTTATCTTCTGCTTGAAGCTGATAACAAATTCTTCAGGCAGGAGAAACTGAACTACCTTGTTAAAAGATGAGTTATAGGGTGTTTTCTTCCAAGAAGGCTCTGAAACAGGAATATATACAGGATATGCATTTCCCCGTGGTTGACTTGTATTGAAAGTCATACAATCCACATGCTGCTCCACGGATCAGCTTCTTTAGATTTGTCTCCAGATGATTTTTATTCGCTACGAAAGCGTAATGGTGGCAAACAAACACACGGAGTTTGGCTGCAATCAGTGCGGGTTGCAGCAAGCCTGTTTGCAGGAGCCTTGGACACCAGTTGCAAAACCCAGCTCCTTAATCAGATTTTGAGCACTTCAAAGAGTTGTGAGGCTTCAAATCACAGGTTTGGGTTCAGCTCCCTGGCTTTGAAATCTGGATACACCCCAACTGCTTGGAGGCATGCAGATTCCCAAACCATTTCTAATTTCAACGTGGAATTAAGAGAGGCTGGGATGTCTTAGAAAACACTTCAGGCTCATTCTGAATAAGGCTTTGAAAAGAAGTGAAGTGAAGAGCCCTGAAAGGATTTTGAGTAATTGGGCTCACGTTTTCTGAGTGGATTTTCACGCGGTTGCACTATAAAGTTACTTGATTCCCTTTCCTGCCTGAGAAACGCACAATATGCCTGAGCCATGTGAGGGATAATTACAGAGATGGAAGCAACTGATTAGATTATCCCTTCCACCCACCTGCCAGTGCAGGATTGTTCCCTACAGCATACGTGGAAACCCAATATGTCCAAGGTGTTGCAACTAAGCCATCAACCCTTGTCCTGCTTCCAGCGTGCTCCTAGCAAGCACCAGACCTGGGGGAGAGGGAGAGCAGAAAGGAATTTGTCTCCGTGTGATATGAAACAACTCACATTGTGTAATGAACATGCAGGAATCTGAATGTTTTAAATCCAGTAACAGGGAAATGGGTTGTTAATCGTAGAATCATAAAATCATGGAATCAGGGAGTGGTTTGGGTTGGAAGGGACTTTAAAGCCCATCTTATTCCAACTCCCCTGCCATGGTTAGGGATATCTGCCCCCAACCCAGGCTGCCCCAAGTCCCAAACAGCTTGGCCTTGGGCACTGCCAGGGCTGGAGCACCCCCAGCTCCTCTGGGCAGCCTGGACCAGGGCCTCAGTGCCCTCAGAGGGCAGAATTTCCTCCTAACATCTAATCTAAATCCACCCTCTTTTAGTTTAAAGCCGTTGTGCCTTGTCCTATCACTACAGTCTCTGAAAAAGTGGCCCTCTCCAATGGGAACCTCTGCCCAAGCTGAGGTCTCCTGGAGCACAGTGAGACAGCTCTGCACCACGGCACCCTACAAGGAATCCCCAAACCCGTGCTCATGACCAAAAAGAGGTCAAAGAGGGAACAGGCAGGTGGTGGAAGAATAGAAGAGAAGAGAGAAAACAAACAGAGGGGCCACCACTAAAATCCCTTTTTGATTATGTTTGCTGTAAAAGACCTTAAAAATTAGCCCAGTAGGAAACAGCAGGATTTCCCCCCAAAAAATTTTGATGTGCACAAGGATAAAATCTTAAGACACCTCCGGGACTTGGCTTATAAAATAAAAAAACATCTTTGGGCTATTTCCATGTGAGTGTTTTACATCTTTTAGGGTAAACATAGGCCATGCTTTTCTTTTTTTTCTGCCCTCTCCCACAGCAGCCTGTTTGTGTTCTTGCTCCTTGTCCCTGTCATTAGCCACTATCTACAGCTGGAACAGAGCCACTGCGTTTAAAACACATCAAATGCCCTCGCCGTGAGAGAAAAAAATGTAGAGGGAAAAAAGGCTTCTATGGGAAAAGGAGGAGGAAGAATAAACCCGACACATTGTGGAGGTTTTATACTTCTTTCCTCTAATTTCTAATTGTGAAGGTTTTATACTTCTTTCCTCTAAAACAAAGGGCTGCTGTGGCTTGTGTTACACTTGCCAATTTTGAGACACCAGGCATCTTCTCAACTGCACTGAAAATGCATGTAACTACACATGACCTTACAGCTTGGCCTGAGAGAGACCTACAGCTCAACACAGGTCTATCACGCCCTCCTCCCCTGCTTCATCATCATCTTGCACATCCAAGAGTAAGGAGTATTTCTTGACAGGTTCCTTCTGAACGTCATCCCCTCCTGCCTTAATATCTCACTCCTCTAAATCCTCACTCAATCTCACTTCCCCTGGACCCTTGCCTGGAAAGCTCACAATCACTGCTGTCGCCCAGCTCAGGATAAACAGATGCCTGCAATACACATTTTCCTATCCCCAATAAAAAAAAAAAAAAAAAAAAAAAAAAAAAACCACATTCAAGATCTTGACATATTTTTCATCACTAGTTGGAATAAAAAGGCAAAATCTGCTGTAAAACGAAATTAGATGAATAGGAAGTAACGCCTCCCTCCCCTCTAAAAGGATTTCAGCTCATGGAAAATGTTTCATTTGGCAGATCTCTAATGAATTCAGTTTGTTTTTGACACAACCTGTTGATTTCACGTGATTCCTATAAAACCAATTTCCAAATAACCTCCCCAATTTTTTTCGTTGCGAAACAGCGTGTCCCAACAAAGAGGCCTTTTTCAAGACACGAATTTGTCAAAACCCATGCAAATCCACAAAAACACCACTTCCACTTATATGGCATTTTCCTTCAGAAAACAATCTCGGCACATGCAGTGCCCTACAGTCCTCAGTGACTCATAAACATCTTTGCTGCTAATTACTGCTCCACCATTGGCCTGGGAATGAACGAGCTATTGTACGGCAGTCCAGCCATTGCCTGCAGTCCTGCTGGAGGATACAAAGCTCTGACTGTCACCAAACATCAGAGGAGAAAAAGGACACACTTCCCATAAGCTGCCTCACTCAACTGTCACCTTCACCAGGTTGGCTTCACCAGATAAGTGTTAAGTTATTGTCTATAGAATTGTGGTTCCAGATTAAATTTGGCCATTGCCAAAGGGTATCGTCTAAAAACCATTCACCAAACATTGCTTGAAAGAAAAGTATCCCAAAAGGATGTCTCTTTTGTGCATTTAGATGATTTATTTCACTTCTGTGACAGTAAAAATCTTCTCTCCACTTAACTTCTCAATACACGATGGAAAGACCACTGTGTCCAATAAGAATTAAAATGAAGACACCCCAAAAAAGAGGAAGTGCATGCACCTTGCAATGTGACTGCCTGAGACTGCACCACGAAGCACCACAAAGAACAAAGAAGAATTAAGGGAACTATCTGAAGGAAGTCAAGAAAGCAGATAGCAACATTAAGCCATCTTGAAATCCAGCTGTTGCATGCACTTAACAAAAATCCTGGAAATTCTGCAGAATGCTGGAAACACAACTATTTGGCCATCAGAAGGTATGCTGCCCACCAGTGGAATTGATTTGTCAAAGAGGGAATTAAACAGATGATGGGAAGACACACGCACGTCCGCGTCCTGTAGAAGGGACAGCATGGTGCCCATGGGTATACCTTAAATCACCAATGCTAATGGGATGAAGATATACCTATGCATAAACACGAGACAAAAATACCAGGATTTTTAAAAGACAGTGGCAGAAAAATCCTAAAAATTAATCTTTGTAGGTGGCAGGGCCTTTTTAAGGCTGCCTGGAAGCACTGGTCCAAATTGGGTTAACGCTTGCTTGCTTAGGGGAGCCTTCAAGTAGAGTAACACCTCATCACACGAGCAGTGGTTGCAAGAGGGACTCAATAAAGTAAAAAGAAGCTGCTAGATCATTGCACCTGCTGAGGTGAGCTGCACAAATGGCTTTCTGAGAGGATTTCAAAAGGTATCTTGTACCTGCCAGTATAATGGAAAAGATGTCTACAGCCCTGTCTTGGCTGCAACACCACAAAAAGCCTCGAGCATCTGTGGACCATACTGTTCATTCAGATGTTCTGTACCTGCACGCACGTGCAACCTCCCCAGTTATTTACCTCTTATTCATACACGGTCCCCTCTGCCCCTTCCTTCTTTGGGGTGCAGAGTGCAGTCAGCACCCGCTGCGGAAACCCTCACCTGTCCTGGGTCCCGTGCGACCCCACTTTCTCGTTCTTCATGCAGAAATCAGGCGAGCTCTGTAGGTAAATCAGCTCTGTCTCTTTCACCGGCCTGATATCAATATCCTTTGGCACGAGGTATTTGCGTGTGCCCATGGGCCGGTGAACAACCTTGGTGGCCGATAAATACTTGTTTTTGAGGTCCAATGCAATGTCTCGCAGCTCTTGAAGGCCTTTCCAACAGGTCTTGATAGAGCATGACCCAGAAACTCCATGGCACTTACATTTCATTTCAAGAGAGGCTTTTAAGACCTGCAAAAAAGGAAGGCAGGAGTTAGGAAATGCTCTTAAGTCTAAACATCTCATAGCCTTGCTAATGAAGATTCTTTCTTAATGGAGACTGCTATAAAAAAAAAGGACTGGTGCTCTGATTTCTGCACATGCTAGGGCAGCTACTGTGCAGGGGGAATGAAATCTCACAGCTCCGTGGTGATCTCTGGCAGCCCAGGACTGCTTTCACCCGGTGCTTTTCACACCTTAGCAGCCAGCAGACCAAAGAGTACTTTGCATTTTGATGAGATATCTACATGGGGCTGCATTTACACCCTCTAAAATTCTTAAGGAGCTGGAATTCAAAGCAATCCATAAATAGATATATAATATGCATTTCTGCCTCCTGCAGATTTAAGCATTGGGTAACAGATGTCAAAACTTTGATGAATTCAAAGCACCCTCACCCTGCCTTTCTGCTGGCCATGGGGCCAGAAAAGCCTTTTACTTTGATACATCTCTAATTTTACGACTGTAGAAAATGGCAGGGAATGCTGCCAGGAAAGGGTGAATCCACCAGCCATGACAACACCGTCCCAAATGAAAATTTGCCCATTGCAATTAATATAAAAACTCAAGACATTGTAATAATAATAATAATAATAATAAAGAGACACAGAGGGAATGCAGGGAATGGTAGAGAAAAATACCCAGAGGAGGCAGGGTTGTGCTCTGCAAAGGTAAATTCACATGGTAGCTACACAGTAAGCTGCCAATGAGCTCAGCATGCTCCAAATTTTATCTGCTTCAGCGCCTGAGAGCAAGCAGCCCTGGAGGGATCAAGCTGTGTGGCAGGACCAGAGCTGGGAACTGCTGAAGCCTCAGAGATGGGTGCAGGGCTCACCTTTATAGTCCCCCACCTCAATTTCTCCAGCTGCACGAAGCGCAGCGGCGGGGATTTGCTCCCTGGTGCACGCCAAGCACCAGGCATGGTAAGCGTTATCCCTGCGTTGGCACACTCACAGGATGCAAGCTGTTAAAAGCAGCTTCTGCCAGATATGGGAGTAATCACTAGCGAAGCAGTTTGGAAAGGAACAAATCAGCCCTCCTGGCTGCAGGGATGGCTGGGAGGCAGCTGCTGCTGGACACGTCTGGCAGATGATAATCCTCTGTGTTTACACAGCACTTTGCATGTGCAACGCCCTTGGCAGAGCACTACGGGACCCATCCCCACCACACCTCCTGGGGTAAGCAAGCCAGAGCCATCCTCAGCTATGGATAGGGTGGCAATGGGACATCCCACCCACGGTTCTAGAGGGCTGCTGTTAGCATTCAGGGCCTCCTGAGTCCCAGCATGAGTTATACAGCCAGAGTCTTCAGCAGGCCAAAGGAGTTCAGAGCAATCTGGGAGAAACCTGCTCCTTTCGCTAGCTGACAGAGACACTGAACCTCACAGAGCGACCGACCCCTACAGATGGTTGTACAAGTACAATAACTCTCGTGGATTTGTTACCTGTCTCCCTACTTCACTGTTGTGCAGATGCATCAGTTTATTGGCTTGTGATCCTGATTTTTTCATCTTCATGGGAGCATCTGAAAATTTGGACCCCATGATAAGACCATAGTTGAGGTTGTCTGCACATCCTCCCCATCGATACCCAGGTCCAGGTGTCTCACCTGGGATGGGACCACAGGAACAGCCAGGGAGGTCCCCGGTGGTGCAGGCTCTGGCAATGGTGTGACTGATGGCAGCAGCAGAAAGGGCATACACAAAGGCTGACTCCCTTGTGCCTGGAAGAGAGAAGAACTCCAACTCAGCCTCCTGGGATGGCTAAATGTCTCCCCAAAAGAGATTTGCATAATCTCTGCCCCACAGAACACCAAACACACCAACTCGCTGCAGCTGAGATCACTCATGGCATCATCGGCTTGGAGAAAATCTCCCCCAAAAGCTCTCCAACTCGTGAAACAATGTCCCAGCAGGGCAAGGAGGCACGTGGACTCATGCAACTTGTCCATGTGGTGTGGTTCAGGTGCAGGTTCAAGCCCACAGAGTGTTTGCTGGACTTTTGGTGCAGGTTCAAGCCCACAGAGTGTTTGCTGGACCAGTTGTTTTGGGAACTACAGACCAGTGAGCCTCTCCTCTGTGCCTGGAAAGATCATGGAACAGATCCTTGTGGAGACAATGTCAAGGCACGTTCAGGACAAGGAGGTGACCCCAGACAGCCAGCATGGCTTCACCAAGGGCAAATTGTGCCTGATGGATCTGGTGGCCTTCTATGATAGAATGACTGCATCAGTCAACGAGAGAACTGACCCACGTCATCCAACTGGACTTCTGCAAGGCCTTTGACATGGTCCCACATGATATCCTAATCTCCAAACTGGAGAGAGATGGATTTGAAGGGTGGACTATTCAGTAGATAAGGAGTCGACTTGAAGGTTGCACTCAGAGAGTGGTGGTCAATGGATCTATGTCCAGGCAGAGGCCAGTGACAAGTGGTGTACCCCAGGGGTCTGTCTTGGGACAGGTCCTGTTTAATATTTTATCAGTGACATAGAGAGTGGGATTGAGTGCACCCTTAGAAGTTTGTAGATGGCACCAAGCTGAGTGACACGAAGCTGAGTGGTGCAGCTGATACCCCAGAAGAAAGGGATGCCATCCAAAGGGACCCACTGGATAAGTGGGTCCCCTGTGAACCTAATGAGCCAGCAGTGTGCGTTTGCAGCCCAGAAGGCCAGCTGCACCCTGAGGAGTGGTGAGGGAGGGGATTGTCCCCCTGGGTCCTGCTCTCCGGAGGCCCCCCCTGCAGCGCTGCGTTCAACTCTGGGCCCAGCACAAGGACACGGAGCTGCTGGAGTGGGCCCGGAGGAGGCCACGAGGGTGCTCAGGGGCTGGAGCGGCTCTGCTGTGGGGCCAGGACGAGGGGCAGCGGCTGGAGCCTGGCAGGGGGGAGGCTTCAGGGAGGCCTTGGGAAGAAATTCTGCCCTCTGAGGGTGCTGAGGTCCTGGCCCAGGCTGCCCGGCGGAGCTGGGGGTGCCCCAGCCCTGGCAGTGCCCAAGGCCAGCTGGAAGAGGTTCTGGGCAACCTGACCTAGTGGGAGGTGTCCCTGACCATGTCAGGGGTTGGAATTAAATGACTTCTAAGGTCCCTTCCAACCCAAACCATTCTGTGATTCTGTGATTATAATGTGACCAGCAAACCAGGCTGATGTCATGCACCTTAGGAGCTGTGGGAGCTGTCTCAGACTCAGAAGCTCCTGTGCACAACTGGCAGCACAGAGACGAATTTGGTCCTCAGCGAGCAGGACAACCACACCATGCAATCCCTCCATGTCCCCCTGACAGCACAACCCTTCCCCAACACGCATACACACTTGCTGGCCAACTCTACTCACTCATGTCCCTGGCTGAGCCCAGCAGTGGTGTTTACCTCTCTCTAAGTCCAGCAGGTAGTTCGGAGCCAGCTCAATGGATGAGCAGTTCCACCGCATGTCTGAGAAAGTTTTACGACAGGTCTTTATCACTTCCCGGGCTGCCTGGATGATGGTCTGCATCAGCTCCAGGTTGCTGCGGCACAGCTGCACCTGGGAAACCACCAGGCCTTCGAGCTGCTTGCAGTGCTGGGTTTGATTCAAGGCCAAAGCTGAAGGAGTCTTGGACAGAGCTCTGAGGAGACAAGCACATGCAAAAAGAAAAGACATTAAAACCCACAAAAAGTTAATCTCCAGGTGGGTATTAATGTATCCCGTATCTCTGACCCAGCAAATGTTTTGGCCTGCATTCGTCTGACCAAATATTAGCTACCTGCAAATTATGTGCCTAGTTTAAGATGGTAAGGGAGGTGGGCAACTTTTTAAAGTGATTTATCTCAGCTAAAGTAGGTGTTGAAGATGGGTGGGAAGATTCACCCTCTAAACCTGTGCATTTCTCTCTGTCAGCTAGAGGAGCCTGAACAAAGCTCCTGGGGCGTATGCCAAGTTGACTAAATGCGTAAATCCTTGTGGGAAGGTGTTTTTTTTTGGTGAAGAACACAGAGGACAGACCTCCCAACAGAGTGAAAAATGACCCATCAGTTCCACGATAACAGAAAGCTGGGTCTTCCAAGACTGTGGTATTCAGAAAAAAAAAAATAAAAAAAAAAGTCAGGTTGGTGTTATCAGTGTTTTGCATTCAGCATCTGTCTCGCACACTCTCTAAGGATTATGCTAAATGTCATGTGATTAATTATGGAGAAAATCCTCTGCAAGGCCTAGGGGAAAGCCACCAAGTTTGCAAAACAGATGCTTTCCCTTAGAGTTACCACCAAGGGCCTCCACCAATTCCACTGCTGTTACATTTAGATAAGTCTGTTTCTCTAGTCTCCAAAGATTTCGTGCAGAAATGCAATGCAAATATGTGCAATGAGACTATCACGACTAAAACTAAGAAGGGATCTACTAAAAGCAGTAGGCATATTACCATTGAAGAAACCATTGATACCACATAGACTCCACTGGTTCTCCTAGGGTGCAATTGCCAACATTTCACACTCCAGGTTAAAATAAATAAATAAATAAATAAATAAATAAATAAATAAATAAATAAATAAATAAATAAATAGTGGTGCCATGCATCGGACTATTCTGTGCTTTTCTTCCCCAAGCACCCAGGGAGATCAGCAGAAGCCTGGTGTGTAACTCTCTTTGTATCTTTATGACCTGCTTAGGGCAGTCATAAATGTTATTCGTTCCCATAAAACAACTTTCGAGCTGGCTGCATCAGTAACTGGCATATGATCCTGGCAACACAAGTGCCTTAACACATATTTCCTTCTCTCCTTGTTAAATGTGTTGCCTTTCGTTTTCATCCTAAGCCATCTTGGTTAGTTTGGCATACTAGCAGACACATTTCTGGGCATATTTCACTTTATTGCTGTAACATCCCCGTCCTTCAGAAGTTAAATGAGATGGAAATGGAGCTAAAAATGAGCCCTAACCAAGATTGGGGATATTAGCTCTGATCTCCAGCTTTCAGGAAAACACATCTATGTTCCACCGACTCCCTCAAGGTTGTCTTGAACCAGCTGCTGTGTATGTTGGAGCTCTCCCCGGGCTGCACATAACTGCTAACCCCAACTCCTTCTTGAGTGAGGAAAAGCTCAAACCCTTGCTAGTGCCGAGCAGGGCTGCGCTGACAAATTCCCAGGCGGCTGGAATCTGGCATTTCTGGCACTAGATAATCAGTGGCAAACTTGGAAGGGAAACCACCACTCTGCTAGCAATGTAAACTTATACATCATACATATATTTAAAGAGGTCTATTAAATATACAGAGAGCAGAAGTTTGGGCCAGGGAATTTCAAGGGAAAAAAAGAAAGTTGAGGATCTAATTGTCGGAAATTTTGCCCTGTTGTTCATCTCTGTCCCTTGCTCACCAGGGACAGCATTGCCTGCATGGAGGGGGGCACCTCCAGAAGGCACCTCACCCTATTGTAGATGTGAATTGATGCTGGACTTGACCTGGTGGTGAATGACAAAATATGTTGGTGATTTCTTGGGTGTTCAGGGAGCTCAGGCATATCACGTCTTTGAAGGCAGAGAATCAGGAGGCTTGGGACAGTCTTGGGACTGCAAACTTCCATAGTGTGGCCTTCACGCTATTCCTCCAGAATCCTTCTTTAGCCCATGGAAATTAAGAGGTCGTAGGGTGTAATTAGCTGATGTTCATCAGAGAGCTACAGCAGGATAAGATGGTAAGCCCTGGAAGAGCCCTTTTTTCTGCACTGGATACAGGGGGAACCCAGGCACTGAGCTCGGATACAGACATCTGGACTGTATAAGCACAGGGATGGGTGAGATGAGTCCAACCCCTAGCTCTTGGCTCCAGAAACCTGTGAAAACTTATCCCCAAAAAACTATCAGCAACTCTCAGGAACAGGCTGAAATGCAAATCAGGCAAGAGGCCAAAGCAGTTCGCCACTAATAGAGTAAGAATGATAAATACTCCAGCACAGTACAAGCTGAGCAGCAAAATAAGCAGGCAGGGTGAGGCAGGCTTCACAGCCTGAGCTTTGGGAGAATGGGGAATGCTCCAGGTCTTGGAGAGAGACCAGACCATTGGGAGCAGCTCTAATCACAGGTGCCAATGAGGCTGCAGAGGCTTTGGGTTGTCCCACCTGGCCCTGGCTGTCCCTTGAGGAGGATTCATGTGTCTAGTAAGTCCTGCACCACATCTGCTAGCCCTGCGTAGAGGTCTTGGGTGTCTGTAAAGGAGATGGAAGCCTAAATTGATGCACCTGCCTCTTACCAGTACAGATAAACCAGGAGCAGCAAAGAAAACCACCTTTGAGTTGGGATGAGAGCTGAATTCAGACTGAAGCTCACCCCAGATGTGAAAAAAGGGAACTATGGAGGTACAAAGAGATCACTGTAATATGTTGTTATTACAGAAGGCCTGAAATGGTCACCATCAGAGAAGCAGATTTGCAACGCGACAAGAGAGAAATTTGCTTTATGAAAGAGGGGAAAAGATCTGCCAGAAGGTCGGGAAAGGAAGTACTGTGGCCCCTTTGGGAAGAATTTGGTAAATGGCAGCAGTGGCTGTTCCTTGTCGAATGAGCCGAGCTCCAGGGAGCCCGCCAAGAATAAAAAAGCACGACGCAAGAAGGTGTTTTCTGAACATCTCCCAGGCCTGAACTTCATGCCTTTGCTTGTGAGAACCTATAATTGGAAACATCTCCAAGCGTCGGGAGGAAAAAGTAAAGGGTAATGGGGATGGAAAAGAAAACTCACAGTTATTGGAGTCACTTGCTGAGACCGAAAAGTGCGTTTATAAATCACAGATTAGGAATGTGAGAGGCCTATTAGGTCATCTAGTCCGTGCCCTGACAGCCCAGGTTTGCTTAGTCTCTGTCCTACATTCATAAATGTCTTCCCCCATCCCCTTGTTGCTTTAAATGCTCTCTGTGGAAAGGCACCAGCCCTCCCTGCTCCCCAAATTCTGGCAACACCATGGGGGGATGCTCACCACTTGCAAAGGATAAAGTTGGGGTGTCCATTTGTGGGCAGCAGAAAGGAAATTTGGTGGTGGTGGGTGTCTACCCCACCTCCCCCAGCCCTGGGAGGGAAACCTGAGCCAAAGGGGCACAGGCAGCCCAAATAAAGGGGCAGAATTAGGACAACAGCCTTTAGTGCTCAATCTAGGGAAAATAATCCTAGTTAAAACCTTAGTTTGGACTCCCACAATTCATCTGAGAAGCAGCATACAGCAGTTTTACCTGCTGCCATCCCATAAATGTTGCTTTTCACATTTTCCTCCTGCTAACATCATGCTCCCCTCCCTTGACTCTCCTCCATCCCTCATTCTCCAAGTGGTGAGGACAACTGAGGGGTGGTTGTTTTTTCTTTTTTTTTTCTTTTTTTTTTTTTTTAATAAATATATACACATTTGACCCATCCCCTTAAATAAACAGGCTGCAAACCAAACATCTCCTGCTTTATATATAGCATAGCAGGGCTTTCAATTGAAGTTATGGATACTGACAGAAAACCATAAACGTAATTACAGAGGAAATATGATGCATGGATGGATCATGACTTTCGTTTACCCTTTTAATTATCTCAGGCAGTTAATAAATTCATTTGGAAACATGAATGCTCTACAGTGTTAGGCCCTTTGAGAAGTATAGACCCGGTCCTGCAGATCTGGGCTACATGAGAAGACTATTCATAGGAGCAGCAGCTTGGGAGATGTACCTTCAGCTCGGAGCAGACATCAATGAAGGCCATACACGAGGCTTTACAAGGACAACTCTATATAGGACACTGCTCCTGGTCAATTCAAAGGGAGAAAAATTCCTTGAATTGAGCAATGAAGCACTGGTGCCTGTTAAAATGTCCTTAAAGGGTGGAAGGATCTCCTCTCCTTCTGATGTGGGCTCTCTCTGGAGAGCATCTCCCCATCCTCTCTTGTGCCAAGGAGACAACACAGAGGGACCGCTGGTGAAACCATGAACTTCAGCTCCAAATTGTCTGCTTTGCTTTCCGTGAAGGCACCCTCAACCTTTAATTTTCCAGAGATTTGGGTGAAACAAAAAGATTTAGACAAAATTGCATCACTTCGGGGAGCGAAGTTTGTGGTAAGCTTAAATAAAGAGAGTCAGTAGTTGCTTTTCTGTGTGTGAAAGACCTCATTTAAGGTTTTTAATCTGCATGAGCTTCCTTTTGTCAGGTTTTCAATTAGTAAGGCCTGGCAGGACTGTTATGGGGTCCCCATCTGAGTAGTCAGAGGCAACCCATGGCTCTACCACCTGGCCCTGCTGCTGTTTGAGCAGGAGCAAGGATGCAGGGGAGCATCCTCAGTCCTGTCCTGAGGACTGCAAGTCCCAAAGTGGTTCAGCAAATACCCAAAGCCTTCTCAAACAGAGACATGGGATTTTTATAGTCAAAGAAAGAGAGAGGGAGAAAGAGAGAGGGGGAGAAAGAGAGAAGGAAACAAAAGAAAAGAGAGAAAGAAGAGAGAGAGAAAAGAAAGAAAATAAAGAAAAGAAGAAAAAGAAAGAAAAAAAAAAAAGAGAAAGAGAAAAGAGGTGAGGAGGAGGAGGGAGAGGAGGAGGGGAAAAAAAAAAAAAAAAAAAAAAAAAAAAAAAAAGATCCCTGAAGTAAAAGCTTAAAATAAGAGTTGCTTTCAGATACGGTGCCAAATCCAGCACTGGCAGTAGTGGGCACAAGGCCATTGACTTCCAGCCCAAGCTCGACTGAAGTTGATGCCAGCGGCAAGTTGGCTGCCCCGCCGCCGGAGGAAGGCCGTGGAGCTTTGTCAAGTTTTCCCGAGCTGCCTACGGAGCGAAGAGCGAACTTCAAAGCAGCTCCCCCCTCGCCCCCAGCCCACTCCCCTCCCGCCGTCCCCGTTCTGCAGTCCTTTCACGGCAGCTCATCTAGCAGCCCCCTTGCCAGGCAGACGGCTCCTCGCCGGCGCCCGTGCCCCGCAGTCCCGGCCCCCTCCCCGGCCAAAGTAGAGAAGCAGGCGCTGCTGGGAAGGACAAAATCTTTCCATTTTCTCCCCGGCTTCTTGAAAGTGGAGGGAGCACGCTGCTGGCTCCGGAAAGGTCTTGGTGCTGCAGGCGTGCTTGAGGTCAGTGCGATGGGGGAAATGTCAGGCTCGCCGCCTTTTGGTCCTAAAGGGCTATGTTTGAACCATGGAAATTGGAAATGGGACACGGGAAGTGCCCTCTGCCCCTCAGGAAGCACTGCTGGGCTGGGCGGGTGCCGGAGCCCTGGCACGGGCTGCCCAGAGAGGGGCTGGGGGCTCCTCCTTGGGGATCTCCAGCAGCCGCCTGGACGTGGGGCTGGGCCCCCTGCTCGGGGTGACCCTGCTGGAGCAGGGCTGGCACCACAGGGACCCACAGCTGCCCGACACCACCAGACACTCTGTGATCCTATGAACTGGGCAGCTGTCATTGCTGCAAAACCATCCTCATTTCTGGGAATGGTGCTCATGTGGTCCAGAGGGCATGGGACATGTCCAGAAGGGATCAAGGGTCTTCCCAAAGTGGCCAAGCACCAGGTAATGATGGCATTCCTAGTGCCACAGCTCACTGTCATGGGCTGAATTTGCAGGAAAAGAAGGAAAACAGAGCAAACCATGCAAAAAAAAAAAAAAAAAAACCCTCACTGTGTTCACCCTTTTTGCAGCCACTCTTGCTCCGAGGGTGACCACAGAGGGACTGTCCACACCATGCATCCGCACCCAGGTGAGGAGATGCCACCTCCAGCAGGCAAAAGCACCTTGAAAACCTCTCCATCCTCGGGTGCTGCAACATCTGCAGCGTGCACATCTGGCCGCGGCTCCCTCTAGTGCTCATCTGTTTTCCAGCACGCCCTGAACGAGTCACTTCAGCAACCTGCTTGGCCAAGCCCAAGTCCCCTTAGGGATGGCTAAAAGGGGTGCGAGAGGAGGTGGGTAAAGTGATGGAGTTCCTACCTGTTGGCCCTGAGACATCTCACATTGAAACCGATCTCTGCTGTGATGCAAAACAAGTGCCAAGCACCACGAAGCTCTGCTTTAAGGACGGGAGTGGGTTTGCAAAAAGAAGCGTGCCAAAATAAGACTTTGGAGCAGATACACCCTGATCAAAAGCTCTCCTGCTCTGATCCTGCAAAGATGTGTCTATATCCTGACTTTGCACCCCAGCAGCTGCTGGGGCTGGGATGGAAGAAGATGAGAAGTGAATTTTCTCCTGCATCACGAGCAGGTTTTCAGGATGCTGAGCATCCATGCACCATGCTGGGTGCTCGGCGGCGCGCGCCTCCGTGGTGGGGAAGGGCACGGTGCCGATTTACAACAGCTGGGGATCTGGACCACAGAGCTCATAAAAATAAGCCAAATAAAATAAAACAAATAGCTCCATTTTATGTTCTCCCCGCTTTTACTAATTTACAGGGGATATTCGTGTTACAGGAAAGTGCTAAATGGCTGCAAAGCGTGTTTTTCTTCCCCGCCTCCCCCTGCAATTACATCACGCCCTGAATCAAAATTGAATTTCCTATCGCCCTTCATATCAGTCGCTCCCTCTTCCTCCGACTTGCAGGCCCAGCCCGCCAGGCTTTCTGCCCCAGCCCTCTCCAAGGCCCGTAAACATCTGGCAGCAACCACCTCCTTATCTTCTCCCCCCTCCATCCCCAGTCCTCTTTGAAGCTTGCTTCTGGCACCGTGCCTACAACAACGTCACGATGGGCAGACCGCGGAGACAAGCCCGCGACCGAAAACGCCTCCTTGTGCTTCCTTCCACCCTCTCCCTTCTCCATCCACCAGCAGAATTTCACCCGTGCCATTTCCAAGGATGGTCCCTGAGCCCCAAGGCTGGCAGCAGCCCGCGTCTGGCATCGCCGCAGCAGTGGAAAGAGAGCGATGGATGGGGGGGGAAAAATTGGCCGGTGGCTCCGTAGGAAAACAAGGGTGGGGAAGGGAGGAGAATGAAAAAATGCACTGCCACATTTCTTTGTGAAATCCCTGCTGGCAGCGTCCCCGTTGAACAAGGTGCCCTGGGATGGGGAGCGCAGCTCTCCGCCAGGTTACAAACAGGTGCGAGGGGAACCCAGAAGTGCATCTGGATGCAGTTCATGCTTCAAATGCCACTTTAATCCCAGCTTTCATCTTCCCTACTCACTTTTCAACAGGGGGATGTGTCTGATGGGAAGGGGAGGAGCGGCAACCTCTGCATCTTTCCCCCTCCAACTGCTGCCCCATCCCCAAAAGGAACCCTCACAGCTTAACCTCTTACCAGCTGGAAGGATGCTTTTGCCAGAAAATAGCTTTACAGACCTAGCCCTGCCTCGCAGGCTTTGGAGGAGATGTCCACCCTATGCAAGGTGCTGTGTAGGTGCAAAGCTGAGAGCCGAAATGCCTGAGGAAGCTGGCAGAAAGAAGTAGCTGGGCTGTGTGATGTAGCTGTGGTGGCTGCTATGGGGTGTAAAGGCAAGAAACAAAAAAAAAAAATGTGAAAAAGAAATCAGATCTTGGCTGTCCTCTGCTTCCAAGGTGGTTCTTAGAGTATGGAGTAAGTGCAGTATGTGCACATGAATGATTTCCTAAAGTAGGCAACCTTTCCTTCCACCTGACCGTGTTCATTTAAACACCCTGTGGAGGGATTCACCCTGCTTCTCTTTATGCATGTAAGAGGTGTGTGAGTGATCTCAACCAGCTCCCCACAGTCCATGGCATCCCCAGAGGGTATCTCCTGATGTTCGTGTTGGATGTCTATCGCTGGGGTGGGTGAGGAGCCACCTCGAAGGTCCTCTCCCCACTGGCTGCAGGCAGGGCAGCCAAACCACTGCCTCCAAGAGGCTGAATTTGCAGGTGTCCAAATTCAGAAGAGAGAAATCCCAACTTTATGAAAGCTGATGTGGGAAGGGTCTCAAGCAGCACAGATTGGGGCAGTAAAATGGGAAATAAACATGGCACGGGGGCTGTGGTGGAAGGAGGAAAACAGTAGGAACCTTTTGTCCTAATTTCATTGCTATCCCCAAAACCATCACCTAGACACGCTATCCCATGCACGACAGACCCTCCTCCTTCCAAAGGCATCACGTTTTATCCTGCCTTCTACACAAGGTGCTCAGTTGAGGTTCGCCCACATCCCACTATTTACTCTGCGCACAGCTTCAGACCAGAGCAGAAAAGGACTGATTGCTCCTCCGGACGGGAAGCCAGATGGGTGCTGGAGGGGTTTGTTTGTTTGTTTTGCAGTAAGCAACTAATTGATTGCTTGCTTAAGCAAAGAAATGAGATAGTGATGTTTTCACTTTGTTTGCAGTAACGTTACCTCCGAGGAAACTCGATCCAGACTTGACCACGCTCCCTGGTATTCCTTCACCCTCCTCTCCCCCCCGTCCCTCCCCGCTTCGTTTTTAACACCCTTCGCCAAGCCCAAAGGTTAAAAGGTCCACAAAAAAAACATGTTATCTGTCAAGCATCCCCTACAGCTGGAGATAGGCGGCATTATCTCAGCTGCCCTCCCTCCTGCTCTCAGCTCCTACTCAGCATGACCAGCGGTCCCGGTGGGAGACTTTCCCAGCATGATAGGAGCTGAGGCTAGAAACTTCATTAAGCGGCTGATGTGAGCATTCAAGTGTGTGCCTTCCTCTGGTAGCAATGAGAAGGAAAAGCAACCCCAAACCATGCATATTTTGGAAAGGTTGAGACTTATTGTTAGCACGAGCCCCCGGTACACCCTGTTGCAATCAGTGAATGCTGGAGAAATGCGGCGCTCTCTGCTCTTTAAATGGCTTTGCAGCCTGCCTCAAGCAGCACCAAGGGCTGCAAACCCGGGTAACAGAGCAGCAAGGACTACTCCAAAAACACTGAGAAATAGCCAGGTACTTACATCCATTTTATCCCAGAGCAAATCCCCGTCTGCAGAATCAAAGACAGAAAGCCAGCTAACAAAAACTGCGGGCTCGGCTTCATTCTCCCCCACTGTCCCCCACTTTCAGAAGGAAATCAGCTTCTCCGAGGGAAAAAAAAAAAAAGGAGTCTTCCGAATTTTCTGCTCAATGTTATTTCCTTTGGTGCGGGTCTTGCCCCTCCTTGGAGATGCACAACCTGAAAGGAGAGAGAGAGCACGAGCTCCGGTTAGCTCTGCAGCTTAGCGAGTCACTGCTAAAGAGGGATCTATTATCCAAATTGCAAAGGAGTGGTTTATGAATCACGGAGAAGTTTGGATTATCCCCTCCGAGTCCCCTCCCTCGCCAAGCCTTGATACAACCTTGCGAGTCAACAGACAGACAAAACGTATGGCTTGAATTACACCCTGAGTTATGGTCTGATTGTGTGTTTCCATTTAACCCTGCATATGGCAAGGCTTCGTGCTCTGTTTCACTTTTTTTTTCCTCCCCTCTCCAAAATGTTTCTGCAAGTGCTCGTGAATAAGAAAAAGAAAAAAAAAAAAAGATAAATCTTCTAGGTGAGCCCAAATCTTTAGAAATTCATCTCTCCTTTCCTTCTCTCTGGAGTTTTTCCCCCTCTTTTTCTGCAGAGGAGACGAATTAGAAAAACTGCACTTCCCGACTTAACACAGGTGCCCGTGCCCTGCAGATGTTTCGGGCTGATCTGTTACAACAAAATGTGTTTTGCTCTTTCCCTTCTGCTTTCCTTCTCACCTCATTAACTCTGCCTCTCACTTCTTCCAAGTCCTCGGGCACCTGGAGCTGCGGCTTGGTAAACATGCAACCCCACTGCCGCCTCTGGGGAGCAGCCAGGAGGAGACAAAAGCCCCCCAGAATCCCCCCTTTTTCCTCCTCCACCCCAAACAAATAAACAAACCAGGTGCCGGACTCAAAATCTTAGAGGGGTCCTCTCTGTCTCGAGGGCACGCCTTGCTTTGGCAGCAGCATTAATAGCAGTAAATGGGTTTCCCTTCACTTATCCTCTTCAGACACAGCTCCGGGCTGTTCTTTGTGGTCTTTGTGGTGGTTTCCCAACAAGAAGCCCACCCCATGAGCAAGCCAAGAGTAAAACAAGCAGGAAAACCTGCCTGCCACATTGCACCAGGGGCTCTCCAGCATCCCAAGCCGTGTCCCCATGCCCCTAAGAAAGGATTTGGGATGGGGAATGTCTGGAGCCACCAGCATCGCTTTGGGAACCCCTTTGCCACCCCTTAGCCTGGGACAAACACATCCCACCTGAGCCCCAGCTCCAGATTTCTCTCTTTCTGCCTTGATGCCCCCCTTTGGGGAGCAACTGGGGAGCAGGGAAGGGAATATTCCTGGGTGTTTTCCCTGCCATCAGCAGTGAATTTTTCCATTCAGGCTGCTCTTTGGGTATTACAACCCCAGTGCCTGGTGGAAAGGGTTACCAGAGAAGTGCTGTTATTACAAAGGATTTTAATAACCTCTAGGGGCGAGTTCCCGGCTCCCTTGAAGTCCAAGGCAGAACTCGGCTGACTGCAAGGGAGGCAGGATTTCATCGCCACGGGCTGTTTTTCTTTAATGCCCGCTCGGGTTTGGGGTCGAGGTGTCCCTTGATGTGCTCCCAAAAGCATCCAGCCACTCTGCTCGGTTCTGGGTATTTCTCTATCTTTTCATTTCTGGAAGCACTTTGCTTTCCCCCCCCCCACCCCCAGCTCCACGAGCACGCTGGAAACCTTCAACCCTTAATCCTGCCCATGTCTTTTAGTGTCCATTTAGATATTTCAGACCCCTTATCTCCCTCCCTTGGATTGCTGAGCAGCGCAGAGGCGGGTGTAAAACGTCTCAGATGGTCTCACTAACCCTGACCAGCCAACATCACACGTCCCTGCCTTGAAAAAAATAAAAATCTTTCTTTTTTTTTTTTTTTTCCAGGAAGGAATGGAAATTATCATCTACCCCCCACCCCAAGAGCCGCAAGTTTGGCCAGCGATCGCGCCCCTGTTATTTGGGGAGGCAATAACTCCTTTTTCCACTCTGCTCCAGCACAGGTTACGTTTGCGAGAGGAATTTGCAAGGGGAGGGAAGGAGGGAGCCTCGTCGGGGCAGACGTGATGTTTACAGCTCTGGAGAGCTCTGGGTCACTGATCAAACCAGCAGCAAGTGGCCTGCAGACTCCCCAAACCAGCGCCGGTTTTAACTCTGAGCCCCCTTCTCCCTCCACCCCGGGGCTGTTTGCAGCCAGCCCCGCTCTTGCGTGCAGAAAACCTTCCCTGCACACAGAAATCACTCCCATCTAACACCTCCGAGAGCCCCGTGCCGGGATGAGAAGAGGCAAAGCGAGCTGTACCTAAATCTGTGAGTATCCATCCCACTTTTTTTTTTCCAGCCAAGCAGGAAAGGCACCCACCTGCCCCCCGCTTCTTTTTAAGGGCAGTGCAGTGGGGATGGGGAGCAAAGGGATTGAGCAGGGGGTGTGGGGCTGATGCAGCCCCCAGATCTCCCCTCTCCGTGCAGCTTCCCCTCTCCCTGTAGCTCCTGGCTCTCCCCCCAGCTTTTAACCCTCTGAATCTCCCTTCTCCCTTGCAGCCCCCGGGGGTCCCTGCGACCCCGCAGCCTCCCGCTCGCCTCTCTCCGTGCATCTCCCTCCACACTTGCAGCCCCGAGTCTCCCCTTGCAGCACCCAGACTTCAGCTGTCCCTACAAACTTCTGCCTCTCCCCGTTCCCTTTTAGCCCCGCCAGGTCTCCCCTTTCCATCCCAGCCCCTGCAGCTCTGCTCTCTTAGTTTTCGTGTCTCCCCAAAGACTCGGAGTCTCCGGTATCTCCACACCCTCTGAGTCTCCCCCGTTCCTTGCAACCCTTGGGTCTCCCCTCTCCCTTTCCCCCCCTGAGTCTCCCCTTTCCCTTGCAGCCTCCAAACCCCAAATCCCCCATCACCCCACACACCCCAGCCTCCCCTCAGCACCCCTATTTCTACCCTTTCACCTCCACGACTTCAGGATGCCCCATCCCTTACGGGGGGTCCCGGCAGCGTCCGGCTGCCCGTCCCCCATCCGAACCCCTCCTTACCTCCGCAATGGGGTTTGTGTGGGTGCAGCAGAGGCCAGGGCAGAGCGGAGGCTGGGGTTCCTCTGCCTCTGCGCCCGTGGAGCCTCCTTATATGCGGTCCCCGCGGCTTTGATATGAGGCGTGATGTCAGCCCAGATTAGCATAACAAAGGGCTCGGGCCAGGAGCGCCGTGCGCCCCTCGCATCCCTCCTAGGGTAGGGACCAGGGGGGGCGAGCGAGAGGCTCCGTGGGGCTCCAATCCCACCCTCCATGCAAGGCTGGGAGGGTGGAGGCTTGGGGGGCACCCCCTGGAGCCCTCCCTCTGAGATGAGCTCCCCCCCAGCCTTGGGGGATGCCAAGGGGGGTCCTCGGTGGTGGTGGAGCCTCCGAGGGTCTGGGGGCCACGTGGGGCGCTCCTTCTTAATTGAGCGGTTAATAATTAGCAACAGAAATGGCTAGCTGGTGTTTTCAGCCGGAAACCTGGAAGCGTGGCCTCTCCGGAGGATGATTAGCTAGCGGGGCCGCCAGGCTGCCGTCCCAATTAAAGGACAAAGATACCGTTCACGCACGGGGCTGGCAGGTGGATTGGGTTCTCCTGCGGGGCTCCGAAATCTCGCCGCCGCAGTCGCACGTCTGTCCTGCCTCCCCCGTCCTGACGGCTTTCACAACCTCCCCGGCTTTGATCTGCCTTTAATCGGGGGAAAGTTCAGATGCCGGGATCTGATTTTTCCTTTCATGCCTGTATCAGCGATGGAGGCTTGATGACTGCGTGCCTCCAAAAAAAAAAAAAAAAAAAAAAAAAAAAAAAGGGGGAAAGAAAAGGAAGTACGGCTGGCTTCTCAACCTCATGGGTCTGAATTTATGACTTGTGTGTCAGCTCTGGCCTGTGAACAAATTGGCACTGGTTGCAAAGGTACCTGTGTCATTTTGCTTCATCATGGGTTTCAGGTGAAAGGAAAGAAGAGAATGAGTGCTTTAATCCCAGCACCAAGAGACTCAGTAAATTTCCTTGAGGTCTATTTTGGGAAAAGCTATTTATACAGGATAATACTTTTGTGTGTGTCTCCCTGCTCTGGAAAGATCACATTCATATAGATGGGTCATAAATGGGCTTTCCTATGTGAACTGCAAAGAACCCTGCACACACAATCCCAAATTCCCAAAACCTGAGACCCCCTTTTCCCCAACCCTTTCCCATCCCACTGCCCCTAGGAGTGTGTCCTCCTCCTCCTCACATGTTTCATCAGGGCTTCCAGCAGGAACTCATTCAAATGGGGAAATTGTCTGGAATATCTCTTGCACTTCAGCTTGCCGCCCCAGTTTCACCATGAATAGCCTTTTTTTTTTTTATTTTTAAAGTCTTTGGGGAAAATCATGGTTGTTATTAACCAACAGAAGCTGAGGTGGGAGACAACAGCAGCTGTAGGACCCATGTTTTTGCAGTAGGCACCTGCTGTGCTCGGGGCTGTGCAAACCCAGCACGGCAAGGCACATCCCCCCTTCATGGTCTAGGTATTGGTGATGGGAGTTGGGTGGCCAACGATGATGGTGTGGAGGCAGAAATAAGGAATGAGGGAGACAGAAGGACATAAAAAGGTCAAAAGGTGGGATAAAAGACAAGAAACTAGTGAGAAAAGCTATGTAGGATACATAAATGGTGTAGGATATATGCTCTAGACTAACCACATGCATACAGGGAGTTATTCAGGAAGAGCTTTAGGGACTTTAAAACCACACCAAACCTTTTAATCTCAGACAATGTCTTGCACAGACAAGCCCCCGGGCTCTGATGTGCCAAAACCTTTCAGCACGTGTTTAATTCCTCCTAATCTCTATGTGACACGTTGTGCTCTAAGTGCTTTGCTGAGTCGCGGGTGTCATTGCTAAACTGCCACGGGTCTTTGCCTCCTGCTGTTCATGCACACATTGGGGTTTGGTGGAAAAGCACGGATGGTTTTGGGGCACAGTGGACGTGGGGAGCTACCTCAGTGTGCATGTAGAGGGTTATTTGACAGGACCTGAGTCCCGAGAAAAGGGCTAAAATCTAGAAGTTTAGCACTTACTAGGTTTCCTAATGCATTTGTTGGTGAAAGACATTGCCATCTTCACCCGCAGAAGACAACTTGATTCACCATCTTCCATGGGATTTTCGTGGAAGAGAGCTGGCCCCACCAGTGAGCCCATAAATAAGCCAGAGCTGGGACTTCCCAGAAGCTTTTAGGACTGCCAGCTGAACAAACCCCATGGGAAGCAAGGGCTGGTTGAGCAAATAACCTTCGTTGGCACCGCAGCCCATGAAGACATGGGGGAACATGGTGAAGGGATGCATCCACCCGTTATTGGAAGTGCAGACAGGGGGACGTTGTTTTCTGGATTGTATTTCCAAAGTGACATAATTATTAGCCTGAAGGAAATGTTTGGAAAATTCTCTCCTTGGGAATCTCGAGAAGTGTTTTTGGGGCAGTAGAAGGAAATTTCTAAGCCTGTCAGAAAGGCTGGAAATAAGGTTTTGTGGCCATCTGTTGCAGCAGGTTTGGGATCTCTGAGATGTGAACCCCCCCGAAATCTGGCAGGATGCACCAGGGGAGCACATGGCGAGGGGACATCAGTCTTCAGCGAGGGTCCCTTCAGCCAGCATCTGGTCCTGTCCCTGACCCCAAACATAATGGGGTGACTCCTGCATCCCCCTGCAGAAGCCCTAATTCTGTTGCAGACCTCCACAACCTCCACAAACCACACATTGCCACTGAGAGAGGGCTACCATTAAGATGCGGAGGAGCTCAACCAACCACATAGATGAAAAAAAAATATATAAAGGCATATTCTGTTACTAATGCCACCCATGCTGCCTTCGGTAGCATCATTTGTCATTAGTTTCTCTGCGGGTGTCTTCTCACCCTCTCTTCTTCTCCCGTTCCCCCCACAAAGAGAGAAGCCCCTCCATGGATGACTCACGATAACATTAAACATGTGCAGAACCAGGACCCCAGTGTAAACTCTCCTGGAGTGGGGGGCCGTGCTCCCTCGTCTAAAAATCTCCCAAGCCCTGTGCCAAGCCGTGGCACTCTGCAAATATTTATTAACATGACATGGTTATGTATACTGTGGGGTGTGGTATTACGGTTTTATCAGCGGGTTTCAAGATGCTGCGTGCTACGAGTGAGCTATGTAAGCCATCACACACGCAGAGGGGTTAGGATAACACTTCACCCAGCATTAGTGTGTGTTCTGCATGTGACAGTCGAAGGAGCCATTTATAAATGTTGCGGATTATTATTTTTTTAATTATTTATGACCAGAAAGTGCCAAGGCATGTGACAGCGGGCCCTGTGACAGGATGCCATTCCCCTCTTTTAAATAATTATCCTGGTCATCTTCAGGCACAGGCTGCAGCGTAAGTATTTTACCATGCCTCTAAGTTTCAATTATAAGCACTGATCCATTTTTTTAAAGATTTTTCTTGCACTAAAATAATCCAAATGAATGCACTTGTATGGGTTTTGAATATTGACCCAGGTTCTTTGTCTTCTGACAGGGAAAACAAAGGACCATTTGATGCTCACATCTTCTGCAAAATGCTTGAAAGCAGGAATGTCTACGGAAGTAAGGGCTCAGTGACTGAGGTTCCTCCAAATTAAAAGCAGGACCAAGGTAAATACATGAGAATTGTTCCCCCTAGCCTGAGAATTGATACTCCTGAGGGGCAAATACATTGGTACATGACTGGATATGTCCCTTCCTGGCCTTACTTCTGTACTGCACCCAGAGAGAAGTGCCTGGCTGTAAAGTGAGTAACAAAAAAACAGATTTCTGTCCCAAAAAGAGTGGCACAAAAGCTCAGTGTCTCTCTTTGCAGTGCCTAAAGTACGGTGACATTAGCTACAAGTTACAGAGGCTCTATGCAAACTCCCTTTTACCTAGAGCCAGGACAGGTTTAAAAGGGGAGGAGGCCACCACTTGTCCTCCCTCTGGCATGCACGGCCAACCCTGAAGGGCCATAAGATTGCAGCAACCTGAGATTTTACCCCCACCAGACATCTTGCAGAAGATCACAGTGGTATGCAAGCCTGCAGCCTCACAGCTCTGCTTTCTCCTGCCTCTTTTCTCCTCCAACCCTGCCCTTAAATAACAGAGATTTTCGGGCACTGACACCCCATGTACCTGCCTGTTAAGGGGCAGGATTCAGAGCCATGTCTTCTTCTGCCCCCATTTCAGTGGGGTTTCTCTCCCTCACCTTGCCTTTAGCATCATCACCTGCACTGCAGGAGCCCCAGCAGGGGCCAGCTCTTCTCCCCCATCACCAGCCAGAAGAAAACCAAAGCAGAGCCTCTCAACTCCTGTGCCATTTGGCCACAAACCGAGCAAGCCCCGACCTCCACAGCCCATGGAATGAGCAGAGCAAGCTTCTCCCTCGGACCCAAGGTCCCACCCCTACCCCAACGCTGCCTTTTAAGGCCTCCATCCTAATAAAAAACAGCTGTCAGATCCTCTCTCCAGCACTGGATGATCCCTTCAGGGTGGGGTGATGCTTTCTCTTCCCTGCGAAGAAGTCCAGTAACCCCTCCCTTGCTGCAGCGCGGGAGCTGGGGTCCTCCTCGCGGGGGGCTTAATCGTGGAGGCGTAATTAATAACAGTGACTTGCAAGAGCAGAGAGATGGAGACCAACTGGAAAAGATAAAAAGTCCCAATAACCTTTTTGGAATAGGAGGGATATTGCGAAATGTTCAGGGGAACATCTCCTGTTATGATCCCAGCTTTGTAAATGCTGGCTGAGAGTAAAAACACCTCGTCTGTGAGCAAGACATTTCATAGAATCATAGAATCATAGAATATCCTGAGTTGGAAGGGACCCTTAAGGATCATCAAGTCCAACTCTCGACACCGCACGGGTCTACCCAAAAGTTCAGACCATGTGCCTAAGTTCACAGTCCAATCTCTTCTTAAATTCAGACAGGCTCGGTGCAGTGACCACTTCCCTGGGGAGCCTGTTCCAGTGTGCAACCACCCTCTCTGTGAAGAACCCCCTCCTGACGTCCAGCCTAAATTTCCCCTGCCTCAGCTTAACCCCGTTCCCGCGGGTCCTGTCACTAGTGTTAATGGAGAAAAGGTCTCCTGCCTCTTGACAACCCCTTACGAGGAAGTTGTAGACTGCGATGAGGTCTCCCCTCAGCCTCCTCTTCTCCAGGCTGAACAGGCCCAGTGACCTCAGCCGTTCCTCGTACGTCTTCCCCTCCAGGCCTTTCACCATCTTCGTAGCCCTCCTCTGGACACTTTCCAACAGTTTCATGTCCTTTTTATACTGTGGTGCCCAGAACTGCACACAGTACTCGAGGTGAGGCCGCACCAGCGCAGAGTAGAGCGGGACAATCACCTCCCTTGACCTACTAGCGATGCCGTTCTTGATGCACCCCAGGATACGATTGGCCCTCCTGGCTGCCAGGGCACACTGCTGGCTCATATTCAACTTGCTGTCTACCACGACCCCCAGATCCCTCTCTTCTAGGCTGCTCTCCAGCGTCTCATCGCCCAGTCTGTACATGCAGCCAGGGTTTCCCCGTCCCAGGTGCAGGACCCGGCACTTGCTCTTATTGAACTTCATGCGGTTGGTGATCGCCCAGCTCTCCAACCTGTCCAGATCCCTCTGCAAGGCCTTTACGCCCTCATTTGAGTCCACAACTCCTCCAAGTTTGGTGTCATCAGCCAATCAGCATTGGTAACATTTGTTAGACATCCCTATTTCTGGCCATTTTTAACCCAGTCCCTGATCCCCAAACTCATTCTGACTGTGATAGGATGCGTGGCCTGGGACAGAGCTGTGCCAGGTTTTGCTCTAAGGCAGCTGGTCTCAGGAGCTCTCATGCAAGGCAGCATTAGGGCCAGGTTACCTTGGCCAGAAATAGGAATGTTTTCCCAGAAATAGGGAATTCTAGAGGGTTTCTCCTAAAGACCTGTCACAGATACAGGCACCAGGAGATGCTCTTCCACTTGCACAGCTGGCACACCAGCTTCTGAAAACCTGGTCTCTGATTTTCCTTAAAAGCCTTTAAATATCCAACTTGGAGCATCCTCCCTTCCAGCAGG
This sequence comes from Aythya marila, assembly GCF_965140915.1. NCBI lineage: Eukaryota > Metazoa > Chordata > Aves > Anseriformes > Anatidae > Aythya > Aythya marila. The sequence continues at coordinate 2,645,035 of NC_139042.1, forward strand.
CAGTTTTACTAAGGAACAGTCTTCAAGGGGACGCTCTGAAAACCTTCCCCAGAAACACACAGCTTGTTGTTTCATTGTTATCTAAAACAGCCTGGAAAATATTGCAGATGAGTCCTTTTTGTTGACAAGAGAGAATTTTCTTTTTTTTTTCCTGAGTGGGGTGTTGTGCTCTCTGTCTGCTCCCACCTTGACAGCTCAGCTGGGATTTCTGTTCACCTCCCAACACCCGATTGTGGGGTTGGGTTCCCCGTCCGCGATGGAAGCCTTCCAAGCGAGTGGCCCTGCAGAGCATCCATTCATCTCCCCTCTGTGTGTGTCCCCATGCAGACACGCACACCTCTCTAAACAACTTGTCCGACCGTTGTTTTACTTTAGAGAAACCCAATACCACAGTTTACATTTGCCCATGATGTCACGATAAGGTTTGTAACAGCCAGAGCCCATGGACAAGGACCTCGGCGTTCCGACAGCTGCATCGTGTGCCAAAATGAAATTATGATTTCATTTATGACTTTCATGAAACGATTATGAAATAGGTGCTGAGCAAGGTATAGCATTTCCGAAGATGTCATACAGATTCAGAGCCTGCCTGAGCATTGGGTTACTTTATTTTTAACCTAGAACCCTACCAGGGGTAAGTTATAGGGTGGCTTGAAAAGCCAGGCAGGCATTTGCTCCTTTTCCCTCCTCATAGCACTGCTACACTATCTGTTGGAGGCCATCCTGCTCATTACATATCAGCTCGGCCACTTAATTGCATAAAAATCTACAAGTATTCGTTAAACTGTTTTACTTGAATTTATTTTCATTGTAAATATTCACGGAGCTCATTCTGTCCTCAGCAACATGCTGGATTTGGAAGCCATTCATCACTCTGCTCAGAAAAACAAGGGTTTGGCATGGTGATTGCAGGCAGTTCATTAAGGTGAATTAAGATTAAGTTCATTAAATTCGTGAGATGAGGGGGAAGGGAATTGGGGACTTGTTTGATCTGCCCTACCTGGGCGCATCCCCACAGCCCACTGTTGTTGATGTGCATGGAGAAAGAAGGGAAAATAATTTCAGGCTTTTCTCACAGACCAGCCACAAATGTCTGAAGAAACAATGCAAAATCTCCTCTTTTCATCCTGTCTCCATCCCTGGTCCTCGCCAAACCCTGCAAGATGGGTTTAAGGAGATTTCATGGCACCTTCAGGAACCTAGGAGTTTTTCAACCTAGCAGTTTTTCAAGCTGCTGCCAGCCCTTTCATCAAAGAAAGACAGGGTCCCCAAATGCCAGTGACACAACGTAAATGGTATTCTTTATTTTTAAATGCCGACCATAACAGATAGAAAACACCATGCCTCCTTGAATGACCGTGATCTGTTAGATTGCCAGCTCCTTGAGCCCACAGAGGCTTGGACAACAACACAGAAGTTGGGGGCTTGAAGCCATAATCATTTTGGGGAGATTCCCTGGTTTGCTCCTTGCCAGAGGTCTGACCAACAGCTTTTTCTTGACTTTCAGCCTCTGCATCCAGACCCTACACAACTCAGTGGAAAATCTCTATTAATATCAACAGGAATGATCGGATATGAGGAGGCAGAGCCTTGGTGCACTATAATAATTCGTATTCATTGGGGAGCTGATCATCCTTCTTGTTGCTCCTCCCATCCATCCCATGGTGGCAGTAACATTAAAATGTTATGCTGCGAGAATAACCCAGAACTTGCTATTTCCATTTGAAAACACAACAGCTTCATTTACTGACTCATCCTAATACTACTCTGCAGGACAGATCCCATATTATTCTACTTTTTTTTTTTTTTTCCTTTGTATTGTCCCTTTCTCTTAATCTTGCTCCCTTTACTTGCTTTTGTGTGGTTTTATTTTGGGAATTGGGCAAGGTGAAATATAGGGGTAAGGGGAAAGAGCGTACCAGAATGCATTAAGGCAGACTTCAATGGCAAGCCAGCAGTTAGCCAAGTACATGTGACAGAAAGTATCTCTAAATAAACAATAATATTAAAATAATAACAGTTAAAAAAAAAAAAATACAGCAGAAAGATCTCTCCGTCCAACCCAGCCAAAAAAATAAAGGTCTGGCACGGAACAATCTGAGAGTGTCTGAAGAGCTGCAAGTAGGTTCTCTATCGCGCAAAGGAGCCAAAAAAGTGTTTGGCCACAAACAGCGGGTGATGCATGGCAAAACATTTCCCAGGGAGATAGTTAGAGGCTGGGACGGCTGGCATGGAGAGGAGAGGGGGGAGGCCTCGCTGCGGGAGGAATATCTTCAGCCTTCAAACAACAGCCACTAAAATATCCCCAGTGCTCTGCCTCCCCAGAGGTGCCAAGGGTTGAACGTTTTGTGCAAAATGGCTTTGGTGGGATAATGCAATCTTGTTGAAAATTATTTTTTTTAGCTGCCCCTTTTGTCACGAGGAGGAAAAGCACAAAAGATAGGGCTTGATGCGGGGATGTCAGTAAGCTTTGGATTAATGGGTTTTGGATTGGACCCATGGTGCAAGAGACAGTGTTCAACTCCAGCCATAAATAAAGTGGCTTCCATTAACGTTTATATTTGCTTTAATTTATTTAACCAAGAAAGGCGGGAGAGGCCCACAGGTCTCAGTATTAAGAATGAGCTGGCCAAGACAGCAGCAGATAAAGCTTGCACCAGCGTAAATCAAAGCTTCCATAAGTCATGCTCAAGAAACCATGGGTGAGCAAGGCAATAAAATGTGGCCATTGTTTTTTTATTGTATCAGTCTCGGCTTTCACTTTCTGCCAGAGCCAAAATGTAATTTCTGCTCCATGGTTTTAAGAGGTACTGGAGAGGATGGACCAGGCTTCTTGCAAAACTGGGATGTAGAACAGGAGTTCAGAAGCTGGGATTTGCAAGCAGCTCACAAATGCTTTCCCTCCCTTTATGGCCAGATAATAATAAAGATGAGATCCAGAAGCTTTATATTATATATTTTTTTCTACTTAAATGTTGGAAAAGGCTGCACCTCCACCTTGTTAGACCTCCACGGTGAAATATCACTGCATCCAGAATTGCTTTGCCTTGTATAATTGGGGCTTATCCACGTAGAGCTGGTGCCACCCATCCTGGAAATGGATAGGTATAATTTTTCCCATCTCAAGGACACGAAGAGCTGAAGAGCTGAAGAGCTGACCTGATCAGAGTTTCTTGCTCCAGCTTTGATGCAGAAACCACAGATCCATTGTCCATGGATCAAAACAGCACTGAGGGTGCTGTTTTGTGACGGGGGTAAGGAGGTTTCATCCTTCAAATTTTGTCTTGGCAAAAAGCCCTTTTCCCATCCAGTCATGGCACCTACTTCCTCAAACCTTTTGGGAGTACCAAGGGCACTCCAGATGCTTTTTTTTCCTTTTATATTTCCCCATGGGATGGCACCAGTTTATGACCATGTTACTATGATGCTGTTCATGCTACTACAATCACGGCTCTGTCATGATTTCCATTATAAACCTCAGACTCACTTTTTTTCTTTCTTTTATTTTTTTTTCTTTCTTTTCCTGGGGTCTATAATTTGATCATAAAAGCTTGTGCTGGGCTGAAATTCAGCTGCCAGGTCTTGGTTGGATAGCAAATCTGATTTAACTCTGAGTATGCTGAATTGGTTTCACACAAAGGAGAGCTTTAGTGGGCTGAGCACATCAAGGTGTGGGAGATGAGTCCTCAAGGGCAGCAAGGAGGGACGGTTCACTTTGGTTTTTGACATCTGGGGACAAAAACAAGGGGAAAATCCAGCCGGACAATGCCACATCTAACCTGCCATGGTCTCCTCTGCATCTCCTGGACTACAGATTACAGCTGATACACTTTATTCCTTTTACTGATATCTTTGTTCCCCATCCTCACAGGTGTCTCATGTTTGAACTGTCTGCTCTTGAGCTCTTCACAAGGAATTGCTTAACTCATTTTAGATATGCTTTTATTCAAAGCCTACACTCATTATGTTTTGTTAGACATGTCACTAAAAGGCATCTTTTTCCCCCTTGCTCTATATTTTATATAGCATATACAAATCTTTGAAGCCCTCTTCCAAAGGACTGAGTTTTCCCAAGATCACTTTGTTTCAGGTGTTTTTTTGGGTTTGTCAGCAGTTCCAG